>NC_138779.1:30433528-30673528 GCF_965119305.1 Pelophylax lessonae | reverse complement strand
ATCCTATGCAGGAAGAGAGAGGGTATACCCTCCGGGACTGCCCATAGGCGTAGCCAGAACTTTTTTCTGCCTAGTGTCCTACTCCTGTAGGGGGCAGCATAACCCTACTGATATAAATCAGAGAGAACTGCGTCCGTCAATAACTTAAGAGAAAAGGATTTTACGGTAAGTAAAAAATCCAGTTTTTTCCACATTCTGCTATATGACATTCTCCAAAAAAAAATGTAAAAATCTAAATGTTTTAACATTTTAGGCCAATTTTTTTTCTGCTACATATTTTTGGTAAAAAAAAATCGCAATAAGCGTATTTTGATTGGTTTGCGCGAACATTATCGCGTCTACTAACTACGGGAAAGATTTATGTCATTTTTATTTTTTCTACAAGTAATGGCGGTGATCTGCGATTTTTTGCAGGACTGCGACATTGCGGCAGACAGATCGGACCCCTAACTGACATTTTTGACACTTTTGGGGGTACCAGTGACATTACTACAGTAATCAGTGCTAAAAATATGCACTGTTACAATGCCAGGGTTAACCCTGTAGGTCATCAAGGGCTTAAATGTGAGCCTAGGGGAGTGATTCTATCTGTGGGATGCTTGGCTTCTGAGATTACCATAGAGACATGTGATCCTATATAGAAGGATCACAGGGGCTCTATGATAATTCAGGGAGAAGAACGGTCGGCTGTGTTTACACACTTTAAACGTTATAGCGTCTACAAACTATGGGAAATTTTTATGCGATTTTTTATTTATTTATTTATTTATTTTTACTAGTAATGGCGGTGATCAGCGATTTTTAGCGGGACTGCGATATTGCAGCGGACAAGTTGGACACCTAACTGACATTTTTGACACTTTTTTGGGGACCAGTGACACTAATACATCAAAGTCACCTGCTGGGAGCTCAGCCTTTGCTTTGATAATAGGTGGAGCTTTTCTTAAAAAAAAAAAAAAAAATTATACTGTTGCTGTATATTTTGACATATCAGAAATGTATTCATGCACAACTGTAAAGTTTCTAAAAGATAACATTTAGGCAACTGCAAAATAAATTCATCATCTTAGCCTAGGCAAAGTCAATGGACTGGAGCTCAAGGGTGGCTTTTTAATAATAAAAGTTCAGCTTTCTAGAAAAATAATAGAGTTGCTGTATATGGTGACATGTCAAAAATGTATTCATGCTGACTTAAAATTACTGAAAAGTCCACTTTAAAGCATAACTCCACTTTTGTTGAGAAAAAACCTTCCCCTCTGGGTGATCTCTGTACATTACAAGGATTATAACAAACTTTGTTGCAGATTCCTACCTTTTCTTATTTTCTGAAGAAATCATTGTTTGTTCCTCTGTGCCCCTGTACACAGTGGGTCTAATGGAAGTGGTTTCATAATTATCAATCAGCTGTGCCGCTGCAGAGCACTTATTAGGAAATCTGCTGGGCCTGCATCCCTTTAGACGTGTTCCTATTGGGAGAATCTCAGGGGATGCCAGAAATCTGACTTGTATCTTAGGCAGACTTCTGGGAAAATTGGTGAGCCAATCACACAAGCAGAAAATGATGTTTCTGGGGTGTGGTCAGTATACATTCTGTATACAGAACAGTTCCAGGCGGCCATATTGCATTGCATTTTCAGAAAATTACAGCAGCTGCAGATTAAAAAGGAAAGTTAATTTTTAATAACATTCACTTACATTATGTCACAATTGTATACGTTATATTATTTTTTCTTTATTTTCTATTTTTTTCCCCATGAAAGTGGAGCTACCCTTTAAACATATCCCACCTTTATTGTAAATGGAATTTTATTCAATAACCTCTTGGAACATTGACAATTCCCGAATGTTATTAAAACCTCTTTCACCTAAACGGTTAAAGGATGTCATTTCGGCATAATGGCCCTTTAATATATAAACAGTGAAACATTGAGCGGAGAAGTCTGCGGGCGTTCCCCTGTTTATAAGCCCCAGTGATAGCAGAGGGGTGCTCATTTCAAACATAACCGCTTAACCATTAATTGCATTTCACCTTCAGACCTCCGGCTGTTGGAGAGTCCTCCTGATTTTATTGGAAGCTTCTTACAGGGGGAGTTGGGAAATTCTGGCGTCTGTTATTTTAGTGATAATACTTTGAGCCTGTGTTTATTTAAAACGTGTGGCTGGTGGATGGGGAGCTAGTCACTGTAATGAGGGGCATGAAAGACGGAGGGGAAAGCAATGGATGTGGAGGGGAGGGCTGCCAGGGAATTGTACAGCTTTCTCTACAGCCTTGTTTCCTCCTCACTGACAACCGGTAAAGCGGGATCCTTCAAATGCAAATCTCAAGGGTCACTAATGAGTTTCATAAGGCAGTTAGCGAAGTGCCGGGAGCATTCTCACATTCTGGAGTGGCCCTTACTGCTGTGTCCGAGACCTCCCATTTAGGCTTCTATGCACGGATAGCATAGCTCTAACTGTCCCTTATTTAGAACTTAAAGCTTATCTAAAGCCAAGAAAAAAATGTAATATATTATTATCATACAGGATTTATATAGCACCAACAGTTTGCGCAGCGCTTTACAACCTGAGGGTAGACAGTACACTTTATTACAGTAGGAATCAGAGAGCCCTGTTCTTTAGAGCTTACAGTCTAAGAGGGAGGGTCAAGAGATACAAGAGGTAATAACTATGGGGGATGTGCTGATGGAGAAAATAAATATATAGTTATTAGTTGGGGGCCAGAAAGGCTTCTCTGAAGAGATGTGTTTTCAGGGATCGTCTGAAAATGAACAAAGTAGGAGATAGTCAGACAGATTGGGGTAGAGCATTCCAGAGGATAGGAGAGGCTCAGCAGAAGTCTTTGAGGCGAGAGTGGCAGGAGGTGACAAGGGAGCTAGAGAGCAGGAGGTCCTGGGAGGAACGAAGAGAACGATTTGGTTGGTATTTTGAGACCAGGTTATTGATGTAGCTGGGGGCCAAGTTATGGATTGGTTTGTGAGTTATGGTAAGTATCTTGAATTTTATTTGTACATTGAGTGGCAGCCATTGGAGGGATGGGCAAAAAGGGGTAGCAGACACTAAGCGGTTTGTGAGGTGGATGAGCCTGGCAGCAGTGTTCATGATGGACTGAAGGGGGGGCAGCTTATGTAGAGGCAAGCCAATGAGGAGGGAGTTGCAGTAATCAAGACAAGAGATGACCAGGGAGTGGATCAGAAGCTTTGTGGTGTAGTTGGTTGGGAAGGGGCGTATCTTGGAGATGCTGCGTAGGTTGAGGCGGCAAGCTTTGGACAGCAACTGGATGTAGGGCCAAAAGGATAGTTCAGAGTCCAGGATCACACCTAGAACCTTGGCATGGGGGGACGGGTTGATAGTTGACTCATTGATTTTGGCAGAGAAATCAGGGGAAGAGGAACGTAGGGGAGGATAAATCATGAGCTCGGTTTTTGGTAGGTTGAGTTTGAGGAAGTGTTGTGACATCCAGGCTGATATGTCTGTTAGTAAGATGTTGCAGCTTATCAGTCTTTAGATGTGGTGGCTGCATTCATTTTCTTTAGGCTTTTTTGCCTTTATTTTCACCTGGTGGTTTAGCCAGTAACACACTTCCTGTCCTAGGGGGGGCTGCTTTCATTCAAGAAATATATCAGACCCCCAAAGAAAATATCTCAGTGTACCAACATCCTGATATACAACATAGAAATTCATACAAATACAATACAAAGTAGGACTGTTTGGGTACCACAGCAGTTTTTATACAATCCAACCAAGAATATAAAATTCATAACTTTTATTTCTTTATATCCTAAAATCACATATTTTTCATAATAAAAACCTATTTTGCTGATAATTTCATTCACATGAATCAGTGATTAAGTCATCCACAGGAGCTTGTAGTATTTGACAGTTATAATTTTACATCATCCTTATTGTGTATATAAGGTTCGATTTACTAAAACTGGAGAGTGTAACATCTGCTGCAGCTGTGCATAGTAACCAGCTTCCAGTTTTTCTTTTTTTTTCTTTTGTCAAAGACTATGCTGAAGTTAGAAGCTGATTGGCTACCATGCACAGCTGCACCAGATTTTGCACTCTCTAGTTTTAGTAAATCAAGCCCCTATAGTGTGTTTCGAAATATTTCCAAGTATCAAAGCCTTTTTTCCAACTTCATCAGGAGAAGAGTAACACTAGATCTAGAATAATATTCAGAAAATATAAAAACAATATTATGCTATTGTATAGGCGTCCACTCATTCACAGGAGGGCAATAGGAACAAGGGTAGGAGAACCCAGAGAGGACATCTTACAAGGTGGGGGGGTGACTTATTCTAATGTACCTGTTGATGGAGCAGAGTCAGGCCTCTCTTACAGCTCTGGCTCAGCAGCTTTGGTAAGGGAAGAGGGAATGCCAGAGTAAAGAGTGTCATGAGTGCCTGGTAAGTCTTCTGCTGACAGATGCTGATAAGCAGACCATGCATGCTTCAGGATACTCAGGTGTGACTGGTTGGATGCTAACTGGCAGATGGACTTGAGCAGGACTCAGGCACAGGTCAGGTGCAAGAAGAAGAACTGTAAGAAGAGTCAGACAGCCCAGGTCAGCAACTAGCAGGCAGGTCAGGTGCAGACAGCAGGCAGAAGAGTAGTCAGGCATCAGGCCAGGATCGCTAACAGGAAAACAGATGAGCAGGAGGAGCAGGCAGAAGCGTAATCTAGAGAAAAGCCAAGAGTCGGAGTCAGGAGCGGATCAGGTCAGCAACAGAGGATCATTACAGAAACAGGTAACAAATGCACAGGAACATAGTAGACCAAACAACAAAGACACAGGGAATTAGTGCAGCTTAAGTAGCCCGCCTGGCGCCAGTGCATGCGCACCCGCAACTATGAAACAGAGTTCCATAACACAATGTGTCTGTGGACATGTAAGCGCCTTTCCAGACACTTATCCTAATTTAAACACTGCTTATTTATGGTGTTGCCTATGATCCCGGACTACTGCAGAGGTCCTCGATCCAAAATTTACATATGCTGTTTTTTCTCCTGAAAATGTAAGTGTTACTCTTTCTTATTGGTTCAATAAAGTGAGGTAATGCACTATAGTCCCCTTCTCTTCCTTGGGTATGTTCTTGGTGGCGATATCCCCTTGAGTGGAAGCCTCTAGATCCCCACACTTTGGAAGCAGATGGTCGCTTTATTCCTATTGTGAATTCTCTCCTACAAGCTGACCTAACGGACTCCAGGGTTATACACTATATGTTTGCATCTCTCCATCATCTGGTAAGAGTCCCTTCTTAACACTGGGTGCATCACGTGTACATTTGAGCACTGTCTGGATCACCGTTTGGGAAGAGGTTACCCTTATCCTTCATCACTCCCCAACCTCACTATATTCTTTGGATTTTCAAGACTTTTGCACAGTCTCATCATTTAGAATATAGACTTTGTGTTTAGCTGAACATCAGCAATCACCATTTTTGTGAATATTTGTGTTCCATAACTTTTTAGCGCACTCTGTAATTGATGTTTTTCATTTGTTACAACCCCTCACTGCTTATTTATGATGAGGAACCAGAGAGATGTTACTCTGCTCCTATGGGACACAGATGGAGAAAACTGATGGGTTATAACCCTCCCTTACACCATCCAAAATTAAAAAAAAACTTTTGCCTATAGTTCTACTTTAAGTTAGAAGTTGATTGGTTTCTATGCAGAACTGCACCAGATTTTGCAACCTCCAATTTTAGTAAATTAACCCCAGTGTGACTAAGTGTGTTTTGCAGAGATGAAACCAAGATTATCTTAGAAAGTGGTGACCAGTTGGAAATACTAATTCCAGCCTACTGGCTTCAACCCAATAGGATGATCAATAAAGCATACCTGTTGAAGTTGTAATTTACACACAGCCAAAGTTCAAAAATTTTGGATAGGACAAGTTAGAAAATCTTGTGAAATTGCTGTTCTTTCTACCCTTAAAAGTCTGTGCTATTACTGTTTTCTCTTTCCTTCCTGTCCTAAACAGGAACGTGCCTGCTTCCAAAGCCAAAACATGGTAACATGGAAGTCATGCTTACACATCTGACATCTGATGCCTAAGGCTAGCTTTTTCTTACCTCCTTAGGGCCCTTCACATGGGCTTTCTGATCAGGTCGGCCTGTCAGTTTTTCAGTGGACCTGAAAGGACGCTCCATGCACCTCAATGGAGCTGTGGATGTCAGTGGTGACATGTTCGCTGACACCCGCCGCTATCCGATCTGATTCTGTCCACCAAATCCAGACGGATGGTGACCCTATTTTCCATCCGTCTGGAGGATCAGATGGGATTGGATGAAAACGGACAGCCAGTCTGTTTTCATTCGATCTCCCCATAGAGGTGCATCTCAACACAGTTAGCGGAGATAGACCTGTCATCTGCCTGCTCAGTGGGGATCAGCAGATTGATCCCCCGCCAAGCAAGCGGAAGTTTTCAAAGGCATCCGCCCAGTGTGAAAGGACCCTTATGTGTTTTTGACTTTTATATGACCATTAGAAACAGCTACTGCAAATGTTTTTCCACTTATATACAGTTAGGTCCATATATATTTGGACACAGGCACATGTTTTTTTTTTTTTTTAGGTATTTACCAAAACATATTCAAGCTATAGCTATATAACGGATATGGGCTGAAAGTGCACACTCTCAAGTTTAGTTTGAAGGTATGTACATCCAAATCGGAGGAAGGGTTTAGAAAATACAGCTCTCAATAATAGCTATCCCTCTTTTTCAATGGACCAAAATTAATTGAACAATTGAATCAAAAGCTGTTTCATAGCCAGGTGTGAGCTACTCCTTCCTTATTTCTTCATCAATTAAGCTGGTAAAAGGTCTGGAGTTGATTCTACAGCTGGATACGCACTATCCAACTTTTGTGGTTAGATTTCCTTCAGATTTACCTTTTCTATGTAGTGCAAGGGCCTGCTATATTGCATACAAATTGAAAGTGTTTAGGTTTGACCTTATATTATATGGTTTTGGTAAGTCTAAAGGAAAAAGTCTTCAGAAAATCTTATAGTGTGTATGGCCCATTAGTGTGGTATTTGCATTTGGAATCTATTGCTGTGAACCTACATCATGCTTTCAAAGGAGCTGTCAATGCAAGTGAAACAGGCCATTGTAAGGCTCCATGTACACGGGACGTTGTTAAAAGTCCCTTTGAATGCTGGAATTTTTAGGACGTTTGAAACGTCCGTTCGGTCGCGTTTGTACCCGCGTTTAGCAGCGTTTGCGTTTAGAAGCGTTCCTAGAGGTCAAAAAAATTATTCCCTTTTAAAATGGAAAAACGCGAACGCTAAACGCGGGTCATCGCGTTCAGATGCGTTCAGGCGCGTTCAAACGCGTTCGGACGCGTTTGTGCGTTTGAAACGCCGGGAAACACACGTTCGAACGCAAATAATTGCGTTCTAAAAACAGTCCCTGAAGGCAACTGCCTGCAAATGACTGCAAACGACCTGGTGTACATGGACAGATAAGATAAAATGTAGACGGGTTCAGGGGCTTCTGAAAAAAACGCCCAACTGCTGCTAAACGGCCATTTCCAGCGTCCCGTGTACATGGAGCCTAAGGCTTCAAAAACAAAACAAGTCCATCAGAGAGATAGCAGCAACATTAGGAGTGGCCAAATCAACAGTTTGGTACATTCTAAGGAAAGAAGAACGCACTGGTGAGCTCAGCAACATAAAAAGACCTGGACGTCCACAGAAGACAACAGTGGTGGATGATTGCAGGATCCTCTCCATGGTAAAGAAAAACCCATTCACAACATTCAAACAGGTGTATCATTGTCAAAGTCTAAAATCATGAGAAGACTTCACAGGAGCAAATACAGAGGGTTCACCACAAGGTTTAAACCATTCATAAGCCTGAAGAATAGAAAAAAACGGATTAAACTTTGCCAAAAAACATCTAAAAAATCCAGACCAGCTCTAATAAAACATTCTTTGGACGGATGAAACTAAGATAAATCTGTACCAGAATGACAGGAAGAAAAAAGTGTGGAGAAGGCTTTTAACATCTCATTATCCAAAGCACACATCGTCATCTGTAAAACATGGTGGAGGCAGTGTGATGGCATGTGCATGCATGGCTTCCAGTGGCACTGGGTCATTGGTGTTTATTGATGATGTGACAGAAGACAGAAGAAGCCGGGTGAATTCTGCAGTGTTTAGAGATATACTGTCAGCCCAGATTCAGCCCAATGCAGCAAAGTTGATTGGATGGCGCTTCATAATACAGATGGACAATGATCCCAAACACACTGCAAAAGCAACCCAGGAGCTTTTAAAGGAAAAGAAGTGGAATATTCTGCAATGGCCAAGTCAATCACTTGATCTCACCCCAATTGAGCATGCATTTCACTTGCTGAAGGCAAAACTAAAAGGCAGAAAGTCCAACAAAGAACAACTGAAGACAGCTGCAGTTAGGGCCTGGCAAAGCATCAGAAAGGAGGAAACCCAGTCTTTGGTAATGTCCATGGGTTCCAGACTTCAGGCAGTCATTGTCAGTAAAGGATTCTCAACAAACTATTAAAAATGAGCATTCTATTTATGATTACATTCATTTGTCTAATTACATTTAAATCCCTGAAAATGGGGGGGGGGGGGGGGGGCTGTGTATAAAAATGGTTGCAGTTCCTAAAATTTGTACTTGATATTTATGTTCAACCCCTTGAATTTAAGCTGAAAGTCTGCATTTCAAATTAATTTGGATTGTTTCATTTAAATTTTATTCTGGTGGCATACAGAGCCAAAAGTATGTATATATGGACCTAACTGTAGATAAAGAAGATACCAGGAAAATGATGCGCAGTAATATTTCACTTTACCCCAGCTGGCATTAGTAGTGGTTCACAGGGTGAAGTGTGAGCATTGATATTTGCCAGTACACAGCATCTGAATTCTTGTTTTGGGAGAGGTATTACTGTCCTGGTTTGGCCCTTTGCTCTTTCCAATTCCTTCCATCTTTTCATTTTTAAAGGATTAGAAAATCTGAGATCATGGGAGGATAACCAACAGGATGGTACTTTTGATTTTATACGTTCCATGATAAATTTGCAAATGTTTATCAAAATATATATATATTTTTTAAATATGCTATAATCCTTACACAAACACATTCTTCTTATGTGTACTTTTGGGTATGAAGGAGCATGTGACTCACTCCCCTCCCTCCCATGTGACAGAACTTGGCGATGGAGGAACCAGCCGCTGGTTACTACTGCTGTCATGTGGAGGGTGGGGGGGGGGGGGTTAGTCATTAGCCCTTTTTCATCTCCAAGTGAGCTTGTTCTCTTTGCTCTTACAGGTGAATAGTGCTGTGGGACTGGAAAGAGAAAGGTAAGTATTTGTAACTAAGAGGAGGTGGTTAAAATGTATGTACTGTATAACCAAAACTTTTTATAATTTTGGATAGACTAGGGATGGATTAGAGCCCTATCAATTGCTGAAATAAGTAAAATGGATTGCTAGACTGTTTGCTTAAAATCCAGGCATGTAGACAGGTGCCTGCTAATGGTGTGTTTTGCTGTTATAGTTAGTGACTTGGAGGGTTAATGCCGGTTCTGCACTTTCCTGGGATTTTCTGGGTTCTGCCCTCCACCCTGCGGTACATATAAATATGGAGAAGTCCAGGCATAGGGGGCTGAATGGGAAAACAAGAACAAAGACCCACTTGTGAAGATGAACCTCCAGTACATTTTAGTTGACTAAAATCAAATGGGTTTAGTTAAACTGTAATGCACTATTTAAGAAAAATATAAGAACATGTTATTATTTACAGTATTAAGGTTTACCACTTCCCGAAAACCGACGTACCTGTACGTCGGCTTGAAGAAAGCGCTGTATCCGGGGTGATGCCTGCAGCTAGAGGCATTATCCCAGTACCATTTTAGAGACGGTGGTCGGCTTTCTGGGGATAACAACCGATGCGGCTCAGCCGTTATATTTTTTTTAAATCGGCGCCGTTGGCAGCCGTGTAAACCGGAAGTGACATCTTGACGTCGCTTCCGGGTTACATGATCCGAGACCCGATCGAAGCCGAACCTGGCTTTGTTCGCCGGCTGGTTAGAGTCCCGAACAAAGCCGGATTCAGCTTCAATCGGGTCTCTGATCATGTAACCCGGAAGCGACGTCACAACGTCACTTCCGGTTTACTTGGCTGCCAATGGCGCCAATTTAAAAAACCGTCAGTATTCAAAAATGCAGAAGTCTTTTGGACCCAAGGTCCCTCCATAAAGAGTACCTGTCACTGCCTATTACTGTCACAAGGGAAGTTTACATTCCTTGTAACAGCAAAAAAAGTGATCAGATTTTTTTCTTTTTGTAAAAAAACAGTGTTAAAAATAAAAAATAAAATAAATAGGAAAAAAAAAAAATTAAAAGCACCCCCATCCCTGTGAGCTAACGCACCAAAGAAAACACATACATAAGTCGCGCTCGCAATAGTAAACAGTGTTCAAACCACACATGTGAGGTATTGCCGCGTAAACAACATGTGTTAGAAATAGGCCTGGTCCTTAAGTGGTTAAACATGCACTACAGACATAGATTTAGCCATTGTGATATCGTTGTTATAAATAAAACCAACCTTTATAAACAAACAAGAAAATTGATTTTTTGGCAAACAAAAGTGCAACTTTAAAATGTAAAGAAAAAAAAACCTGTAAACTCTATTGGCTGTAATGCCATTGCACATGCCACATATTACATGAATAACGGAAGAAAAAGCAATGTTGCTTTGAATTGCATTCCAGCTTCAGCATTTTTCTACTACATAAGGTGTCTTCCTAACCTGGGCCCTGGGTTCCATCCATGGCTTTGGCTTTCCGGTGACAGCAGTTTCCTGCTTCCATTCCACCTCCGCTCCTTTGCCAATGGCCAAGGCAAGGCATCCTGGTTGCGTGTCTGATCTCTGTCCCAGAGGCTACCTGACTGTCGTGCTGAGCTCTACTTTATTTTTGTGAGTGCTTTTTTATATTTTCTTTTAAAATTACACTTTATAATTGCATGAAGGTACATGGCGTATCAGAAGAACAGGGCCTGTAAAGCACACACGGGGTGAAGAGGAAGGAATTGAAGGCCACCCCAATCTCAGCAGAGAAATTGACGGGAAGAGTGAAGTTGCTACAGGCAGTGGCGTACCTAGAGCATTTGGCACCAGGGGCGGATCGTATATCTGGCACCCCCCCCCCCCCCCAACTTTAAAATGTAAAAACACCCACAGAAATTTGTAATGTTTTCAAGAATATTTATTGCACAAATTTCACAGCCCCCCATCACAGTTCCTCCTTTTGCACTCTCTGCCTCCCCTGCACAGTCCTACCTTCAGCATAAATAGATAGAGACTGCAGACATGATACAGGAGATGGTCAGAGACTGCAGACATGATACAGGAGATGGTCAGAGACTGCAGACATGATACAGGAGATGGTCAGAGACTGCAGACATGATACAGGAGATGGTCAGAGACTGCAGACATGATACAGGAGATGGTCAGAGACTGCAGACATGATACAGTAGATGGTCAGAGACTGCAGACATGATACAGTAGATGGTCAGAGACTGAGGACATGATACAGGAGATGGTCAGAGACTGAGGACATGATACAGGAGATGGTCAGAGACTACAGACATGATACAAGAGATGGTCAGAGATTGCAGACATGATACAGGAGATGGTCAGAGACTGTGGACATGATACAAGAGATGGTCAGAGACTGCAGACATGATACAGGAGATGCTCAGTCAGAGACTGCAGACATGATACAGTATATGGTCAGAGACTGAGGACATGATACAGGAGATGGTCAGAGACTGCAGACATGATACAGGAGATGGTCAGAGACTGAGGACATGATACAGGAGATGGTCAGAGACTGAGGACATGATACAGAAGATGCTCAGAGACTGCAGACATGATACAGGAGATGGTCAGAGACTGCAGACATGATACAAGAGATGGTCAGAGACTGCAGACATGATACAGTAGATGGTCAGAGACTGAGGACATGATACAGGAGATGGTCAGAGACTGCAGACATGATACAGGAGATGCTCAGAGACTGCAGACATGATACAGGAGATGCTCAGAGACTGCAGACATGATACAGGAGATGCTCAGAGACTGCAGACATGATACAGTAGATGGTCAGAGACTGCAGACATGATACAGTAGATGGTCAGAGACTGCAGACATGATACAGGAGTTGGTCAGAGACTGAGGACATGATAGAAGATAGAAGAGCGCTAGGGGGGCCGGAGAGCACAGGCGAAGCAGAGAGCACTGGAGTTGAAGGGCAGCTGGAGAGAATTAAGAGGGGGTTTGGAAAGCATTGCAGGGTTGGTTGGAAGGCGCAGGGGGTGGAGAGCACTGGGGGGGGGCAGGGAGCACTTGGGGGCGGGCAGGGAAAACCAGGGAGGTGGAGAGCACTGGGGGAACAGGGAGCACTTGGGGGGTGGGCAGGGAAAACCAGGGGGGTGGAGAGCACTGGGGGGGCAGGGAGCACTTGGGGGGTGGGCAGGGAAAACCAGGGGGGTGGAGAGCACTGGGGGGGGGGACAGGGAGCACTTGGGGGGTGGGCAGGGAAAACCAGGCGGGTGGAGAGCACTGGGGGGGGGACAGGGAGCACTTGGGGGGTGGGCAGGGAAAACCAGGCGGGTGGAGAGCACTGGGGGGGGACAGGGAGCACTTGGGGGGTGGGCAGGGAAAACCAGGAAGGGGGAGAGCACTGGGGGGGACAGGGAGCACTTGGGGGGTGGGCAGGGAAAACCAGGTGGGTGGAGAGCACTGGGGGGGGACAGGGAGCACTTGGGGGGTGGGCAGGGAAAACCAGGAAGAGGGAGAGCACTGGGGGGGACAGGGAGCACTTGGGGGGTGGGCAGGGAAAACCAGGAAGAGGGAGAGCACTGGGGGGACAGGGAGCACTTGGGGGGTGGGCAGGGAAAACCAGGTGGGTGGAGAGCACTGGGGGGGACAGGGAGCACTTGGGGAGTGGGCAGGGAAAACCAGGGGGGTGGAGAGCACTGGGGGGGGGAGAGGGAGCACTTGGGGGGTGGGCAGGGAAAACCAGGGGGGTGGAGAGCACTGGGGGGGGGACAGGGAAAACCAGGAAGAGGGAGAGCACTGGGGGGGACAGGGAGCTAGGGAAAGATGAATTCCTCATATGCAGCTGCCCCATCCTCCTCCTATCCAGCACACACACTTCGGCACTCACCTTCTTCCTGCCGAGGCTCCACCCCTTCTTCCCACCGAGGCCCCGCCCCCTTCTCGTGCCGCGGCTCTGCCCCTTATTCCCGCTGCCGTTCCGATCCCCCCCACCCCCCCGCAGCGCTGACTGAAGGAGCTGCCTTCACAGCGATACGGAACACGCCGGGCAGGACACCAGCTGACACCCCTCAGTGCGTGGCACCCGGGGCGGGCCGCCCCCCCGCCCCCCCCCCTTGGTACGCCACTGGCTACAGGTACCGTATTTTTTGCCGTATAAGACGCACTTTTTCTTCCCCAAAACTGGGGGGGGGGAAGTTGGTGCGTCTTATACGACAAATACACATTTTGCCTGCTGATGTTGCAATGGGGGCGGTGCCGGTGCGTGCGTCAGTCACGCACCGTCACCGCCCGATCTCCTTCCCGCCGGACCGATCGGAAGACCGAGAGAGCCGCCGCCGTTGTCAGAAGAAGAGGACGAGAGGAGAGGAGCAGCGCCGTGGACGTCTCGCAGGCAGCCCAGGAGAGCAGGTAAGTGATTGAAGCCGACCTGTGCCATGCCTGTACCATCACCTGTGCCATGCCTAAAACATCACCTGTGCCATGCCTGTACCATCACCTGTGCCATGCCTAAAACATCACCTGTGCCATGCCTAAACCATCACCTGTGCCATGCCTATACCATCAACTGTGCCATGCCTATACCCTCACCTGTGCCATGCCTGTACCATCACCTGTGCCATGCCTATACCCTCACCTGTGCCATGCCTATACCATCACCTGTGCCATGCCTATACCCTCACCTGTGCCATGCCTGTACCATCACCTGTGCCATGCCTATACCCTCACCTGTGCCATGCCTGTACCATGCCTATACCATCACCTGTGCCATGCCTATACCCTCACCTGTTGATATAAAATATTTTACTGCAGTATTTGGTTCAGAATCTTTTTTTTCTAGATTTTCCTCCTTTAAAATTGGGTGCGTCTTATATGCCGGTGCGTCTTATACGGCGAAAAATACGGTAACCATGGAGTGGTGGGAATGCAATAGCCCCCAGACAGCAAAGGGCAGCACCTGGCGAAGGTGAGAGGTTCTCCGGTAGCAAGGGGGTCGCGTCCTTGCTCCCCCCCCCCCCCCGGGATCAGTTCCCCAAAAGCAATTGGGACCGAACTGGAGGTACAGAGACCCCATGAACCTAGCCGCATGGTGCAAAAGAGAGAAGGAGTTATGTTCTTGCAGGAGATGAAGCTGTAAATTAAAAAAAAAAAAATATTACATTTTTTCAAAAGATAAAAAGAAAAAAATAACAAGATTTAGGTTTGCCAGGGTCAGTGTTAGGGTCAAGGTCGGGGTCAAAGGTCATGGTCAGCGTATTTTATTTAGAATTTATTTAGAATTAAAAAAATAAATAAAAAGAGGTTAGTGTCAGTGTGCTTTGGGTAGAAAAAATGCAAAATATGCACC
Organism: Pelophylax lessonae; assembly: GCF_965119305.1. Taxonomy (NCBI): domain Eukaryota; kingdom Metazoa; phylum Chordata; class Amphibia; order Anura; family Ranidae; genus Pelophylax; species Pelophylax lessonae. Next base: position 30,658,856 of record NC_138779.1, on the reverse strand, counting down.
ATTGTTTCTGGGCTGTACTACGGGTACAAACAACAACTAACATACACATATGTGGTATCGCTGCGATAGTCAAAATTTATTTTGGGTTGTTCTTTGGTGGTAGATTAAAGTAATAGCAATAAATATACCGCTACATTTAAACAACAAAAAAAAAAACTTTTTTTTTACTATTATTGGCCAGTTTTCCTTTGATATTGAAAAGAAAATCAGGAGATATCCGTTACCTTTTACTATCAAATGAAAGCCCAATTTTTCCGCTTCTGTCTCAACCAATGAGGGGAGGGAGTCCTGGGATAGCCAAGGCTCTCATGCACACCACTGGATCAAGAGGGGGCTCAGGTGAGTATTAAGGGGACTGTGTGGGGAGCTGCACACAGAAGGTTTTAACCTTCATGCATAGAATACATGAAGGTAAAACACCTTCAGTCTTTATAACCACTTTCAGTCTGGCACAGTTGTATGGGTGCCTCTTTTGTACTGAAATTAATTATTCTGGTTTCACTGTGCACTGTCTTACAGGGTGCACGAGAAGCTGCAGCAAGTTAGATAGAGGCCACCTCATTCCTGGCTGAAGAATATCCAGCATCACCTATTCCTTTACTTACCCAGCTTTACTTCCTTGGCCCGCCTCACTCATTCATTAGACTTCAATGCTTTCAAATATGAGGGCTCAGTATCACATGTGGGCATTACCTAGGATGGTCTGCTCTATTCATTTACAAACCTTTCCACCAGTTATAATCTGCCTGCATTGCATTGAGAAGCACACAGACCCAGCGATGGCATCAATAGGTATTAAATAAGGTATGTTATTAAAACAGAAGGGTTTTATTTGAAAAAAAATGCAATATTCTTATCCCTTGAAGGTATACAGGAATGCCTAATATATGTAATGTAAAAAGGGACTTATCTACAGGTGGATCTCATAAAATTAGAATATCATCAAAAAGTTAATTTATTTCAGTAATTCAATTCAAATACAGTCAGGTCCATAAATATTGTAACATCGACACAATTCTAATCTTTCTGTCTCTATACACCACCGCAATGAATTTGAAATGAAACAAACAAGATGTGCTTTAACTACAGACTTTCAGCTTTAATTTGAGGGTATTTACATCCAAATCAGGTGAAAGGTGTATTATTTGTTTCATTTCAAATCCATTGTGGGGATGTATAGCGTCAAAAAGATTAGAATTGTGTCAATGTCCCAAATTTTATGGACCTGACTGTAGATTCGTTACACACAGAGTGATATATTTCAAGCATTTCTTTCTTTTAATTTTGATGATTATGGCTTACAGCTAGTGAAAACCCAAAATTCAGTATCTCAGAAAATTAGATTACATGAGACCAATAAAAAAAAAGGATTTTTAATACAGAAATGTTGGCTTACTGAAAAGTATGTCCATGTACAGTATAGTATGTATTCAATACTCAGTCGGGGCTCCTTTTGCATTATTTACTGCATCAATGTGGCGTGGCATGGAGGCGATCAGCCTGTGGCACTGCTGAGGTGTTATGGAAACTAGGTTTCTTTAATGGTGAATTTCAGCTCGTCTGCATTGTTGGGTCTGGCGTCTCTCATCTTCCTCTTGACAATACCCCACAGATTCTCTATGGGGTTTAGATCAGACGGGTTTGCGGGCCAATCAAGCACAGTAATACCATGATTATTAATCCAGGTATTGGTAATTTTGGCAGCGTGGGAAGGTGCCAAGTCCTTCTGGAAAATGAAATCAGCGTCTCCATTAAGCTGGTCAGCAAAGGAAAGCATGAAGAGCTCTAGAATTTCCTGCTAGAGGGCTGCACTTACTTTGGACCTGATAAAACACAGTGGACCAACACCAGCAGAGGACATGGCTCCCCAAATTATCACTGACTGTGGAAACTTCACACTGGGCTTCATGCAACTTGGATTCTGTGCCTCTCCACTCTTCTTCCAGACTCTGAAAACTTGATTTCCAAATGAAACGCTAAATTTTCCACAGTTCATGATGATTTATATATCTATGAGATTGACTTACTAAAGGCAAATAGGCAGTTCACTTTGCAAAGGAATTTGCCCCAGAACTTTGTGAATGTGATGAAGTTTCAGTTTGCAAGTAATACCCAATCATGAGCATACCTCCCAACTTTCTGAGATGGGAACGAGGGGCACCTATTAGCAAAAGTATGTGGGTATAGGAGATACCCCTCGCCACTCCTCCTAAAGGAGAATTATACATAAAATGATTGGTTAAACAAAAATGTCTTTACTTTTACACTACTATTCCTTTATACTGGCTTTTAAAATTTACAAATGCAGCAATTTAGAAATTCGGTGAAAGGTTTAGCACTGCAAAACGCTTTTTGAAAGATAAATAATGCATTTTATATACAACTATAGAGTTCAGACCAAAATGAGGGACAAATGAGGAGGAAAGAGGGACTTGGGGCCAAAAGAGGGACAATCCCTCAAAATCAGGTAAAGTGGGAGCTATAAATGTGATAAAAGATATAGTGCGGTCAACACAATCATAAATTGTGAACATGTAACATCTGGGTTGTTCCAAATACTATAGTGATCATCATACAGTGTTAAAAACCATATGTGAAAGTTCTTTATAAAAAAAAAAACATATAATCTTTAACAGTTGTGAAAGAATATAAAGTCCTCCAATTGATCCAGATAATCTCAAATAGCCAAAGACCAAGCTTCCATCCATAGTGGATCTTCAATCTTGCTAATCTTTGACCGATATGTGAGGGTGAAATAAAATAAATAGCCTCTTACCAGATAACACTAAAAAGTGAGCCTTATTGGTCAATAGGCACTTTCCACCCGTGAACAAATAAAATCAAGTTAGGTGACACCTCGGTGGTAGTGCAAACTTCTTACCAGAAGTATGTAGAGGGAAGGCATGAACCACTGTTGTTTATACGGATGCACCAGGTATAGGTATCCAATGGCAGCTTCAATGTGTGGGCTGAATGTTTCTCCACTCCACCATATCCAACTCACCGATGTGGCTGGCGATACTGTACTCTAATGTAGCTTCCCCATAACAAAAGATATAAAGTGCCAATAGTGCATTTTCCTTTAAAAAAAACTTTATTAAAAAAGAAACACACTTACATGGCAAGTGGAAGGAACTGAGCATAAACAATGGTTCCAAGTGTACCGAACATGACCGCCTGCAGTGTGGAACAAGTGGCCTTGTGCTCCGGTCCCAGCTGAAGCCTGATAAGGAGAAACGGCGTCACGCCGTCACGCCACGCCACACGTTCAGCACTGCAGGCGGTCCCACCGGGAGACCCGGGCAGAGCCCCGGAAGGCGGTGGGAGGGGGGGCGTCCCCTCCAGCTCGCTGGGGTAACGATTAAGCGGCTCCCGAGCCGCATCGGTCATTACCACCGGAAAGCCGTCCGCCGGCTATAAAAAACGGTACTGTGGTGATGCCTCTAGCTAGAGGCATCACCCCGGTACAACCACTTAAAGTCAGCCGACGTAGGTCTACGTGGCTGGTCGGTAAGTGGTTAAATATGCAGTGCAAGGACCTGCTTGATTGCATACAAATAGAAAGTGTTTAGGTTTGACCTCGTATTATATGGTTTTTGGTAAATCTAAGGGAAAATTGTACAGGAAAATTGTATGGCCAGCCTTATGGCCCCTAAACATGATCACAAAATCGTACGAAAAATACTGCTTTAGAATCGATCATACAATAATTTGCTTGTTAGTACACAGCTTTGGAGATCCGATCACGACAGTTCATCTGATATCATCTGATGGGACAAGCATGAAAATGTTTCTCGTATGACGCCAGATTGTTCGATTTTTATTTAATTAGCACAGTTTTGTTAGAAAATAAAATATAAATACACTACAATACATGACATTACTTCTGAATTTTTGTTCTGTCGTACGAGAATTTTTGTAACTTTAGTAACCTCTTCATTTTCGATATGGAGACTAGCATGCAAAATAAACACAATGATCATTTGTCCCTTAATCTCATTGTGTGTACCAGGCATTAGGGTTCACATCTACTTTTAGAAATGAGTGTAATCTTTTTTAGATTTGGTTCTTTTAAAAGAATAAGAGGCTCTTATGTTTTTCATTGCCTTGTTCAGACTTTGTACCCAGGGGGTAGGAGTCTACGTGTGGCCTTAGGCAAGAAGGAAGCAGTCAGAAACATTTCTTTCTGTGTACAATAAACGCCATGTCCCCCAGGCCTATCATATTACCGGCTGCGATACTCTTAGAGATATCGCCCCTTCAGGTGCTGTCAGATATAATGAGCAGGGTCAGAGATCAGCCCTGTGAAGAGCGGCATGTTGGGTAATCTGGGGAATTCGGGACGTATCTTTATACCTTTGTACAAGGTGATACAGACGAGAGGGGTCAGGCCAGAGGTCGGCCTGCTCACACCTTCATGCAGGTATTTATGTGGCCTTCTCATTTCCACCGCCCTAGAGACGGAGGCCACTCATAAAAATTACAAAAGGAAAGACTTTTCTAGAACTTGGAGAACTGCAGTGGAATGCAGTGTTACTCTGCACATACATATTTTTAATTCCTTATAAAAAGTGAAGCCAGGGGGCTTGGGGGGGGGGGGGGGGGAGGGATGCTGCGTTTGACACACATATTCTTCTAATTGGAATAAGAGATAAAATTGCAGCTAATCACTACTTAAACTGTTTGTTTTCTACACAGCAACATTAGGTGTGTAGTGGGGTTGCCTAGGCATACAATGGGAGTCATTATGGTCACCAACCCTAAAGCATTTAACCACTTGACTACTTGGCACTTTTACCCCCTTCCTGCCCAGGCCAATTTTCAGCTTTCAGCGCTCTCACGCTTTGAATAACAATTGCGCGGTCATGCTACACTGTACCCATATGACATTTTTATCATTTTTTTCACACAAATAGAGCTTTCTTTTGGTGGTATTTAATCAACTCTGGGTTTTTTATTTCTTACAAAAAAAAAAAGAAAAAAGGCAGAACATTTTGGAAAAAAAAAGTTTTTCTTATTTTCTGTGCGTAAATTTTGAAAAAAAAAACAAAAACATTTTCTCCTTCACTGATGTGCGCTGATGAGGTGGCATTTATGGCACTGATGAGGTGGCACTTATGGGCACTTAGTGCCGGTTCACACTGGGGTCGCCTCCCATAGGGAAGCTGCGGACCCGTTCTAATAGGAGCGACACAAGTCGCTCCGACCTAGAAAAAGGGTCCGGAGCTTCTTTGGGGTGACAAGGAGGCGACCGCCATAGACTTCAATGTTATGAAGTCCGTGGCGGCCGCTCCGAGGTCGCGGCGCGCTGCTCGCACCGCGATCTCGGAGGTCGCCCCTGCAAGTAGCGTCGCGGTAATGTGAACCGGCGCTTAATCACCCCTCATAATATAAAAAGCAAGAATAAATAACTTTAAAACCAAGCAAAACAACTGCACATAATAATATCAATATAGCAAGGATAAAATTGATAACGTGCAAATATGCAAGAGGTAGAAAGTGCGTGAAGATATCATAAATAAGTAAAGTGCATGGTGAGATGTATAAAAGATATTATATAAAATATATAATAAATGTGCATCAAACAATCAATGTAGTATGGAGCAAGGGAAATAGCTCCTACTAAAAAAGTGATAAAGTGCACCATAAAAATCACAAGGGTGAAAGAGTGAGAAAATATATATAATATATATCCAAATGAGGAGCATTAAATAAACCCAGAAGGAATAGGTAAATAGTATATAGGATAAAAATAAAGAATACAAAAAGTATATATATATATGGGTCAGTCCATACAGATATTAAAAGTTCATAATAAAAAGTGCTGGTGAGGAAAAATTACAAAAGTGCGGAAGATCCCTTGAGAAAGTCACATGTTTGCTGTGACGCAACTAGTCGGGAGAAGCGTCTGACGTCACTTCCGGTCCTCGGCCGAGACCGGAAGTCCTTGAACTTCATTGCCTAGCCGCTGCCACGCTACTTATATGCTGTTTTATGCATAATAAAATGTAAGTGCAACCTTTTATGCCTAAATAAATTTACTTATTGAAACGTACTACACCATGAAGTGCCTCCTTTTGTCGTGGGTTTGAGCTTCAAACCCCATCTAGGATCCTATCCTTTGAAGTCGCCACTTTTTTCCACCAAGGATCAGAGGAGCTTACCTTTTAAAGGAACCATAGTTGGAACCGGTATACCTGCAGAGGTTATCCTACCTTCTCCGCGGCACAAACGCTCTTTTTGAGTGTTTTGGAGGTGAGCGACCAATTCACTCATTTAAGGATTATAGCTCACCACCACAGTTTTATTGGTTTCCTGCACTTTAAGGAGTTTTTTCCGCACTTTTGGAATTTTTCCTCACCAGCACTTTTTATTATGAACTTTTAATATCTGTATGGACTGACCCATATATGTATATACTTTTTGTATTCTTTATTTTTATCCTATATACTATTTACCTATTCCTTCTGGGTTTATTTAATGCTCCTCATTTGGATATATATTATATATATTTTCTCACTCTTTCACCCTTGTGATTTTTATGGTGCACTTTATCACTTTTTTAGTAGGAGCTATTTCCCTTGCTCCATACTACATTGATTGTTTGATGCACATTTATTATATATTTTATATAATATCTTTTATACATCTCACCATGCACTTTACTTATTTATGATATCTTCACGCACTTTCTACCTCTTGCATATTTGCACGTTATCAATTTTATCCTTGCTATATTGATATTATTATGTGCAGTTGTTTTGCTTGGTTTTAAAGTTATTTATTCTTGCTTTTTATATTATGAGGGGTGATTAAGCGCCGATTCAATTTATTTATTTATCTTGCTATTTGTATGTGGAGACACTGCTAGGAATTGGCTGCTAATCTGTCTGTGCCCCGTTTTTACATCTATTTTATCCTATTTATTATCTCTTATTTCTTTAATACATCTGGTTGATGGTCAGCGCGTAGGTTTTATTCTATACTTATGGGCACTGATGAGGTGGCACTGATGAGGAGGTACTAATATGCCGCACTGATGAGCACAGATAGGTGGCACTGATAGGCGGCACTGATAGGCGGCACTGATAAGCACTGATAGGCGGCACTGCTGGGCACTGAGAGGTGGCACTGCTGGGCACTGAGAGGTGGCACTGCTGGGCACTGAGAGGTGGCACTGCTGGGCACTGAGAGGCGGCACTGACAGGCAGCACTGATGGGCACTGAGAGGCGGCACTGATGGACACTGATGGGTGGCACTGATAGACACTGATGGGCAGCACCATCAGTGCCCACACTCAGTGCCCATAGTGCTGCTAGTCAGTGCCCATCAGTGCCTAGATGAGCAGGCACTGATGGGCACTGACTGGCAGCACTATGGGCACTGATGGGGGGCACTGATGGCGGGCACTGTGGGCACTTATGGCATTTTTTTCCCCTCTTGTGTAATCAGGGCACTGGTGATCAGTGCCCTGATTACATTCCTCTGTGTCAGCTTACCGCTGATCGGCTCTCCTCTTCCTCATACGCAGTCTCTGTGAGGAAGCAGAGCTGGCGATGAGAGATAATCTCATATGTTTACATATGAGATCATCTCTCATTGCACGGTCCGATCATGTGGTAAATGGCCGCTGTGATTGGCCATTCACCACGATCTGTGATTGGCTGTGTCCAAGGGACACGGCCGACACAGATTTTCCCCAATGCGCGCTCGCGGGAGCGCGCGGGGAGCCTGTTACTGGGAGGCCGTTTAAAGACGGCCTCCCGGAAATTAGAGCCCGCGCTGTAGCCGTCTTTCGGCTATAGCGCCGGCCGCTTAGACCGACTGCCATACACATGGGCCTAATGTCAGCTGGTTTTTATTGAACCGACCGATGTTGCCTGACATTAGGCTCGTGTGTACAAAGCTTAAGAGACCAATATTACAAAAGAAAAACTTGATGCCTAGTCCCTGCGCATCAATCCACTGGTCCCATATTAAATCATTGGATTTTCCCACTTGACCACTGTGGGACTGCCTGCACGGGCATGCAATGAACAACTGTGCATCCCCATGAGGGTAAACACGGGCATCACATGGGACACAGATTCCCCTTGAGAACGAGGTCCTTGGTTATGTTTTGGGTACCCACCACAGTGGTTGTTGCTTTCCTCTTGGACTGTGTGGCCTTCATTCCCTCATCCCACTCCCTTCTTATCCCCCTATTACTCTTTCCCAACAAACCACAGGCCACTCATAGCCCATACATTTTTTATGTGTATTGTCTGAGCCAATGTGAGCTGGTTTACAGATATATCTGTATAGTTTTCTGTACCACTACCTGCTCAACGCTGTGATATCGAAACTAAGCTGATGTTGTGATTTTTTATAATGTAAGCATTCTCAATAAAGATACCTAGTAACACATTACATCAAATATTTTTTTGGACATCCACAACCACAAGTGTATTTAAAAAAGAGAACTAGTCAGTTTTTCACCCCAAAAGAGCTCCTGGACATCCCGCAATCTAAGTAGGAAGTGTTTCTTTTTTTTTTAATGCCCAGCCTGCCCAGTGCCTATGGAAGTTCCTGTTGAGACTCTTAAGATCTGTTGCGATTTTGTAGCGCATGTTATGTTACACATTAGCATGCCTTGGGTTAGGGCAGTCTGTTTATTATGGCCAACAGACCAAAAAATTATTATTATTATTATACAGGATTTACAGTGCATCCGGAAAGTATTCACAGGGCTTCACTTTTTGCGCATTTTATTATGTTACAGACTTATTCCAAGATAAAATTCATTATTTTCCTCAAATTCCACATAATGACAGCGTGAAAGAAATTTGTTTGAAATCTTTGCAAATTTATTCAAAATAAAACACGAAAAAAATCCCATGTAAACAAGTATTCACAGTCTTTGCTTAATACTTTGTTGAAGCACCTTTGGCACCGATTACAGCCTCAAGTCTTTTTGGTTATGATGCTACAAGCTTGGCACACCTATATTTAGTACACCTATATTTAGGCAGTTTCTCTGATTCTTCTTTGCAGGACCTCTCAAGCTCCATCAGGTTGGATGGAGGGCATTGGTGCACAGCCATTTTCCTCCACTCCTTGGTTATCTTGGCTGTGTGCTCATGGTGGTTGTCCTGTTGGGAGATGAGGTCCAGAGCACTCTGGAGCAGGTTTTCATCAAGGATGGTCTCTGTACATTGCTGCATTCATCTTTCCCTCAATCCTGACTAGTCTCCCAGATCCTTCCGCTGAAAAACATCCCCACAGCATGATGCTGCCACCACCATGCTTTACCGCAGGGATAGTATTGGCCAGGTGATGAGCGGTGCCTGGTTTTCTGCAGACATAATGCTTGCTATTCAGGTAAAAGAGTTCAATCTTTGTTTCATCAGACCAGAGAATTTTGTTTGTCATGGTCTGAGAGTCCTTCAGGTGCTTTTTGGCAAACTCCAGGCGGGCTGTCATGTGCCTTTCATCTGGCCACTCTACCATACAGGCCTGATTGGTGGAGTGCTGCAGAGATGGTTTCTCTTCTGGAAGCTTCTCCTCTCTCCACAGAGAAATGCTGGAGCTCTGTCAGAGTGACCATCGGGTTTTTGGTCACCTCCCTGACTAAGGCTCTTCTCCCCGATCGCTTAGTTTGGCCAGGCGGCCTGCCCTAGGAAGAGTCCTGGTGATTCCAAACGTCTTCCATTTACGGATGATGGAAGCCACTGTGCTCATTGGGACCTTCAGTGCTGCAGACATTTTTGTGTACCCTTCCCCAGATCTGTGCATTAATACAATCCTGTCTCAGAGATCTACAGACAATTCCTTGGATTTCATGACTTGGTTTGTGCTCTGACATGCACCGTTAACTGTGGGACCTTATATAGACAGGTGTGTGCCTTTCCAAATCCTATCCAATCAACTGAATTTACCACAGGTGGATTCCAATAAAGCTGTATAAACATCTCAAGGATGATTCGTGGAAACAAGATGTACCTGAGCTCAATTTTGAGTGTTGTGGCAAAGGTTGTGATACTTATGTACAAGAGATGTTTTCATTTTTTATTTTAAATACATTTGCAAAGATTTCTAACAAATGTCTTTCACGTCTTTTTCATTATGGGGTATTGTTTGTAGAATTTTGAGGAAAATAATAAATTTAATCTATTTTGGAATAAGGCTGTAACATAACAAAATGTGGAAAAAGTGAAGCGCTGTGAATACTTTCCACATTCACTGTATATAGTGCCAACAGTTTGCGCAGTGCTTTACAACATGAGGGTAGACAGTACAGTTACAATACAATTCAATACAGGAGGAATCAGAGGGCCCTGCTCGTTACAGCTTACAATCTAGGATGGAGGGTCAAATAATATCAAATGTAATAACTGCGGGGGGTGAGCTAAAGGAGAAAATCAAAGTACAGTTGTTAGGTGGGAGCAGGATAGGCTTCTCTGAAGAGAAATGTTTTCAGGGATCACCTAAAAGTGAACAGAGTAGGAGATAGTCCGACAGATTGGGGTAGGGAATTCCAAAGGATAGGAGAGGCTCGGGAGAAGTCCGGGAGTTGAGCATGGGGGGAGGTGACAAACGAACTAGAGAGCAGGAGGTCTTGGGAGGAACGAAGAGAATAATTAGGTTGGTATTTTGAGACCAGGTTAGTGATGTAGCTGGGGGCCGAGTTGTGGATGGCTTTGTAAGTTATGGTTATTGTATTTTTAATTGAATTAGTTGGGTGAGTGGCAGCAAGTGGAGGGATTGGCAGAGAGGGGTAGCAGACACTGAGTGGTTTGTAAGGTTGGATGAGTCTGGCAGCAGCATTCATAATGCAGTAGTCGAGGCGAGAGATGACCAGTGAGTGAATTAGGAGTTTTGTGGTGTCATTGGTTTAGGAAGGGGCGTATTTTGGAGATATTGGAGAGGACCTTGACAAAGCACATCACAACACACAGTATGTGTGTTGGCAGCTACTGTACAGTACATTTGGGTGCATTTACCAATGAATGGCACTGCACATAGAATCGGATGCTGTGGGATTGTGTGTTACTGCAAGGCAGTAGTCTCAATTGGCCAGCTAAAGGTGGCTGTAGACTTATGATGACTGTCACCTAACCAACTCATTTTTTATATCATAGAGGTTGGATAGAGGATGCAGTCATAAAAGAGGTATCTGTGCTCCTCTGAGCTGTATTCTAAACCGGGCTGCACTACCCATATCTGTTAGATTTCACAATCACTGTGATATGCCAACCTCTTCCCTTCGGCCGTCATCATGTGTGGGGGGCATGTCTCTCCCCATGGCATGATGCCTTCCTCCTTTGAGGACTCACAGGTTAGCATGCTGTGTGTTGACAGGTCAGTTTGAAGTACACTGGAAGCATACATCCTAGGGACATTGCCACCCCAGCACAGAAAATTGAGGAAATAGTAGGGTTACCAAATATTTTTTTTATGTATTTTTTATTATTAGAACATTTTAACCACTTAAGCCCCGGAGGATTTGGCTGCTCAAAGACCAGGGCCTATTTTGCGATTTGGCACTGCGTGACTTTAATGGACAATTGCGCGGTCGTGCGACGCTGTACCCAAATGAAATTGACGTCCTTTTTTTCCCACAAACAGAACTTTCTTTTGGTGGTATTTGATCACCTGTGCGATTTTTATTTTTTGCGCTATAAACAAAAAAAGAGCGACAATTTTGAAAAAATAACAATATTTTTCACATTTTTTATATGAAATTCCCCTCCAAAAAAATGTAAAAATCAAAATTTTTTTAACATTTTAGGCCAATTTGTTTTCTGCTACATATTTTTGGTGAAAAAAATCGCAATAAGCCTATTTTGATTGGTTTGCGCAAAAGTTATTGCGTTTATCTCATTTTTATTGTTTTTTTTTAACTATTAATGGCGGCGATCTGCAATTTTTTTTGCAGGACTGCGACATTGCGGCGGACAGATCGGACCCTTGACTGACATTTTTGACACTTTTGGGGGGACCAGTGACATTACTACAGTAATCAGTGCTATAAATATGCACTGTTACTGTAAAAATGACACTGGCAGGGAAGGGGTTAACTTTATTGGTAAAAAGTGGGTTAAATGTATCCATAGGGGCGTGATTCTAACTGTGGGGGGGCGTGGCTTGTTATGTAACCACAGAGACATACGATCCTACATAGCAGGATCCTATAGTCTCTGCCAGGGCCGTCTTTAATATTGATTGGACCCTGGGCAAACATTTTCTTGGGCCCTCTTGAATCCACTTATCAACTATTTGGGGGCTCAAGGTGCAGCTGCTTTGGGCCCCACAACAATGACTGGACCCGGGGCAGCTGCCCCTTTTTTCCCTTTGTTAAAGACAGCCCTGGTCTCTGCAGTTACACCAGGGAGAATGACAGACGGCTGTGTTTACATCAGCCGCCTGCCTTTCTCCCTCTCCAGCGGGAGATCGCGAGTGGCCGCCGGTCACTCACGCAGGGATGATAGTGAACGAGCGGGGGCAGGAGCGCGCCTCCGGCGGCGTACACTCGTCCCCTAGAGGTGTGTGGGCGAGCGACTTACCCCTACATTACTTTGCCCAGGAGGGGCTGACCGACTGACGGCGGTCAGCGAGTGGTTAACCTCCCTGGCGGTATTCCCCAGTGTGGCTCGGGGTTAACTTTCAGTACCAAACACGGTAACCCCGAGCCACACCCGGAATTACCCCAGAATGATACTCACCTTCCCTGCGATCCCCCGCCGTCCTACCCTCTGTCCTCCCCGGGGTCCTCACACTCTCTCCCCGCTCTGTGCACGGCCGATTGCCGGCACTTGCCTTCCGGTTCCCTTCCCTGTGAGCGTTGCGACGCAGGGGGGTGGAACCGGCAGAAAATTCAAAAGTGTATAATTACACCAAATGACATGATACAAAGCTGTGATCCTAACAGGTTACACTGTCATGCCATTTCACCACAGGATTGCACCTGGTGACTTTCGAGTGCCCTGCCTGTGCTTTTACAGTGCTTTGTGCCTGGAAAATTTTGAACGACCATGGCGCCCAAAAAGCGTTCTTTTTGTGCAAAAGCGCTTTTAGACGAACTGGAAAACAGCGACAGCGATGCATAGTTACTTGAAGAACTGAGCAATAGCGATTCGTGGGAAAATTCATCATCAGGTACGGAAAGTGACGACAGCGACGATTCTGATGTCTCTTTCTGGCACATAGCTTGTGGAATTTGGGAAGTATATCAAATGATTCTTCAGAATCATCGTCACCAAATTGAATGATTGGTAAGCTGCAATATATTACATTTATGGTTTTAGTTTTATACTGCTGTAATATGTTACTCCCATTGGTGTCTGTGGAGGAGACGAGAGATTTATCGCTAATTGTTCCAGCTACATGGTTAAATTGTGATTGTGAGAGATCAGTTGCTTAATCGCACCCATGCTGATTAGTTGTGTAGCGCCCGTCATTATACACTATATTACCAAAAGTATTGGGACGCCTGCCTTTACATGTACAGGAACTTTAATGGCACCCCAGACTTAGTCCGTAGGGTTCAATATTAAGTTGGTCCATCCTTTGCAAGTATAACAGGAACTTGACTGGCCTGCACAGAGTCCTGACCTCAACCCGATAGAACACCTTTGGGATGAATTAGAGGGGAGACTGCGGGCCAGGCCTTCTCCTCCACATCAGTGCCTGACCTCACAAATGCGCTTCTGGAAGAATGGTCAAACATTCCCATAGACACACTCCTAAACCTTATGGGCAGACTTTCCAGAAGAGTTGAAGCTGTTATAGCTGCAAAGGGTGGGCCAACTCAATATTGAACCCTACGGACTAAGACTGGGATGCCGTTAAAGTACATGTGCGTGTAAAGGCAGACGTCCCAATACTTTTGAAAATATAGTGTATATAATGTAACACAGGCAAAGAGATTGATCTCATGAGATTGAAATTGCACAACTGGGCGGATATATATCATCTGCGTAGCCCAATACTCAAAGGTTACCTTTTAATGTGGACATTTCTGGCCAGCAAATTTTTTTTGAGCAGTGATTGCAAAGCTGTAGAAAGTGCAGAAGAGCAAAAGATCCTTCTGCTATCCCATCCAAAATGTATTGTGTGCCAAAGAATCTGCCTAATTTCTAAATGAAATGACAGTTTTTAAGATAACAATTTTCTCCTTACGGAGATATCTGAAAGTAAAATATTTTTAAAAACGCATCATATTTCATAGAAATTGTGGTTTGTTTTGTGTTTTAAATCAAAAAACGGTCAGTCCAATACTAACATTTATAGTCGGTGAACACTTTAATCAATATTATTTCCTTATTATAATTCTAGTAAATTACTTTTGGAATTCTTAGCTTAGTTGCACATTAAATTCATAAAGATTGTTTTTTTCTTTTTCTGATTTTATAAAACACACCCAAATTACCTCACTGACATAGCTTGTTAACATGTTTTATTTCTGCTCAACATTCAATTTAGGGCATATTCGGTCTTGAAGTCACTTGTGTGGAATTTGGCTACACATATGGGGTCCCCTGTGAAAAGTTATTAAAACTGAGCTTTATTAAAATATTAAAGTAGACCCATAATTTAAATTCCAAGTTTGGCTTTCAAAGGGGATTCATTAGTGCAGTTTTAACGTGGCAATCAAAAAAAAAATGAACCTTTGGAACATAATTTCAGATTCGATGAGGCAGAACACTTCACACATGTGACGGTGCCTGGGCAGAAGCTTGATAAGCATATCCTGCCCACTTCTGCCTCTGATTACTTACATTGATGTTCACATAACAGCTTGTATGTCCACTTATCTGGCGGCTGACTCACAGCTACCCAGCATGAGGGAATGAATAATAAAGGCATAGGAGCAGCTGCAGAATGCCTATTGTTAATGATACATCATTTACTGACTTGTCTCTGTTTAAAGCAACCTTTCTCAACCTTTTTATCCCAGAGGAACCCTTGAAATACTTTTCAGGGAACCCTTGCTAAATCCAATTCATTGGTGATCAGTGGGAAAAATGCCTTTTACATTGGTGGCTAATGGGAAGAATGTCCCCCTTAAAGGTGCTTAAAAAGATAATTGGTCCACAATGTGCTCTAAAATGCAGGACACCAACTATAACTATATAGACTCTAGCTTTAATATACCCTTCGGTATTGGAAAGGTGCTGGAGAGGTTGCAGCTCACAAGGCTCCCACCCAGAGGCGTAACTAGAACCTTCAGAGCCCCGGTGCAAGAAACCTGGCCGTGCTCTTCCCTTCAAGCCTGGGGCTCTTCCCACTGATTCTGGGGCCCTTTACTCTCGTTGCGGCGCCCTTTATTATGGTCCCCCAATGGGTACCTTTCACAAGTTCTGTAGTGGGCCCCCTTCCTGCCATCTTGGGGCCTCCCCACAGTGGTTGGATGCCAGGGCCCTGTTGCAAGTGTGACCTTTGCAAACCTGGAAGTTCACCCACTGGTGTCAGTAGTTTTTATTTTTTGTTATTTTAATTGTATTATTTTTTAGCATTTTATTTTATTTTTTTTCCAAGGTCACTGACTATGACTCTGTCCATTCAAGGAAGGAGATGGTAAATTACATATTTACCGACCCCTTCTTGGTTCTCTATTGTGACACATCCCCTGCAGCAGCTGGCAGGAGAGGGAAGGGAGCACAGTGGGGGGGCCGGGCAGCACAGTGGGGGGGGGGGGACCAGGGAAGCACACAGGGGCCCAGAGACAGCAGAACACAAGGGAACTGGATAGGAGGAGTGGCGGGGGCAGCATACAGAGGAACCAATATCCTCAATTTTCCTCCTGTAGTTACAAGAGGAAAAAGGAGGACAGTGATTTCTCTACATGCTGCCCCCTCCGCCCCTCCTATCCAGGTGTACAGGGGAGCCACACAGGCCCCCTGGAGCATGGGGCCCGGTTGCAATTGCAACCCCTGCAACGCCTGTAGTTATGCCCCTGCTCCCACCTCCATGTGTGGTGAAAATGTCCTAAAATCAGACCGTTCTTGACTGAGACCCAGGAGCCGATTGGAGATATTACCACTTATCAGCTGCAAGGTGACCCTGGGCTCTGTTTACTGCATACCATTCCATCTTTTGGCCTGCAAGAAAAGTGTGACACCTCACTTTACTCAAAACTGTTAAAATTTGATCCCCCCTATTGGAAGCACCCCCTAATACCCTCAGTCGACAATTGGATTGCAAAAGTCAACTTCATCATGGAGGCTGAAAAATTTTCAAACCTCGGCCAAGGTAAATTTGTATATAGGTGACCTGGATACACTTCACATCTACCCGAAGTCATTCCTGGCCTCTGTGCTCAGAGACACTGCACTTACTGCAGACTCTGTATGTTGTTCAGATTGCCAACTAGGCAGTGGTCCAATTGCATTTGTGATTATAAGAAATCCCAATGTTTACCCCCACATTGTTAAAAAAGTGTTTAGCCACACAACCTTTGAATCCTGATCCTCTGCCTCCCCACCCTTCTACATTCCATTGCCTTCTATTTAGTTTTGGTTACTCTAGTTCTAGTCTGGGGTATATTTATGTAAAAAGCAGTAGAAATGGAAAACACTATGATTTCAGATCTAAACCTGCTTTATTACACTGCTACACAGACAAAAAAAGGGATTTGTGTTACATTGTCACACTTCTGAACTATATACTAACTACTCAATGCTTCTGTAAAAGCAACATTATTGCTTCCTTTTTTATGTAGCCATCTGGAAAGTCAACATGTTCTAATATAAAAATAGTAGGTACCATCAATCAGTTGAGTTTGGCTGATTTAAAGGATAAAGTTTAATCTAGGTCTGCTTTAACTTAAATGTGAACTCCAGATAAGCAGCTACATACACAGGTTTTTTTTTTTTTTTTTAAAAGCCAGAAGCGTGTGAACTCACACTCAAAAAAGACTTAGCACCCGGTGCATAAAAAAGTGCACACACGCAAACGTGAACACACAAAAACTGCACAGGGTGTGCGAAATGGTCTGGCCTCCGAAGAGGTTGGACCTATACCTTGATCCCCCGGGGGCCGGGGCGCAAGACTCCTGACAGGGACTGAGGTACTTCCTATGGTTTGCCTGGCCGAGACCTGGCAAACCCCGTTCTCCAGGGGGACTGCCGAAACAGCCCACCCCAAGTACTGGGTGGGGCTCCCCCGAAGGGAGACCCCCATGAGAGAGGGCGAACTAAGCCAAAAGGCCATGTCCACCCCCTCCCAAGACTTTCAAGGTAGGCCCAGAGACCCACACCGTACTCGTCGTGCAGGAAGAGAAGAGTGAAAGTGAAGTGACACACCACAAAGAAAAAAAACACACAAACAAAAAGGTGGGGAAGGGGAAGTGGAGGAGTGAATTAGTGCCTAAGTGAAAAACAAAGGCAGGCCTTCCGGCCGGAATAAAAATTCCTCTGGTCGAAGCCAAAAGGCCTTGCCCAAGAGGCAGGTGCTTAAAAAAGTGTGCGTAGGTGCAGTGACCATGGTGCCGAAAAACTCAAGGCGAGCTGCCCCTCACCAGTGAGAATTAAGGCACCCCTGGGCTGCCACCCCAGGGGCACATACACTACGGGCTTTCTCTACCCCGGCCCAAAGGCCAGACCGAGTGTAGCCCTATCCTACCAGGAGGCATCAGAACTTTGGACAGCTTAGGGAGAACCTACATTCAACTGGGGACAAGCCTTTTGCAAGGCCAGATTCAACCCAGGAGGAAAGGCTCCCCCACCGCCACCGCCGTTCCTTACCAATCACATCCAGGAGCAGTACTAACTGGCCACGGAACCAATCCAGTTTTCTCGCTCCCTTCAAACTGGTAGGGGCGGACCCATTCAAATCAGAGGCAATGGACCCATCCGGCTTTCTCTGATGTGGCTTACTTCCCAGTCCCCCGGTTGTTCCGGAGCGCCCTGGTTCATTTGGCCCCCACCGATACTAACCATCAGGTTCCATACCAACTGATAAGAACAGATACTACACTTGATCTTAGCCAAAAGGCCGAGAAGCTACATACACAGGTGGAATACAAACAAGGGTAGACCCAGAATTCAGATTAGATGGAGAACTCATATGACAAAGTTCCTAGGCATTTGGTCACATTACCAACATAGGAGAGAGCCAGAAACAGCCTTTTCTCCAGCAAAGGCAAGTATTGCAACCCTTTGAATCCTAAGCTAAGCTAAGTGTCAATTCATTTTCCTATGAGACTGTTTCAGTGGTCAGTAAGGCCACTTCCATTGGACAGTGGAACAATAGCTGGTGAAGCATAGCCAGAAAATGTCACGCCCCAATACAAAGGAAACCTAAATCAGAGAATGACATATAAGAGGCTTTTCTGGGTAATGAAGGTAATAACAGACAACTCGTGGTGTCTTCTCACAAGGACTTTTACTTTAGACAGGACTTTTACTTTAAGATGGAGTACAGGATCACTTTAAATAAGCAGACATCCTCCTTGGAATTGTCAGAAGTAGATATACGTGCACACATAGCACTTCTAGAGAAACGGTGTACAATAAACACACTTATATTTCCATCATGGGCTTAGCCCTCTTCATTTTGTTGCGCCGCAGGAAAGTGGGGTTCATTTCTTCGTGGAGTCCTTGTAGTCACTCAGAAATACATATCTGGAATATTTTTCTCGCCGATGCAGACAGAAGATTACTGTTTCTGCGCACATTCTCAGCCTGCGGCGCTGGAACCTTACGAATTGGTCCCTGATAAGAAACAGCTGCTTGCATCTACTTGTTTACCGTAACCAAGATGGAATTAAACTTGGCAGATGTTTCTCATATTCACCTTTCCCTGCAGACCTGGCACCAGTGAGACAAGTATGATTGACAGCGGTAGGAAACTGCCAGTCTATATCATCACCATAGTATGGAAGCATAAGAATATATTAGAATTTTTTGCTGCCCTCATTCCTCTAACTGCCAAAAAGATGCATTCTTTCTACTACCTATAAATTTTGAGCATTGGCAAAGTATGGCTGTTTTGAATAAAACAGAATGGCAAGAATCACTTTTTTTTAATGCAAAGTTTGTTAGTAGTGTGTTTAGGTGACTTTTCCTTTACCCATGCATTGCAGCGTAAAACAGTGACTTAACAGCCCTTCTAATCCAAGCACCGTCACCTGGAAGAGGGGGAGTAAGTCACATGCTCACACATACCTAGAAGTGCCAGGAGGGTAGGTTAAAGTGGTTCTAAAACCTCCTTGTTTAAACCTAAAATAAAAAAAGAGGTTTATACATACCTGCTCCCTGCAGTGGTATTGCACAGAGCGACCCGAGCCTCCTTTTCTGTGGTCCCCCTATTCCTCCTTCTGTGTCTGCCACCATAGCAAACTACTTCCTATTATCCATACAGGACTTTATTAGGGTAAAAAACCTTGTAACTTTAGAACCACTTTAAGTGGCTCTTTATGTGGGCAAAGAAAATGGTTACTTTTAGGGCCCATAGGCATTTCCTTTTTTGTTGCAGCTGCAAAAATAGGCTATTGTACAAAAATAGGAAATGGTGATTCCCCCACGCTAAAAGATCAATGTAGCATTCCGTATCAAAAATCTAAATACAATGCTGCTACTTTAAATAATCAAAAATAATAAAAAAACAAAGTGAAACATATATCATAATATTAATATGTGCAACACCAGTAGCACAATACATCACTAATGGAATGGTTACATAGTACATAGTTAGTCAGGTTAAAAAAAGACACAAGTCCATCTGGTTCAACCAAAAAAAAAAAAAAACAGTATTGAAAACCCAACCATACAATCCCATATAAACAATCCTATACCCACAGTTGATCCAGAGGAAGGCTGGAAAAAAACCCCAGCAAAGCATGAGAATGGTGATTCCAATAACACCCATATATCATGTTAAGTGAAAAAAATGACAATCTATACAAACATAAATAATAAAGTATGAATTATAAATGTCCACGTGAAAAATTGAAAAAACTGATCAAGTTATATTGAGTCCAGTGAAGATCTTTAAAATAGGGTCACCATTAAATTCCACCACCACTTTGTGTCTTCACGCCCCACTCCTATCGGTTGGTAACTTACCAGACAATATTGCCCACCATTCTCATGGTTGGGCAAATGCTCATTGAATCTATAATGAGCATTTGCCCAAACATGAGAATGGTGGGCAATATTGTCTGGTGAGTTACCACCCAATGGGAGTGGGGTGTAAAGACACAAAGTGGTGGTGGAATTTAATGGTGACCCTATTTTAAAGATCTTCACTGGATTCACTATAATTTGATCAGTTTTTTGCAATTTTTCAATTTTTCATGTGGACATTTAAAATTCACACTCTATTATATATGTATAACTCCACTTTCATGGAGGAAAAAAATCATCAATTAAAGAAAAAAACAATACAGCGTATACAGTTGCGACACAAATCATATTGTAATTGAATGTTATTAAAAATTATCTTTCCTTTTAAATATGCAGCTGTTGCAATTTTCTGAAAATGCAATGTAATATGGCTACCTGGAGCTGTTCTGTACACAGAATGTATACTGACCACACCCCAGATACATCATTTCCTGCTTGTGTGATTGGCTCACCAATTTTCACAGAAGTCTGCACTAAGATACAAGTCAGATTTCTGGCATCCCCTGCAACAAAAATGTCATTTTTGGTGATATACTCCCACTAGGAACACGTATAAAGTGATGCAGGCCCAGCAACTTTCCTCATTAGAGCCCTGCAGCTACCACAGCTGATAGATAATTATAAAACCACTCCCATTTGACCCACTCAGCACAGAGGCACAGAGGAACAAACAGGGATTTCTTCAGAATAACAAAAGGTAGGAATCTGCAACAAAGTTTGTTAAAATCCTTGCAATGTACATAGATCACCCAGAGGGGAATGTTTTTCCACTCTAAATGATTCAGATCATCAAACAAATTTTAATATTACACAAAGATAACCCAAGTAAATACAAAATGCAGTTTTTATATGATGATTTCATTTATAAGTGATAAACAGCTTTTTCCAAACCTGCCTGGCCCCATGTGAAAAAGTAATTCCCCCCCCCCCCCCCCCGCTAAATCATGAATGAACTGCGATTAACCACATTTTTTGGAAAGCTGAGTAAAATTTCCACACCCAGGCCTGATTACTGCCAGACCTGTTGAATCAAGAAATCACTTAAATAACTGTCTGACAAAGTAAAGCATGCTAAAAGATCTAAAAAAGCAACACATCATCCCTGGTGGGGGGGGGGGGGTTGTTTACTGCCCCCTCCAAAAAATTTAACACCAGCCACCACTGAACAAAGTAATTGACATGTATCAGTCTGGAAAGAGTTACAAAGCTTTGGGACTCCTCCATTGAGCCACCGTGAGAACCATCATCATTTAAAAAAATGCATTTTGTATTTACGCAGGTTATGTTTGTGTAATATTAAAATTTCTTTGATGATCTGAATCATTTAAGTGTAACAAATATGCAAATAAATAAAAAATTAGGGGCAAATACTTTTTCACAGCGCGGAGTGGAAGCTCAGATAATTCAGAGTCAGGGACCTAACTTTGCAGAGGTGCGTTGACCACTGGCTTCCTAGGTATTTGCAAAGCGTCTGTTTTTAATCTAAATGTTGCAACTGTTTAATCAGTCTTTTTGTGCTGACTAGCTGGATCGAATGCTGGAGAATTTTTGTATTGTCCTTCAGAAAGGACTCCAGCACCCCATTAAACACATTTCCAGAGGTTTAATAAAATATTTTCTTTTCTGGTTGAAGAGTAATGTCCCATTTCCTCCCTGATTTTTACTGCCTGTGTTTTATCACCGTTCCCAGTCCCATCAGAACCCTCGTCTAAATGAACCATTTTAATGCCTTTAAAAGACTTCTCAAGTCAGAATGAGGTTTCATCTAAGTGTTCAGACTAGATAAACCGCAATTTTATTTGCTTTTCTGTTTATTGTACTGAGCGTGGATCATTTCCTGAAGTGAAAGTTTCCATTCATAACATCCCATGCAAGAGAGACTCCAGTATGTAGAAGTATATGTTTATATAGTTAAACCTAGTTAAACAAATCTTAATTTTATGCTTAAGGCAAAGTAGACAGGTGTCTACCGACAAATTAAACATTGTTTTCTCCTGTACATTTTGTTAACATGTTATTAATGTTATTATTATTTTAAATATTACACATAAATAAGTTGTCGAAAAAAGATGGCAAACTGTTGGTCATCAAGGGACACTACAAGTTGTATAGCATCTGTGTTAATAAGGTATAGCACAAAGCAATATAAACACTGAACACAATTTTATATTATGCCTCTGTAAGGCTCCGTTCACATGTCAGCGTATGGATCCGGAGATTATTGCAAATCACGGGACGCCTGTGCGTTGCCCATTGATTTGCAATAGCCCCCCAAACGCTGACCGATGTTGCCGCGATTTCCGCCTGCCGAATCGCGGTAACATCGCGCAAAAAAAAATCGCGGGACGCATTACGCCCAAAAAAGTACAAGAGCTTCTTTGGAGCATATTGCATCCCGCGATTTTTTTTGCGATGTAACCGCGATTCGGCAGGCGGAAATCGCGGCAACATCGCTCAGCGTTTGGGGGGCTATTGCAAATCAACGGGCAACGCACAGGCGTCCCGCGATTTGCAATAATCTCCGGATCGCGGGCGGAACCGCGGCGGTTCTGCCCGCGATCCATACGCTGACATGTGAACGGAGCCTAAAGCATGTAAGAAGATGGACTATTTACTATTAGAGGGTTACCATCCCTCAAATATGAAAAGGATTGACAGTAGAACTTGGCAAGAGGCAGGGACAGAGGAAGAAGAAACGTTAAGAATTTAAGTATATTTAAAGTGTATCTGAAACCAAAAACAAAAGAAAATATTATAATGTAGCTTAGCAATCCTTAAGCCTGGTACACACTATTAGTTTTTTTTCTTTCGTTCAACCCAGCAGGCTGAACAAAAAAAAGAAAACAGTTCAGGAGGAGCCGCTGTACTAACTATGCATTGTTAGTACAGTGATCTCCCCTGCTGAGCTACTGTGTTCTGACAGGGGGATTGCCCCCCCTCCCCCCCCAGGCAAAACACACGCTCTCAGCCATTGGCTCACTCTGTTGCCCCAGTGACTATGTCCTATAGGACAAATCGCGTCTGGCGGAGCAACAGCGGTGACATCATCACACCCGCCAAGGCGCTGATTGAGAAATATTGTTACTGAGATGCCGTTATACCTTTTTGTTTGTGAGTATAATACTTATTAGGGCTGCAACTAACGATTATTTTGTCTGTCGACTAATCTAGCGATTATTTTTCCGATTAGTCGACTAATCTAACGATTATTTTTATCTTTTTTTTTTTTTTTTGCTTAATCGAGTGTTTTTTTTTTTTTTTTGATTAGCTAATTAATGCTTTGAATAACTTTACAAAAAATGATACGTACAACTTCATCATTACTTCTTGATAGTGACAACAGTGTACCACTCTTGCATAATGTGTGTTACAATGGCCTCTTGTAGTCTCCATCCAAAGCCCATGTGACATATTGACAATACAGCTGGAAGATTGGGAGATAGAGACACAGCGGTGTCACTCTATACCAGGAAGTGCTGTGCCTGATCAATGAGCTTACTGGCAGGATCACTAGGGATAACTTTAGTGAAAGCTTCATAGTTAAAGGAGAAGTACAGCCAAAGCTTGTTTGGCTGTACTTCTCCTGTGGATCACAGGAGTGCAGATTGTTCTGCACTCCTGTGACCCGTTTTCAGCAGACAGCGGGCTGAAGCCCTCTGTCAGCTGACATCACAGAGCTCGGGAAAGATGGTGATCGGGATCTGCCCGCATGCCTGGACCGGCACCCAACTCCAGCCTAAACCAGCCGCTCCCGTCCCCTCCACAGCCCAGTGCTCCAGTGAGCGAGTGGGGCAGAGCAGACAGCTGCTGACTGACAGTCACCACCTATCTGCTCGGGGAGATGTGAGAACCGAGCAATCAGCTGTGTTTGATTGCTCGGTTCACAGCCTTAGAGCCGACAGGGGACAGATACAGCTTCGGACCAAGGCTGCATCCACCTAGGTACGATAAAAAAAAAAAAAAAAATTCCCATACTTCTCTTTTAAAGAGTGTTGTGAAATTATATGACATTTTTTAAGACAGTCTGTGAAATTCATAAAGAGTGTAGAGATTCTCATTAGAAATCTGTCTTGTGGTAGTCCGCCAAATGGTGCAAGATGTACTTGTTGGTAGAGTTTCCATAAATCTATCCCAGAATAGTCCCAGAAGAATTCTAACTCCGATACAATTTACGCCAACATAGGAGAGGTCTTTATACCTGCACTTTCCTTATTTGGGTTGCAGAATTAGGAACTGAAGCGGAAGCCAAAAGCGTATTTAGGCTGATTGCTGTGAAGTTTTAGTAGAACTGTTTTTAAACTGCTAAATCAGAGAGATGCAAGAACAATTTTTAAACCACGAAGATTGTTTCCTCTCAATTATTCACAAACCTTTGTTCATATTTATTTATTTTTTAAAATTTAATTACACTATATTGCCAAAAGTATTGGGACGCCTGCCTTTACACGCACATGAACTTTAATGGCATCCCAGTCTTAGTCCGTAGGGTTCAATATTGAGTTGGACAATCCTTTGCAGCTATAACAGCTTCAACTCTTCTGGGAAGGCTGTCCACAAGGTTTAGGAATGTGTCTATGGGAATGTTTGACCATTCTTCTAGAAGAGCATTTGTGAGGTCAGGCACTGATGTTGAACGAGAAGGCCTGGCTCGCATCACAATCTGTGCTCTAATTTATTTTATAGGTTTTCTGTCAGATTGAGGTCAGGATTCTGTGCAGGCTTGTCAGATTCCTCCACCCCAAACTCACTCATCCACACTATATTGCTATATGTATTGGGCCACCCCTCCAAATCATTTGGTGGCGGGGGATTATGGTGTGGGGTTGTTTTGCAGGGGTTGGGCTTGGCCCCTTAGTTCCAGTGAAGGAAAGGCATCAGCATACCAAGACATTTTGGACAATTTCATGCTCCCAGCTTTGTGGGAAGAGTTTGGGGATGTCCCCTTCCTGTTCCAACATGACTGCACACCAGTGCACAAAGCAAAGTCCATAAAGACATGGATGAAAGAGTTTGGGGTGGAGGAACTTGCCTGACCTCAACCCGATAGAACACCTTTGGGATGAATTAAAGCGGAGACTGCGAGCCAGGCCTTCTAGTCCAACATCAATGCGTGACCTCACAAATGCGCTTCTGGTAGAATGGTCAAACATTTCCATAGACACACTCCTAAAACTTGTGGACAGCCTTCCCAGAAGAGTTGAAGTTGTTATAGCTGCAAAGGGTGGGCCAACTCAATATTGAACCCTATGGACTAAGACTGGGATGCCATTAAAGTTCATGTGCGTATAAAGGCAGGCGTCCCAATGCAGTTGGCAATATAGTGTAATTCTTTGCTACCCTCCCATTGTATTGGGAAGACTGATAATTGAACAGCAATGTAAAATCATGTTGTGGGCCAATTCTTTCCTTTTCTCAACCATCTCTTTATTTCCTGTAAATCCTATAAGCAGATCCTGTTGGTAAATCTTGTTTCATTAGTAATATAATCTGAAAATGTACTGTTTTTTTATCCTCAGACTTGAAAATTCCTAGAACCGTGATTGTAAAAAGAGAGAAAAAAATATCTTTTCTGCAGTTTTCTTACAAGAGAAACTGAAGTGTTAGAAAACGAAGGCCAGAGGTTGAACAGTCAACAGAGAGAAATCCTTATTCCAATAATAACACGCATTTTGCTGGACTGGTGCTTTTCTCTGCAGTAGTTTGGGCGTTGGGGTATCGGGTGAAAAAGATATGGCACATTGTCCTTTATCGCCAAGATCAGTGACATTATTTATTTAGTGCAGCGGGGAAAGGTTAAAAATACTGGAAGGATTTTTTATTTCTTTTTCTGCAACCCCATAATAGTTTTCTAGGTGACAAAGCTTAGAAAAAAACAAAAAGTGACGACCTATCCCAATTCTGGAGGACAGTACAAATACCTTCCAAATTACCAGAGAGAGTCCAAGGTCCAATGTATTTAGTAAGAGGCATGGCAAGTTTTTTGCAGTTGACGAGTTTTTTGAAGTTGACATTTTTTTGTCACACATTTTTGGAAAGAAATTAAATTAAAAAAACATTTTCACATATTTTTCTTTTACATACTGTCAACAGTGCAGTACAGCAGCATCATATGACTGGTGTGGTGGTGATCAGGGATACTGACTGGTGACAGTATGTTAAAATTTTAATTTCATTTTTTTAAACTTTTTTTTTTTTTTTTACATTTTTTTTATTTACATACTTTCATCAGAGTATTAGTGTTACCATAGTGATACTGTACTACCCTGGGGGGTGATCATGGATTTTATTTTTATTATTATATTATTTTTATTTTATTATTATATTATTTTATTTTACACTAATGATCACTGTTATACGCAATACTTAACTCACAAATTATTATTATAGAGGATTTATATAGGGCCACAAGTTTGCCCAGTGCTTTACATTGTGAGGTCAGACAGTACAGTTACAGTACAATACAAATGGCTTTCCACTCATGACAGCTTACTTACTGTTGACATGCTGTGATTGGCTACAGCGTATCACATGATTCAGGGTGCTGAGATTGGCCCAGGTACCATGTGATAACTGTGGGCCAATCACAGCATCACAATACAGTCATAAATGGAAGCCATTCATGACTGTTTTGTTGACATTGCAATTATTGATCGCTATTACCAATCATAGCGATCACATGATACCCTGGCCTCTCACAGAGGCCGAGTATTAAGCGCCATGATCTGCTGTGTCCGCACTTACAGGATCGCGCCAGTGCACAAGGTAGTTAGCATGGCTGTGCCGCCGGTCAGCAGTATATGTACTGTGGGATGGTGACAAGCAGTTAAAGCTGAGGTTCATTCTCTGTAAATATTGCCTTCCCTGTTTCTTTCTTTTCCCCCTCATCAACATGCTAATGAAATTCTTAAATAAAACCTTTCTGTTCCTATTGCATGCTGTATTTTAGACCCAGTGACATGGTCACTAGGCCTCTGTACTTCTTTATGCAATGGAGGCAGACTCTGAAAACAGGAAGCTGTAATAATGCCTGCATGTGTTTCTGAACCACCATGCTTGAAAGACCTGAGAACAGCAGGGGCAGACTGGCAACTTTCAGCCCAGGGGGCAAGTACAAACCAGAGGCCCATGGTGCAGTGCTGTGGGCCCACTCCCACTCTCCCTCTTCCCGTCCTCCTCCTCACGGTACTCTCTACTCACCAGTTGAATCCCGGTTCCCGGCCAGCAGGGGGCAGTTGGGGGGAGCTGGGGGGAGCTTTGTTGGGGCTGGCCAGGGGGGGGGGGGAGTCTCCAGTGGGGCATTAAACTGGCCTCTACTCAGACACAGTTTACACCATCCATGCTGGGGGAGGCCTGCGCTCTGTCCTTGTATTCAACCCACACTCAGTAGATCAGCGGTGGGACCTTTTACTTCTCTTCACCAGGAATCCTTTAGGCATGTCTGTAGCAGAAGCAGGCTTTTTACGGGGCATCAGAGCGACCCAGGAGGCAATTACCCCTCTGCCCCTTGGCTCAGTCCTTCCCTGGAAATCAATATTAAAGCCAAAGCCATAAATGTAATATATCGCAGCTTACCAATCATTAGATGTGGTGGCTGCATCAGTTTTCTTTTCTTTGGCTTTTTTCCCCCTCTGTTTTCACCTGCTGATCTGGCCAGTAGCACACCTCCTGTATTAGGTGAGAAACAACTCTGGAGTTACGAGCACGGCGGGGGGCACAGCAGACAGCAGCATTGTCAGTCTGGAGGTAGGGAAGTGTTAAATGTATACGCTAACAAATTGAATAAATAAAGGGGGGGGGGGACTGCAAGGGTAGATTCTTGGATTTCAGCTCTAAATATATAATTGAAATACCTATATGGAAGCAGTTTTTGGATTGTCAGTTTGGATCTGTAAGTTTGTGCATTTGGTTTTTTATTGGCTAATTGGTTAGCTCTTCTCCCTAGCACCACTAGGGTCATTGGTTTGGATCCCAAACATGACACTACCTGGCTAGAGTTTGCATGTTCTCCCTGTGCCTGTATGGGTTTACTCCGATTTCCTCCCACACTCCAAACACATGTTAGTAGGTTGACTGGATCCTGTCTAAAACTGGCCCTAGTATGTGTATATAGCAAGGTTTCCAGGCCTGTGGCCTGATGTGTGTCTGCCATTACTACCGGTAGTCTCTCCAGCCCATGTGAGCTGTGACCCTGGGTGTGATAACTGAAGCAGCGACAAATCGGGCATCTTTGTTTGTAGTTTTTATTTGATTTAAAGTGGATGGGAGAAGGGAATGAGTGGGATACTCCTTGAGGCTTGAACTAATTACACGTGGGACTTTACTCCTGATAATGCCCGTTGGCGCTTCCTTGACGCCAGCCAGCGCTCACTAACGCTGAGAATACTTTGTAGAACACAGAAGTGCTGAATCCAGGACTTTTAATTCAGAAGATTCAGGACTGAGAACTGTAGAACTCCTGACACTGTTGTGCTGTATAAGTCACTGAATACTGTCACCCGCTTTGGCCAGCTTGAGGTAGTATGAAGCAGAACTCTGTATAGCTGTACTTGCAACTGACACACTCTATACAATTCAGGGCCCAGCTGCAGGTGCCCCCTTTATCTTTAATGCTTCAGGGTCCACTGACTATGTACCCCCTTTGTAACTTCAGGGTCCTCAACCTAGGTACCCCCTTTGTAACTAGCTGACTCTGGATCCCAGAACCTCTTCCGGAGTGGTCCCCTTCTGACTCTAGTGGCACTTTTCCACTGCAAGTACCGGCTCGGCTCCACTCGGCCCTGCTTGGCCCTGCTTGGCTCGGTTTGGTTTTCCACTGCATGGTACCGCATGGTACGGTGTTGGAACGGTTCGGTACAGTTTGGTACGGTTTGCTTTTCCACTAAAGTACAGTGGGTGGGATAACAACGATTCTCTGACCAATCAGTGGCTAGTAATGACAAACAGTCAAGGCTGCATGCAAAGGATTGTGGGATATGGTATCGGTATGGCCCTCTTGGAACCACAACCGAGGTGGTACTGTTTAAGCGAGCCGTACCGTTCGGTTCCATGTAGTGGAAAAGCGCCGCTGTTCCGTACCATACCGAACCGTACCATACCGAACCGTTCCAACACCGTACTTGCAGTACCATGCAGTGGAAAAGTGCAAAAGCGAGCCGAACCGCTCGGTTCCATGCAGTGGAAAAGCGCCATAGGCAGACGCCCAGGGGCAATCATCAGTACTCACGACCAGTGTAGGCTTTCCTGGGACTGGACCCCTCTCGCTCTCCGCAGGTTCTCGGCACACCGGATCCCCTCAGCTCACTCAGCACTCCCTGGATACTCAGGCGACACCCGAGATATCCGCTTCCTCAGACAGGAGGAGAGACAGCCGTACTCTCCCTCCTGGGACTTTGCTCCCGCCAAAGACGCCGTGCCACGCACTTTCCCCAAACCTATACCCACTCCCAGAATCCTTTGCAGCATATTCTGCCTTCTGGGGTAGTTACAAGCTGGGATGTGCCCCCTGATTGGGCTTCCCTCACTGCCCTATGAGAAGCCTCTCACAGGAGCCAGTGGGGAGACTTCCCTCTCAGCAAACACACCTGGAAGCCCTGACACCCTAACTAAATAAATCACAGTCCTGCTGTTAGGCAGACAGGGCCCACTATACATTTACCTAGCACCTACCTGTAGGGTGCTACATGTATGTATGAATGAGAGTTAGGGACCTTAGATTGTACGCTTATGAGGGCAAGGACTGATGTAAATGTACATGATATATGTAAAGCGCTGTGTAAATTGATAGCACTATATAAGTCATAGCTCTCAACTGTCCCTGATTTCGAGGGACTGTCCTTCATTTAGAACAAAGTCCATCTGTCCATTTTTCCTCCTCGTTTGTCCCTCATTTTGGTCTGATCTATATAGTTGTATATAAAACACACTATTTATTTATTAATCAAAAAGTGTTTCCCAGTGCTAAATCTTTCATTCAATTTTTGAATTACTAAATGCGTAAATTCCAAAAACCAATATAAAGGAATAATAGTGGTAAAAAAGCAGTTGTGGGTTTAACCAATATTTTTTTTTTGTACAATTCTCCTTTAAGGGCGTGTTCTATGCCTACATACTTTTGTTAATAGGAGTCCCTCATTCCCATCTCAGAAAGTTGGGAGGTATGTATAAGTACTTGTATACCTGTAATAAATTAATAAATAAATTAGGTGTGCACAAGCAAAGCAACATTGGCAATCAGTCCAATGACCATGACCTTTCTCTGCTCCAGTTAAATAATAAAAAAGGTCACCTCTCTGCCTCTAGCTTCCTATTGGACAGTAAAGGAGCAACAGCCTTTTGCTCCACAGATAACTTTGCTCTCTCCTCCAAGCAGCATGTTTTTTGTCTGCACAATTGCTTGCAGCACATCTGGATGGCTCCTAATGCCGCCGCTCCCTTTCCCAGTCTTTGCTTTTGCTGTACTGGGAATGAAAGGAGACCAAGTCAAATTCAGTTTCCTACAGAAGATAAGTGTAAAAAATAAGTTCAGTTCATTCAAAACTGCATAACTGGTATATCTTTCAGTTCAAGCTTAAAAAGACACAATTTAAAGAGTAATTCTACTTTTGTGAAGAAAAAACTGTGACCTCTGGTTGATAACTGACCATTGCAAGGATTTTAACAAATTTCGTAGCAAATTCTTTACTTCTGTTGCTCTGAAGATGAAGCTGTTTCTTTCACTATATCTTTTGCAGAGTGATTCTAAATAGGAGGGTCTGGTCCATTATAATCAACTGCTGCTCTCTCAGTGTTCTGATAAAAGAAAACTGTAGTATCTGCATCCCTTTAGAAGTATTTAACCCTTGGGGAGTATCTGATCAAAACTGAAATTCCTGTTGCAGAAGGTGCCTTAACCTTCCTAGCGGTATTCCGGGGTTAAATTTCAGTGCCAAAAGCGGTAACCCCGAGCCACACTCGGGGTACCGCTAGGAAGATCGCTGGATCCTGTAAGAGAGGGTACTTACCTTGTTCCCGGGATCCAGTGATGTATTCCGGCGGTGTGCAGCGGCGATCTTCCTCCCGATGCTCTATGTGCACACACTGATACATTGCAAAAAAAAATAAATTCACATTAGTTTTCCCCCCAGTGCCCTTTCCTGCAGCTTTACTGTACTTTTTATGTATATATATATATATATATATATATATATATATATATATATATATACATACTTTAACTTATTTATAGTTATTTATTATATTATAATTTAGTGTTTCAAACTTTATCATAACTGAGATGTTATAAAGAAGAACGCACAGTAAAAAAAAAAAATCATATGTAAATAGTTGGTTTGGCTGCTCGTCCTTAAGAATTACATGCAAAATAATGGTACCGCATTCAGCACCTAAAATCTGAAAGAATCATACCGCCAGGGAGGTTAAAGTAGAAGTTTAGGCAAAACCTAACTAACGCTAAACCTGCTCTCTGCCACATTCTAAATCTAATCAATCTAACCCTGTAAAGCAAAAATCGCTATACTTAGCTATTTTGCAGCCGGTCCAGTCCCAGCATCAGCTGTCAGCGGCTTCAGTGTGGAGGCAGGTGTAGGAGAGGGAGCCGACAACGGAAGCCCCATAGTAACTCAATAGATAATGTCACTTCCCAGCCATTTCACAGTCGTTGTCAGTCCTCTTCTGCACAGAGCTTCCATCGCTGGAGACCAGACTGGATTGGCTGCAGAATAGGTAAGTACAGCATTTTTTGCTTTACAGGGTTAGATAGATTAGGTTTAGAATGTGCCAGAGAGCAGGTTTAGGCTCCATTCACATATAGGCGATTCTGCCCGCGATCCCGAACCATTGCAGGTCGCCGCGATTGTCGCCCTGATGAATCGCGGTAAAATTGCGCAAACAGAATTGCGGGACGGCTGTCATCCAAAAGAAGTTCTTGTACTTCTTTTGGGCGACAGGCATCCCGCGATTCTGCTTGCGCGATTTTACCGCGATTCGTCGGGCAAAAATCACGGCAAAATCACGCAGCATTTGGGGTGCCATTGCAAGTCACAGGAATCGCATGGGCTTCCCGCGACTTGCAATAGTTCGGGATCGCAGGTAGAATCATGGTAATTCTGCCCGCGATCCGAAACGCCTATATGTGAATGGAGCCTAAGCGTTAGTTAGTGCCTGGATTTATGCTTTAAATTTGACTTGTATCTTAGTGGGAAAATTAGTGAGTCAATCACACAAGCAGGAGGTGACATTTCTGGGGGCGTTCTGAATACCACCTCTGTACAGAACGCCTCCAGGTTGCTATATTGCATTGAATTTTACAGAAAATCACTAAAGCTACAGATTCAAATGAAGTAATTTTTAATACCATTAACCACTTGCCGACCACCATGTAGCAAATATACTGCTACAGGGCGGCTGCTGTGCGCAGGATCGCGTATATATACTGCACTTCCTGGGTAGTAGCCCCCGAATGCGCCCCCGCCAGCGGCTTGTTTTCGCTGTGATTTTACACAGTAGGAGCCGTTCAGCAGGTACCGCTGACTCGATGCCCGCCGGCACCCGTCGATCATTCAGAACACAGGCAGAACCTCAGTCTGCCTATGTAAACAAGGCAGGTTGTTGTTCTGTCAGTCAGAAAGGCATAGATCCTGTGTTCCTGCAAAGCAGGGACAAGGATCCATGCCTTCCGCTAGTATAAGCACCTCCCACACTGTAATAAAACACTGGCTAAGCACACAGTTAACCCTTTGATCGCCCCTGAAGTTAGCCCTTTCTCAGCCAGTAACATTTGTACAGTGACAGTGCATATTTTTAGCACCGATCACTGTATTAGTGTCACTGGTTCCCAAAAAAGTGTCAATTAGCATCCAGTTTGTCCGCCGCAATATCGCAGTGCCATTATAAGTCGCTGATCGCCACCATTACTAGTAAAAATAAATAAATAAATAAAAACCCATAAATATATCCCATATTTTGTAGACTCTTTTGCGCAAACCAATTAATACACTCTCATTGGGATTTTTTTTTTTTTTTACCAAAAAGAATACATATTTGCCTAAATTGATGAAGGGATTTCATTTTTTTACATTTTTTTTTTTTTTTGGATATGTGTTAGGCCTCTTGCACACGATACTCCTGTTTGAGCATCTCGCAGCTTGAAAAAGCTCAGTACAGCTTTTTTTTTTTCTGAGCAAAAATACAGCCCATTAAATTGTAATGTGCCTAAACAAGCGCTGGGCATACTAAAAACAAAATAGAAAAATCTGCATTTTTGGTCAGTATTTTAAGCCTCAATGCACGTAAATACACACAAATACATACAAAAAACGTCTGGAAAAAGTAGATGCTCAAACAAGAGTATTGTGTGCAAGAGGCTTTATAGCAGAAAGTAAAAAATGTATTTATTTTTATTTTTTTGCAAAACTGTCGGCCTTTTTTTGTTTATAGCGCAAAAAAAAAAAAGAGGTGATCAAATACCACTAAAAGAAAGCTCTATTTGTGGGGAAAAAAAAGGACATACATTTTATTTGGGTACAGTGTTGCATGACCGTGCAATTGTCAGTTAAAGTATTGCAGTGCCGAACGGCAAAAAAGGGCCTGGTCATGAAGGGGGTCACGGAGCTGAAGTGGATAAATTACAACATGACTTGTGTAGCAGTTGATTGTCCACTTCCCTAACTGACATTTTTGACACTTTTGGAGGGACCAGTGACATTACTACAGCAATCAGTGCTAAAAATATGCACTATTACTGTAATAATGACACTGGCAGGGAAGGGGTTAACCCAGGGGCGATCAAACGGTTAAGTGTGAGCCTAGGGGGGGGGTGTTTTCTAACTGTATGGGGGAGGGACTTGTGAAATGAACACAGAGACCTGTGATCCTAAATAGGAGGATCACAGGCACTCTGTGATCATTTCAGAGAGAACAACAGTCTGCTGTGTTTACAACAGCGGACTGTCGTTCTCTCTCAGCGGGAAGCAATCGCGGGTGCCCAGCGGCGCGCGCTCGCCCCCAGGAGCGTTCCCACGAACCGATGTACCCATCTGTCGGTTCACGCAGCCAGGCGAGCCTGCTGCTGTATATCTTCGGTAGGCAGTTGGCAAGTGGTTAAAGCTGGGCAAATAATGAAAGATCCACTCTGCCTTCACACCTTCCAGCAACATTATTATTATCAGGGCCATCTTTAATATTGATTGGGCTCCGGGCAAACATTTTCTTGGGCCCTCCCGAATCCACTTGTCAACTTTGTGCGGGCAGTGCAGGCTCAAGGAGCAGCTGCTTTGGGCCCCACAACAAAGACTGGGCCCTGGGCAGGTGCCCTTTATGCCCTGTGTTAAAGACGGCCCTGATTATTATACAGGATTTATATAGCGGCAATAGTTTACGCAGCACTGTACAATATAAACGGGAGATAACACAGTTACAATACAAAAAAAAAAAACGAGGATTACGAGGGCCCTGCTCAGAAGAGCTTACAATCTAATAGGGTGGGGACATGTCTCCAGTAACAGAGGACCATAGGATAAAGGAAGCAGGAGCGAGAGCGTAGAAGGTTTTTGTGCCCCCCCCGAAAAAAAAGAAATAAGAAAACAATAAAAATGATTGTTTATAGAAGCTATGTTTATTCCTCTAATATATTTTTTCTCTATTTTAGAAGGGACGCGATCCTGCTACAAAAAACGTGAGTGCAATTCCTAGTGACATGATCCTTTGTAAGTCAAGACATATGCAAATTTCCAGTGCTGTGACACCTCAACTAAAAACAGACCTGTCACCCCCCTTCTCCCCCCAGCCCAGAAATGTCTGGAAAACAGATCCATGCTTGCTCTGGACAGCTAGTGGGTGGACGTCATCTATCACATCCAGCAACACATCGTCATAGGGAATGATGTCACTATCCCCAGGGATCAGAATATTAGCAAAGTATTGGCTTGTTAGTGTGACCTGACAACGTGAACGTCTCCATGCAGTTATTTGCCGACAGTCTGTAGGAGGCTTCATTTTTTATGAAGTTTGGAAAACTTTTACACACTGTTAGGGAGTTCTGGTAATAAATATGCACGTGCCAAGGGTTACTTGAGATGAGCTGATCCGCGCCATCAGCACACAGTAACCTCCAGCCTTTATAAAGGGGTATATACCTTAACCACTTCTGGACTGGAAGGATTCTCCCCCTTAATGATCAGGCCATATTTTGCGATTCGGCACTGTGTTATTTTAACAGACAATTGCGCGGTCGTGTGACGCTGTACCCAAATAAAATTGATGTCCTTTTTTCCCCACAAATAGAGCTTTCTTTTGGTGGTATTTGTGCATTTTTTATTTTTTATTTTTTGTGCTATAAACAAAAAAAGAGCGACAATTCAGAAAAAAAAAATATTTTTTTTTCACTTTCTGCTATATAACATTCTCAAAAAAAAAAAAAATTAAAATCAAAATTTTTTAACATTTTAGGCCAATTTGTTTTCTGCTACATATTTTTGGTAAAAAATAAAAAAAATCGCAATCAGCATATTTTGATTTGTTTGCGCAAAAGTTATTGCGTCTACTAACTACGGGAAAGATTTATGTCATTTTTATTGTTTTTTTTTTGTTTTTTCTTACTAGTAATGGCGGCAATCTGTGATTTTTAGCGGGACTGCGACATTGCGGCGGACAGATTGGACCCCTAAAGGTCATTTTTGACACTTTTGGGGGGACCAGTGACATTACTACAGTAATCAGCGCTATAAATATGCACTGTTACTGTAATAATGACACTGGCAGGGAAGGGGTTAACACAGTGGGTGATCAAGGGGTTAAATGTGAGCCTATGGGAGTGATTCTAAATGTGGGCGGGGGGCGTGGCTTGTGAAATGATCACAGAGACCTTTGTTCCTACATAGAAAGGATCACGTGGGCTCTATGATCATTCCAGGGAGAAGAACGGTGGGCAGTGTATACAACAGCTGACCGTTCTTCTCTCTCAACGGGGAGCGATTGCGGGTGTCAGGCGGCAATCGGAGCCGCCTGACCGTGCATCGGCTTCCCCGCTGCCGAGCGTGAGTTCGCCCCCTAACTGCCTGCTCCTGTCGGTTTGCGCAGCAGAGCCACATTGCCACAGTAAATAGGTGGCGTCCGTTCAGAAATCAGTTAAAGTGATTGTAAAGTCTCCTTTTTAAAAAAAAATGAATATAACAAACATGTTATACTTCTCTGTGCAGTTGGTTTTGCACAGAACAGCTCCAATCCTCCTCTTCTCTGGTCCTTCTTCAGAGCTCCTAGACCCTACCTCCTATCGAGTGCCCCCACAGCAAGCAGCTTGCTATGGGGGCATCTGAGCCGAGCTGTAGCTCCATGTGTCCAATCAGATTGGCTCACTGACTTTGGTTGACAGCCGCTGGAGACAAAGGCGCCGCGACTGTATCTCAGCCAAATAGGAGTGAGGGTCCCAGGATGGCTGAGGGACTTGTGGACATCGCTTGATGGAGATGGGGCTCAGGTAAGTATTAGAGGATGCTGCTAAACATAGAAGGCTTTTTATCTTAATGCATAGAATACATTAAGATAAAAAACCTTCTGACTTTACAAGTCTTTTAAAGCTGAACTCGGGGGCCCAAAGAGTTGAATTCAAATATGTTATGAATAAATCCACTCTGTGTGCACCAAATGCCTTTAAAAACCCAGATGTTACCTTAAGTAGTGGTGACATCATCAACGTGCCGTACATAAGGGTTGATTTACTAAATGCAAATAGAATGTTACCTTTACAAAGTGCACTTGCACTTTACAAGTGCAGTTGCTCCAGAGCTAAGGTAAAGCTTCACTTTGCAGAGAATAACCAATCACGTGCAAGGAAAATTAAGAAAAACTGCATTTTTTTCTTGCACATGATTGGATGATGGAAGTCAGCAGAGCTTCTGCCCATTTATTAAGCTCTGGAGCAACTGTTCTTGCAGAGTGCAACAGTCTATTTGCCTTTAGTAAATCAACCCCATAGCGTGTGAAAAGAGCAGAGCTGTGGGAGGGGCCCAGCAGACCTCACCCACAACAGACTCCCAGTAGAAAACTACAGGAGGGGGCGGAGACAAGACCAGTCTCCCTGCACAAGGGAAGAGAGCATCAGTGAGCGGTCTGTATTACAGGAAGCTCCTGCACAGAGGGGAAAGTCTTACACTGGATTACTGCACAGATCTGGAAGAAATACACACAGCACACCAAGATTCAAGAAATAACACACATGACACCCAGAGTTTGGCTTTAACCCCTTAATAGGAAAACAAATCTTACCTCCTGAACGCAGTTTTGCAACTTTGGCATGTGTATACAGAACGATACATATCATTCCAACTACGTAGTTTATCCGGATAAAGTAGAACTTGTTTTTTTTCCAGGGATAAATTGAGCCTTTCTTTGGTGGTAAATAGTAATGAACATCTGATTTTCTATTATTATTATTATCAAAAGAAAACTGGCCCAAAATAAAATAAATATATATATATTTTTTCATTTAGCTGTATATTTCTTGCCATTATCCAACCCAGTACCAACAAAAAAAACTCAAAATAAATTCTCCTGCTTTTGTTGTTCATGCCAATATCATATATGTGTACTTTTTTTTATGTTTGTACGCGTTGTATGGCCAAGAAACAATAGTGTGCATTTTGTTTTTTGAGTTTTTTTTATCCTACCAAAACACACTGACCTGCGACATTTAAAAAAAGATAACATAGAGATAACATAGATAGATCAAGGCTTGATCTAGGTTAGGGTCAGGGTTAGGGTCAAGGTCAGGGTCAAAGGTCAAAGTTGACCCTGACCTTGGCCCAAACACTGACACAAACCTAGATCAAGCCTTGATCTGTCTGTTATCTTTATTTTACCTTATTTTTTTTCTTTACATACAGACATTTTTTTTTCTTTACATTTTCTCCCTCTAACTAGAAGAAAACAATGCAATGTATCGTATTATCCATTCTGAAGGAGAAACTGAGTACAAGGGCGGGTTTTACTGAATGATCATTATGATAGCCAATCACAAGCTATCACAGTGATTACATAATGAGTTGGTCCTACCGACTCCCGATCATTAGTACGAGATCTGAAGCTGTCAGTGACAGCTCGGTCTCCATGCTGGGAGCACAATATTGAATATATGTGGTGCCTCAAAAAAATTCTAATTTCCGTGATGCCGCATACATGCGTGATTCCAGAAACCATGTGTTAACATGAATTGCTGAATAAAAACCTTACTTTATTTTTTCTGATCATAGGGCTCCTTCACACAAGCTTTAGTCTCCGAAGAGCAATCCCTGTTTAGATCGCTTTTCGGAGAGAGTTTGGCAGGCGATGCTTTAATCTCTTGGTTGCCGCACCAGCGTACCGCAGTTATGTGCATTGCACACAGTTGCGGAGAGCTTGCAGAGTGGCCCCACTTACTTGGATGGGTCACGTTTGCCTGCTGAAAGCATCATAGTCGCATGATGTATACACCCTGGCTG
The DNA here is from genome assembly GCF_965119305.1 of Pelophylax lessonae. NCBI lineage: Eukaryota > Metazoa > Chordata > Amphibia > Anura > Ranidae > Pelophylax > Pelophylax lessonae. The sequence continues at coordinate 30,620,277 of NC_138779.1, read as the reverse complement.
GGGGTAGCAGACGGGGGGGGGGTAGTAAAAATGTGGTTCAACTGCATTGTTTTACTGACCCCCAACTACTAGTATGAACGAGCCCTAACAGTCAGATGTGCAGATGAATTACAATAAATACGAGCTGCATCGATCTAGCCACTTCTCCTTCTCAGTGTGTCACAGTCAGGGCTTTTTTTCAGCTGGAACTTGGTGGAACTTTGGCTCGAGCCCTCTGCTCCCTGCTCACCACTATCACTCATAAACACAGAGGTCTGGCTTCCTTTGTTTTCCAAGTACAGTATGGGGACAAAGAAGATGACGGTGCCTGGGGTGCAGTGAGAATGCTGACACCCCCACTGGTTGGTCTCCCTGCAAGTGAGAGAGGCGAAGAAGAGGGGGGAAAGTGAGATGTGGATGGGGTATATATATATATATATATATATATATATATATATACACACACATATACTTTAACATATATATAATTTATATATATATATATATATATATATATATATATACTTTAACTTATTTATAGTTATTTATTATATTATAATTTATGATTTTGTGTTTCAAACTTTATCATACCCGAGATGTTATATAGAAGAACAGTAAAAAAAACAGTAAAAAAAAAAACATATGTAAATAGTTGGTTTGGGCTGCTCGTCCTAAGGCTACATTCACACCTGAGCGTAGCGTTTTTCGCGCGTTTTTTACCGCGATTTTTGCGGCGTTTTTTACCGCGATTTTACCGCGATTTTTACCGCGATTTTTGTGCAGGCGTTTTTAGATTGAATAGAGATCAATGGAAAACGCCTGTAATCTGCCCAAAAAGAAGCTCATGTACTTTTTTGAGCGTTGGGCGTTTTGTATACAGCGTCAAAACGCTCAGATGTGAACAGGGGCCATTGAAATGAATAGGATTTGTCTTGTTGGGCGTTTTGAGAGCTGATCCTAGAGCAGAAAAACGCCCCAAAAACGCCCCAAAACGCCTAGATGTGAACGGAGCCTTAAGAATTACATGCAAAATAATGGTACCGCTTTCAGCACCTAAAATCTGAAATAATCATACCGCCAGGGAGGTTAAAAGTCAGCAGCTACAAAAAGTGTATCTGCTGACTTTTAATAAACACACACTCACCTGTCCCACAATCCAGCGATGCGGCTGCCCCGAAGCCTCGATCCTCTCCCTCTTCTCTCGGCGGCGCTGGAATCTCTAGTGTGGGCACCCGGCTGTGACAGCTTGCGGCTTCACAGCCGGGTGCGCACTGCGCATGCGTGAGTCTCGCTGCACGTTGCGAATGGCCAGGCAATGTTCTGGGACCTGTGATGTGTCCCAGGGAGGGAGGGGGAGATGAGAACCTAGGCGGCCCGAGCAGAAGTGGGAGCGGGTACCTGTCTGTCAAATCTAGGTACCCGCTCCCCCCCCCCCCCCCCACACCAAAAAAATGACATGCCAAATGTAGCATGTCAGGGGGTCAGCAGTAAGTAAAGCGGAAGTTCCACTTTTGGGTGGAACTCCGCTTTAATCCATGCAGATGGTGTCCTGCCCTGGATTTGAACCCAAGAACCCAATGCAACCAGGCAGACATGTTGAAACTGGAGGATCAAAATGACAGCCAGGCGACCAACAGATCTTCTTTTACATAGGTCTTCATTTTATTTGGGTCCTGTAAAGTGTACCAAACATTGACTAAAACATGAATAGGCTGAAACGCCTTTGCACGAAATGTTTTGTTATAGTGCTATGCGTGGGTTTCTTATTCCACATATTGGGGAATTTAGATGAGATAATAGCACATTCCCTGCACTGCCATAATTTATTAAATGCTTCTTCAAGAATGATTTGGAATGGGAGAATATTTTATCTAGGACTCTTTCTCTATCTGTCTCTGGTTGTTAATGGAAAGTCTCTGCCCAATCTGCCAGGCACTCTGCATTCCAGGAGATAACATGGAGATTATCCAGAGCTCCGGCCTGTGTGGGAGAAGTGTACAGAGAGGGAGAGCTGACTCTGCAGACACTGCGCTCACCTCTCCAGGCAAACCGCTGGTATAATTTGCAGCAGTTTAGGTTCACTGTATACGAGTTTTTGTTCAGTTTGACAGGAATTTCCCCAGATTTCAAGGACAGTTGTAACATTCCAAATACAAAATTACCTTTATTGACTAACAGGATTTAAAAAATGTATTGAAATGTAAAAAATTTGGATGTCTGGGCAAAACTGCAAAATGCATCAGAATAAATGTGGTGGTAGGTTAAATTACAGCAGAACTTAAGAGTGTAATGGTCTTGAAATAGCAAAAAAGGAATAAAAAGCAGACCATGAAAGCCAAATAAATGAAAGCTACAATACAGAAATACCGATCAAGTACCCTAAAAAAAAAAAACACAAATACAAATATCACCTTATGAAATAAACTATCCTAAAAAACCCCCTTCCAAAAGACCCCCAAAATTTTGCATCAAAATATACTGAACAAAATTATAAACGCAACACTTGTTTTTGCCCCCATTTTTCATGAGCTGAACTCAAAGTTCTAAGAAAACCGGGATTCATCCGTGAAGAGAACACCTCTCCAAAGTTCCAAACGCCATGGGATGTGAGCATTTGCCCACTCAAGTCGGTTACAACGACAAACTGAAAGTCAGGTCAAGACCCCGGTGAGGACGACGGGCATGCAGATGAGCTTTCCTGAGACGGTTTCTGACAGGTTGCGCAGAAATTCTTTGACTATGCAAACCAATTGTTGCAGCAGCTGTCCGGGTGGCTGGTCTCAGATGATCTTGGAGGTGAAGATGCTGGATGTGGAGGTCCTGGGCTGGTGTGGTCACACGTGATCTGCGGTTGTGAGGCCGGTTGGATGTACTGCCAAATTCTCTGAAACGCCTTTGGAGACGGCTTATGGTAGAGAAATGAACATTCAATTCACAGGCAACAGCTCTGGTGGACATTCCTGCAGTCAGCATGCCAATTGCACACTCCCTCAAAACCCTGCGCCATCTGTTGCATTGTTTATGTGTGATAAAACTGCACATTTTAGAGTGGCCTTTTATTGTGGCCAGCCTAAGGCACACCTGTGCAATAATCATGCTGTCTAATCAGCATTTTGATATGCCACACCTGTGAGGTGGATGGATTATCTCGGCAAAGGAGAAGTGCTCACTAACACAGATTTAGACAGATTTGTGAACAATATTTGAGAGAAATTGGCCTTTTATGCACATAGAAAAAGTCTTAGATCTTTGAGTTCAGCTCATGAAAAATGGGGGGCAAAAACAAAAGTGTTGCGTTCATAAATTTGTTCAGTGTAAGTTCTGACAAAATTACTGAAAGCCCCTTTCACATGGGGCGAACGCCACCAGGAATCCGCCTGCTCAGCAGTGAATGTGTCCGCTGATCCCCGCTAAGCAGGCAGAGGGCTGGTCCATGTCCTCTCCGCTAATGCAGAGCTGACACAGGCACAGCCTGCTCTCCTATATGGGCGGTCGGATGTGAATGGACCACCTGCTATCTGATGTGATCCACCAGATGGATGGGGAACGGATCCCAATCCGGCTGTTTTTAGTGGATAGGATTAGATCGGATGACGGTGGGTGTCAATGGACACATGCCCGTTGACACCCGCCACTCCATAGAGGACAATGGATCATCCGATTGTGTCCGCCTGAAAAACTGACAGGTGGACCTGATCGGTTTGCCCGTGTGAAAGAGGGCTAAATCATCTCTAGAAAGGACTTTTCAACTTGTTTTTCAAAAATGTTATCAACACAAGTGATTGTTTTATGGTTTAATACAACTGCAATCTAAAAGAGGTCTGTTCAAAGTGTAAATAACTGGAAATGACAATTGTTTGAGTTGCAAAAAACATGGATGAGAAGACTTTGTTTGCAATTGGTGTTTCCAGTCAGTAGGGTTGAGGTTAGGGTTCTGTGCCGATCCTCTTAGGCTCCTCCACACTAAACACACCCTTAGGGGGGAACGAGCAAGTGCCACCTCCTCCTGAACCCTACAGGTCACATCCCCATGTTGATGGGGACAAGGACCTCTTCCTGACAACACTGGGCTGTGATTGTCGCTGTCTGCGGGCGGGGGTGCTTATCAGAATCTGGAAGCCCCCTTTAACAAGGGGGTCCCCAGATCCAATGTGATTGGGTATCAGGTACATCGTACCCCTAACCATTCACCAAAAAAGTGTACAAAAGTAATAAACACACAAGTCAGTTTTTGACAAATCCTTTAATAAAAAATAGTGTCCCTCGATGTAAATCCATCGTCAATCACACTGCCTGCCGAACCCGAAAAATAGAAGAAAATAAAAACGCTCTCGCCTCCTGGAAGGCCTCCCGCCATATGCCCGCTCCGCGCTTTGACATTTTTTATATGGCAAGCTACATCACCCAGTGGCCCCACCCCTTCTGATGTTATGTCAGCTACAACAACCAGTCACGTGGCATCAGAAGGGGGTGGTGCCACCGGCTGATGTAGCCGGGTGGCTCTGCTCCTTCTATATAAGAAATGTCAAAGCGTGGAGCGGGCATACGGCAGGAGGCCTCCCAGGAGGCGGGAGCGTTTTTTTTTTATGTTTTTCAGGTCAGCGGGCAGCGTGATTGACAATGGGGGGTGGGGGGGGCAGAGCACCCGGTGAACACCCTGCAAATCCTGGTATTCGGCAAACAGCTGAACAGGCAAATGTTTGGCCCAAATTCATGCTCGGGCCAAACCATTCGCCCATCCTTAGTGTCAACAAACGTTAGCCATATAGTAGATGATCATGTATCCACAAACTTTTCACCATATAATCTAAATCAGCGATTCTCAACCAGGCTTTTTATTTGCTGCCTATACAACAAAAGCTGGCATCCTGCCATTCAGGAACCTTGATCCAACATAACCACTCATGGGAATTATTCCTACCAAATAGAACGCAGCAACCACCCTGAAGAAGCGGGAGTATGTTCCCCCCGAAATGCATTGGCTTCATGTACATGTTGCAAATTTTTAATAAAAATCCATGAACCAGATTGTAGAAGTCACATTTCTCTGGACACCGGGCATGACATCCTTTTTATCCCAGCCAGGGTTTCATGGAACCCTAGGGTTCCTCCAGAGGCTGCTAGGGATCTCTTGAGCTGTGACTAACTGACCTCTCATTTAATGATGTCTACATAGTTCCTGGACCAGCGCCACTTGGTAGAGCCAGTGGCATGACACCAGTGATCCTTTTAGCTGGAATTATGACCACTACAGTATGGGGGGCATTCTTCTTAATGTTGTTTCCACTGACCGCTAATGATTTGGTTTTAGCTTGGATTTCCTGAGACCTGAAATCTATTTCAAGAGCTCCTCAGGAGTAAGAAGGTCGAATAGGCTCGTCTAAATTAAAATATATTCTGTAAATCTGCTCTTAGTGGTTATTTGCAGAATTGTAGCTATTAGTCATATGGTCTCTGCTGGACTACTGGAAATCAGCAGCTCTACCTATAAAGTCTTCTGATGATAGTCTCCAAGATCCTCTGCATAAACTGACAGCAGAATTTACCCTTACATACCCTTGTGCCATACAGATATCTTTTTAAAGTAACTCTGACGTGACTTTTAAGTGTAGGTCCGCTTTAAATTGTTGCTAATGATGGCAGGTCCCTGGGAGGCCCGACTCCGACCTTGATTTAAGAACATGTCTTTTGCTGTTTCACTGGAAGCATTATCTCATTGTATTTATAGGCTACCAGAAGCTTTCATGCTCACATTTTTGTTATATTGTATGCGGCAGTTGTGTGTGTGGTAGACGTTAATAAAGAGGAGATGTCATGGGGTCTGGTTCATATTTTGCACCAGGACCCAGAGGAGTTAGCTATGCTGCTGGCTGTATATTGAATTTCCGCGACACTTTCACTGGCTGAAAGTGAAGCAAAACTCTGGTCTAAATAAAAATCAGGATAGTGTTTTAATAAAGAGCCATTGAAACCAGTAGATATAGCCTAGTAACCCAATACTTGCATTGCAGTAGGAAAGCAGCTATATCTGCAAACGTGCCTGTGTGCTCTCAGCCCCTGGCCATGAGGGCTAACACCAAGAAGGGCTTTTCCTCCTCGGGCTTAGGTGTTCCCTGGTTAAGGCTCCATGTACACGGGACGCTGGAAATGGCCGTTTAGGAGCAGTTGGGCGTTTTTTTTAGAAGCCCCTGAACCCATCTACATTTTATCTTATCTGTCCATGTACACCAGGTCGCTTGCGGTCGTTTGCGGGCAGTTGCGTTCAGGGACTTTTTTTAGAACGCAATTATTTGCGTTCGAACGTGTGTTTCCCGGCGTTTCAAACGCAAAAACGCGACCGAACGCGTCCGAACGCGACCGAACGCGATGACCCGCGTTTGGCGTTCGCGTTTTTCCATTTTAAAGGGGAATAATTTTTTTGACCTCTAGGAACGGTTCTAAACACAAACGCCTGCAAACGCCCGCTAAACGCCCGCTAAACGCGGGTACAAACGCGACCAAACGGACGTTTCAAACGTCCTAAAAATTCCAGCATTCAAAGGGACTTTTAACAACGTCCCGTGTACATGGAGCCTTAGACCTCCCTAAATGTATGGAAACTCGAATAATGAATTTCTTTTATTTGGTCCCTTTTGATGTGGTAAATACAGTATGTCATTGAAAGAAATTATATTTATTATTGTTATATTATTATTATAATAGTTATATTTGCTTGATAAGTTAAAAAAAAATACCTGCCCTCCAAGAAATCTTTCTGTGTTCTCTGCCTCTGCTCACTACTATCACTTAGCATTCTTTCCAGCTTCCTCTGTGAACGACATCTACCTCTATGTCGGGGTCGGCAAGCCGTCAATTATGTTGACCGATCGCAGGCAATAGGTAGATCCCGAGCACGGCCCTGCTTTGCCGATCTTTCCCCCCAGCCTCTGCCACTCTCATCTTCAATGCAGGGTGGAGAGCGGGAAACAGCACACTACCGGATGGAGGATGGGAGTTGGAGCTGCTTCACTTGACTTAACCGGCAGGTGAAAAGTTGCTAGGGCACTAGGAGGTCCTAGCAACCAATCATTTGCTTGTTCATGTGAAAAGTTAACTTCGGCAGCTCCCGCTCTCTATTCAGTATTGTGCTGCCTCCCGCTCTCTGCTGTACACCTGTGTAAGGTAGGAGAGTGCTACCTACACATGTGTGTGTTTGTGTATGTGTGTGTGTGTGGGGGGGGTGTAAAGGGGGCAAAGGATAGAGAACACTGTTTTGGGGGGAGGACACAGGACAATATTGTGGGGGGGGGGGACAGGACACTACAGTGGGGGGGTGATGTAAAGCGGGGCAGAAGACACTACAGTGGGGGGAGGGGGTGATGTGGAGGGGACATAGGACACTGCTGTGGGAGTCAGAGGACATTGCTTTGGGAGGGGCACAGGACACTATGGGAGGGTGGGGGCAGAGGACACTACAGTGGGGAGATTAAGTAATTTGAAGGGGGACAGGGGACACTGCTTTGGAGGGGGGAGGGGATGTGAAAGGGGCAGAAGACACTGCTATGGGGGGGGCAGACACTACTTGATGAGGAGGTAATGTGAAGGAGGGCACAGGACACTATGGGGGGAGGGGCAAAGTGCACTACAGTAGGGGGGGAGTTGATGTGAAGGGAGGCAGAGAACCTGCTTTTGAGGAAGGGTAATGTGAAGTGGGCAGAGGGGGGGGGGGCAGAGGACACTTCAGCGAGGGGGTATTAAGTGGGGCAGAAAACACTGCTTTGGGGGGGCAGGGGACACTACTGTGGGGGGGGGGGGGGGCAAAGACATTACAGTGAGATGGTGATGTGAAGGAGGGCAGAGGACACTGCTAGGGAGGGGGGCAGAGGACACTACTGTATGAGGGGGTAGAGGGACAGAGGGCACTACTGTGGGGGTGGGGGAGGGGGGCAGAGGACACTACTGTGGGGGGGGGTGCAAAGGACACTACTACGAGGGTGGGGGGTCACGGGACAGTACTGTGGAGGGTGAAGTGATGTGAAGGGGGCAGAGGATACTACTGTGGAGGGGGGGTGAGGTAAAGAGGGCAGAGAGGATACTACTGTGTGGGAGAGGGGGGTGATATAAAGGACTTCTGTGACACACTATGTGTTCTTCATGCTGTCTTTTTATTGGAGGCTTGATAGTTGGATAGCTAGATAGATTGATCCCCTCCCAGGAGGATCTTTGATTTCCTCCATGTTGTCCAGGTAGATCTCAACCTCTGAAAGGTTACCTATGTTATGGAGAGAAGAAAAAGGAGAGTAATTCTGTAGTCTTGTTCTAGAGAGAAAATGCTGCTCTTCCATAAATACAGCACAATGGGTGAATGTTGTCACCCTAGGACAGAAGTGTGTACTGGCAGGATCATTAGGTAAAAATAAGGCTTGAAAAACTGAACTAAAGCAGCTACTGCATTTTAGGATTTATTCCTATGGAGCACCCACTAGAAGGCTGGTAAACCATAATTCTGTTGTCAATGGGTCCCTAAAGGTTTCTCTATAAGAATACAAGGAGGAGAAACAGTTTTGCAGCAATGAAGACCAAGTAGGAGACACACTTGAAAGTAAAAAGGGAAAAAGGTGCTGACTAGAGACCCACTTTAATATTTCTGACTAACTTGAAGACCCTTCCGGCAGAACATGTCATTCATCTTTTTAATATTAAAGTGGCTCTACTATGTGCAATGCTACATTAACATACATACTATTTGTAATACAGCAGTGGATACCATGTAGGAAAATCAACCAATCCAGTGTCTTCATTTACAGCCTGTACTAAAAAAAGACATCAAGGGACTGGTTGTTGTAGCTGACACAGACAATTTATAATTCCTTCAGTTTATAAAAGTCCTCAATTATGAATGAACTGCACATACACTATACACTATATTACCAAAAGTATTGGGACGCCTGCCTTTACACGCACACGTGAACTTTAATGGCATCCCAGTCTTAGCCAGTAGGGTTCAATATTGAGTTGGCCCACCCTTTGCAGCTATAACAGCTTCAACTCTTCTGGGAAGGCTGTCCACAAGGTTTAGAGTGTGTCTATGGGAATGTTTCACCATTCTTCCAGAAGCGCATTTGTGAGGTCAGGCACTGATGTTGAACGAGAAGGCCTGTCTAACAGTCTCCTCTCTAATTCATCCCAAAGGTGATCTATCACGTTGAGGCCAGTCAAGTTCCTCCACCCTAAACTCACTCATCCATGTCTTTATGGACCTTGCTTTGTGCACTGATGCGCAGTCATGTTGGAACAGGAAGGGGCCATCCCTAAACTGTCCCCACAAAGTTGGTAGCATGAAATTGTCCAAAATGTCTTAGTATGCTGACGCTTTAAGAGTTCCCTTCACTGGAACTAAGGAGCCAAACCCAACCCCTGAAAAGCAACCCCACACCATAATCCCCCCTCCACCAAACGATTTGGATAGGTGCACAAAGCAAGGTCCATAAAGACATGGATGAGTGAGTTTGGGGTGGAGGAATTTGACTGGCCTGCACAGAGTCCTGACCTCAACCCGATAGAACCCCTTTGCGATGAATTAGAGCAAAGACTGCAAAGATGGTGGACAAGCCTTCTTGTCCACCATCAGTGCCTGACCTCACACATGCGGTTCTGGAAAAATGGTCAAACATTCCCATAGACACACTCCTAAACCTTGTGGACAGCCTTCCCAACTCAATATTGAACCCTACAGACTAAGACTGGGATGCCATTAAAGTTCCTGTGCGTGTAAAGGCAGGCGTCCCAATACTTTTGGTATTATAATCTATCAGCCCATCTGATTCTGATATGTGGAATGGAGTGATCAATTCTTCTTTTCTAGCCTTTCTTATTTAAGGCCCAGAGTGAAGACCTTAGGAGTCTATTCAGTCAGTGTGTGAGAGGTCTGAACCCCCCCTGGACAGGCCATGCAGCCCCCCCATAACCTGAACGATGTTGGCTAAACATGGGTAACCTTGACCTCCTTTTTATCTTTATGTTTAATGGCGAAGTGGAGTCTTTTACTTAGTGCCAGTACGGGGTTCCCTGCCAAGCTCTGCTGAACATATCAGCACACAGATGTGACTTAGTGGGGAGCAGCACCTGGATTTAATGAACAGATGTTAATAAATACTCAGATCTGTGATGCCATTCCGCGTATCCAGCTCTTTGATCACACACTAATGGCTGTCAGTCTTCTCTAGACTTTGGCTTACATTATGAGGGCTGGAGCGATCGTTAGCGTTGTTTGGGAAATGACTGTGCCATTAATATATATCTCCTTATTAACCTGGTCACTGGGGTGTAGGATGTGCATCCCACTTAGCATGTAGGAGTGACTTAGAATATGGCAATCCTAATTCTTGATGGCCCAGTTAGACTGCAATGTATTACTGCATGTTGTGTAACGTGAGTTGTCTCCTGCGGTACTTCTATTATTGCACAAGATGCCTGATTTTTACGGGTTGAAAAACATTGAGAGTCATTTAGCCTGAAGGATTGAGGATATACTATAAATGGCCGGCTCCCTGAGAGGGTGTCATCATGTTGCCCTTTCATTATTTGTGCATTCGCGGCACTGACATCATTGCTCCCAACTGTCCCTGATTTCTAGAGACTGTCCCTGATTTCTAGAGACTGTCCCTGATTTCTAGAAACTGTTCCTGATTTCTAGAGACTGTCCCTGATTTCGAGAGACTCTCCCTGATTTCTTGAGACTGTCCCTGATTTCTAGAGACTCTCTCTGATATCTAGAAACTGTCCCTGATTTCTAGAGACTCTACCTGATTTCGAGAGACTGTCCCTGATTTCGAGAGACTCTCCCTGATTTCTTGAGACTGTCTCTGATTTCAAGAGACTCTCCTTGATTTCTAGAGACTGTCCCTGATTTCAAGAGACTCTCCCTGATTTTGAGGGACTGTCCCTGATTTCTAGAGACTGTCCCTGATTTTGAGAGACTCTCCTTGATTTCTAGAAACCGTCCCTGATTTAGAGAGACTCTCCCTAACTAGAGACTGTCACTGATTTCTAGAGACTGTCCCTGATTTCAAGAGACTCTCCCTGATTTCGAGAGACTCTCTCTGATTTCTAGAAACTCTCCTTGATTTCAAGAGAATCTCCCTAATTTCTACAGATTGTCCCTGATTTCAAGAGACTCTCCCTGATTTCTAGAGACTGTCCCTGATTTCTAGAGACTATCCCTGTTTTGGAGAGACTCTCCCTGATTTCTAGAGACTCTCCCTGATTTCTAGGAATTGTCCCTGATTTCAAGAGACTGTCCCTGATTTCTAGAGACTGTCCCTGTTTTCTAGAGACTCTCCCTGATTTCGAGAGACTCTCCCCGATTTCTAGAAACTCTCCTTGATTTCAACAGACTCTCCCTGATTTCTAGAGACTGTCCCTGATTTCTAGAGACTGCCCCTGATTTCTAGAGACTGCCCCTGATTTCTAGAGACTCTCCCTGATATCTAGAGAGTCTCCCTGATTTCTGGAGACTCCCCCTGATTTCTAGGGCCTGTCCCAGATTTCAAGAGACTCTCTCTGATTTATAGAGATAGCCCCTGATTTCTAGAGACTGTCCCTGTTTTGTAGAGACTGTCCCTGAGTTCTAGAGACTGTCCCTGAGTTCTAGAGACTGTCCCTGAATTCTAGAGACTCTCCCTGATTTTGAGAGACTCTCCTTGATTTCAAGAGACTCTCCCTGATTTCTAGAGACTGTCCTTGATTTCTAGAGACTCTCCCTGATTTCTAGGGTCTGTCCCTGGCTTATAGAGACTCTCCTTGATTTCTAGGGTCTGTCCCTGGCTTCTAGAGTTTCTCCTTGATTTCTAGAGACTGTTCCTGATTTTTAGGGACTGTCCCTGATTTGGAACAAAGTCCCTCTTTCCTCCTCATGTGTTCCTCATTTTGGTCTGATCTAAATGGTTGTATATAAAATCCACTTTTTATCTTTCAAAAAATGTTTCCGAGTGATAAACCGTTCATCTAGTTCCTAATGCTGGCCATACATTATATGAAAAATTGGCAGAAATTCGGTCATTTGGACAGTTCTTTCGTTTTTCGGGCAGGTAATGGGCATTAATCAGTAATCGGTTGTGACATTTTTGAGCCAAAAAAACGAAGGACAACTTTGGAAATTTTCTCCCCAATGAGCCATACACACTATAAGATTTTCTGAAGACTTTTTCCTTCAGATTTACCTTTTCTATGTAGTGCAAGGGCCTGCCAGATTGCATACAAATTGAAAGTGTTTAGGTTTGACCTCATATTATATGGTTTTGGTAAATCTAAAGGAAAAAGTCTTCAGAAAATCTTATAGTGTGTATGGCCCATAACAAACGATAAATTGAAAGGTTAATGTGTTTCTCGTTCAAACTACAGTGCTTTGCGAAAGTATTCGGCCCCCTTGAACTTTTTGACCTTTTGCCACATTTCAGGCTTCAAACATAAAGATATAAAACTGTAATTTTTTGTGAAGAATCAACAACAAGTGGGATACAATCATGAAGTGGAATGAAATTTATTGGATATTTCAAACTTTTTTAACAAATAAAAAACTGAAAAATTAGGCGTGCAAAATTATTCAGCCCCCTTAAGTTAATACTTTGTAGCGCCACCTTTTGCTGCGATTACAGCTGTAAGTCGCTTGGGGTATGTCTCTATCAGTTTTGCACATCGAGAGACTGAAATTTTTGCCCATTCCTCCTTGCAAAACAGCTCAAGCTCAGTGAGGTTGGATGCAGAGCGTTTGTGAACAGCAGTTTTCAGTTCTTTCCACAGATTCTCGATTGGATTCAGGTCTGGACTTTGACTTGGCCATTCTAACACCTGGATATGTGTATTTGTGAACCATTCCATTGTAGATTTTGCTTTATGTTTTGGATCATTGTCTTGTTGGAAGACAAATCTCCGTCCCAGTCTCAGGTCTTTTGCAGACTCCATCAGGTTTTCTTCCAGAATGGTCCTGTATTTGGCTCCATCCATCTTCCCATCAATTTTAACCATCTTCCCTGTCCCTGCTGAAGAAAAGCAGGCCCAAACCATGATGCTGCCACCACCATGTTTGACAGTGGGGATGGTGTGTTCAGGGTGATGAGCTGTGTTGCTTTTACGCCAAACATAACGTTTTGCATTGTTGCCAAAAAGTTTGATTTTGGTTTCATCTGACCAGAGCACCTTCTTCCACATGTTTGGTGTCTCCCAGGTGGCTTGTGGCAAACCTTAAACAACACTTTTTATGGATATCTTTAAGAAATGGCTTTCTTCTTGCCACTCTTCCATAAAGGCCAGATTTGTGCAGTATACGACTGATTGTTGTCCTATAGACAGAGTCTCCCACCTCAGCTGTAGATCTCTGCAGTTCATCCAGAGTGATCATGGGCCTCTTGGCTGCATCTCTGATCAGTCTTCTCCTTGTATGAGCTGAAAGTTTAGAGGGACGGCCAGGTCTTCGTAGATTTGCAGTGGTCTGATACTCCTTCCATTTCAATATTATCGCTTGCACAGTGCTCCTTGGGATGTTTAAAGCTTGGGAAATCTTTTTGTATCCAAATCCGGCTTTAAACTTCTCCACAACAGTATCTCGGACCTGCCTGGTGTGTTCCTTGTTCTTCATGATGCTCTTTGTGCTTTAAACGGACCTCTGAGACTATCACAGTGCAGGTGCATTTATACGGAGACTTGATTACACACAGGTGGATTCTATTTATCATCGTTAGTCATTTAGGTCAACATTGGATCATTCAGAGATCCTCACTGAACTTCTGGAGAGAGTTTGCTGCACTGAAAGTAAAGGGGCTGAATAATTTTGCACGCCCAATTTTTCAGTTTTTTACTTGTTAACAAAGTTTGAAATATCCAATAAATTTTGTTCCACTTCATGATTGTGTCCCACTTGTTGTTGATTCTTCACAAAAAATTACAGTTTTATATCTTTATGTTTGAAGCCTGAAATGTGGCAAAAGGTCGCAAAGTTCAAGGGGGCCGAATACTTTCGCAAGGCACTGTATTTGCAGTAGGTATATGTGAAAAAACAAACAAAAAACGGATTCATTTATGTCCATTAAACGATTTATTGGACATTACACGATGGCACAATCGTCTGCCCTCACGGCCAAGTGTTCCTTTTTCAAAAATTAGTTTGAAGGATTTTTTGTATGGTGTATGGCCAGCATATTGCTGCATTTGTAAATTCCCAAAGCCAGTATAAAGGAATAGTAGTGGTTAGAAAAGAAAAAAGCAGTTGTGGGTTAGACTAATCACTTTTTTTGCATAATAAGTCTCCTTTAGGGGGTGTGGCAGGGGGTGTGTGCTATGCCTACATACTTTTGGGAATAGGTGTCCCTCGTTCCCATATCAAAAAATTGGGAGGTATGGCTGACACCATCACATAATTTGCACTGCTCTCTGCATCTCCGGGGACTCCAGGGGAAAGGAGGGGGAAGCTGGGGGGCACCTATAGATAACCTGATTGCTGTAGTTCTCAATGCGTTATCATCTCATTTACACATTTGACGCTCTTTCTGTTTCTTTTAGTGATGCCATGCCCAACGCTCACCAGTGAGCCTGTCCTGTTTCTAGTAAAATGAACACATGGACAAAATGAGTCATTCTGTGTTTCTTCAATATAAAAGCTTGTACAAATTCTGGAAACTTTCTACAAGCAGTTTTTTTTTTCTCTTGGCCTTAGAATGATGTTGGACAGTTCATGGTTTGGGGACCTGCCAGACAGGTGGGGACAGGGCAGGTGCTCCCAATGCATTCCGTGCCGTAAAATGGTTAACAAAGAGTCATTAACAGTTAACTTATATGGAATAAAAACACCTGACGTCTTTCTCTTAATGGCTGTAACTCAACAAATGGCTTATGTGGCCTACAACATGTCACGTAAAAAAGAGTTGTGTTTAGGGCAGAATATGCTGAATGTTCATGTAAAATGCAGCTGTTTCGCTGACTCTTGCCCCGTAGGATTCTGGGTATGTATTTTTAATATGTGGTTACTATGTAGAACTTTTACTAACTTCATGCGGCTGTTTTGTGAACTTTGCTATGTTCTTTTAGGTAGAGACTGTGTGAATGGTACCAAATGTTGAACACACTGCAGGGTGCAGGCGTATCCATTTGCCATCATGTAGCAGTTTCTGGTCAGGGTTGCGTATGCTGCCCCCTTGATGGCAGCTGCAGCATAGTTGTTCGCAGCCTATAGCATTAGGGTGTGCACCCCCAAGCTCAAACACACATGCCTTTCTCTGCAGCCTCAGCTGCACTGGACAGTGAATGAATGGGAAGTGCTCTGTGCTGAGAAGCTTCCTGTTCATTCACAAAATGAAACAAAGTAAACTCTGTTTACTCTGCTTCAGTTATGAATGAACACAGAGAGTGACTGAGTTCACTGTGTTCATTTAGAAAAGGAAGGGGCCAGTAAATTATATATTGACTTTCCCTTTCATCCGCTCTCCATCCTGAAACATCCCTCGCAGCAGCCAAGGGGAGAGGAGAGAAGATGAGAGAAGCCAGCAGCACTGCAGAAGGGGGAGAAGCCCGGGCAGTAGGGGGAATCGGCACAGCACAGAGTGATTAGGGTGTGCCCTTGCGCACGCCTATGAGGTGCAGTCTGCTTTCTTAACTGCCTCAGCCCACCATATAGACAAATGACGGCAGAGCGAGCGGCTCTTGTTCTTTGATGATGTCATATGACGGTGCCCAGTTTAGCCGCGATCGTGCGCCCAATTTATATGCGATCGTGCGCCTGATCATCAGTGTCCTGATCACAATGCAGTCCCAAAAGTGCCCATCAATGGCACCACTCAATGACCATCAATGGCACCACTCTGTGTCCATCAGTGACACCAGTCTGTGCCCATCAGTGAGCCCAATCAGTGCTGCCTTTAAATGCTCATTAGTGCCTGCCCATCAGTGCCGCCCATTAGTGCCTATCAGTGCTGCCCATCAGTGGCTATCAGTGCTGCCCATCTGTGCCACCTATCAGTGCCCATTAGTGCTGCATATTAGTGCCACCTCTCAGTGCCCATCAGTGTTGCATATTAGTGCCTCCTCATCAGTGCCACCCCATCAGTGCCCATCTGGAAGCCTATCAGTGCCCATCAGTCTAGCCTCATCAGCGCACATCAGTGAAGGAGAAAAATTACTTATTTGCAAAAAATTTTGACAAAAACTAAGAAAAACCTTTTTTAGGCAAAAAAAAAAAAAAAAAAGCCCAGCGTCGAATAAACAACACCAAAAGAGAGCTTTATTTGTGGCAAGAAAATGATAAAAAAATCATCAGAGAAAGGATAGGGACACGCCACCCTTCCTGGAAAACTTCCCCATCTGGGTACGGACCGCCAGGCTACATTCTGCCCCTTCAAAACAGATTTTTTGTTGAAAAGGTATACTTTATTTTGAATAATAATAAAATATACAAAAAAAAATACTTACCTGGGGTACATTATGCTGTCGACACATCTGAGACCTGCTCCACCATACAGTACACTGCAATTATATGCTGTTCCCAGTCGGATGCCTTCCTGCAAGGTTATTGTGAATTACTGGATTCTACATTAATACAAGTTCTGTTCTCTGCAATTGGACTCTGTGTGTTAAACCCCAATCTGCAATCAATTTTAAACTTCTATTGGGAAAGTCACATTCAGGAGCTGACTTTATTTTGCCAGTTTTCATGGCAGTGGTTACCCAACTGTCCCCTCCACCTTCAGTGGGGGTAAAATTACTTGCCGCTCAGACACCTTTATTGGATAATTGGTGATTAAATAGTTGACCCACTCACAGTCCTCCTCCTCCTCCCTGACTACTCACGCACCCCATGAGAGCAATGAGTCCTAACCCTATGAAAGCATTATGTAGGAAGACTTTGGAGGTTACATGGGGTTAAATTCTTGCTCTTTGCCAGGTACCAATTTTCAGATCTGGACATTGGCTGGGATTTACCTAAGACACTGACAGAGCAGTGGAGGGGGCATGGAAGGTAGGTGTGTGCATATGCCAATAGATTCTCTGTAACGCAAATCTGAGCCACCAAGCTTCCCCAGGAGCACTTGCTTTATGTGTAAGTCATTATGGCTAACTCACCTTAGTCATGCCAACCTACTTGCTAGGATATTGATTAGACATTCCCAGCTGTCACTGTTCACATTCACCATCACTGGAGCAATTTCTCAAACACTGAGCTCAGAACTACTAAGTCAGGGGAGAGAAAGTGCATATGGGAGGGGGTTTGAGTTAGAAAAAGAGCTTGCTGCTGTAATGGTGGGGGAGAACAGTAACATCTGGGAGTGTCTTAGCAATGCCTTAGAAAGAAAGCAGGCCAGGATTATTAAGGTGAGTTAGCCATAATGACTTATACATATGCTTAGGGCTCCTTGGGACGCATGGTATCTCAGTTTTGCTTTAACCAGTTCCCGCCAGGCCTATAGACAAATGATGGCCAGGTGGAACATTCGTCATTCTGGGTGGACATCATATGGCGTCCTCACGGAACGCGCTGTGACGCGACCTGTAACTGCTGTGTCCACCGAACACAGCCGATGACAAATCAATGTACCGGGCCACTGCCGGTGCCATGTGATTGCTGTGACTAATCACAGCAGATCACATTACAATTATAAACGATGGATTGCGTCCATTCATGCCATTCATTGTGTACAATTGTGTTACATAGTTACATAGTTACATAGTTACATAGTAGGTGAGGTTGAATAAAGACAATAGTCCATCCAGTTCAACCTGTGTAGGTGTGTGTGGCTGTAATCATCTCACATACCCCTGAATGTTCTGATCCTTGAGATGTAAGTCTAAGAGTCTTTTGAAAGCCACCATACTACCCGCAGAAACCACCTCTTGTGGTAGAGAATTCCACAATCTTGTATCCCTAACAGTAAAGAACCCCCCACGTTGCCTGAGGTTAAAACGCTTCTCCTCTAATCGCATTGCATGCCCTCGAGTCCTCATGCAATCCCTTCGAATGAACAGCTTTTTTTCTAAGCTGGGATCCCCATTAAGATATTTATAAATTGCTATCATGTCCCCCCTCAGACGTCTCTTCTCCAGGGAGAATAAATCGAGCGATTGTAGACGCTCTTCATAGTCAAGGTCCTCCAATCCCCTAATTAGTTTAGTTGCCCTTCTCTGGACTCTCTCCAGCTCCAACACATCCCTCCTGAGGACTGGTGACCAGAACTGGACAGAATACTCCAGATGCGGTCGGACCAGAGTTTTATAAAGTGGAAGGATTATAGTCTTATCTCTGGAATCCATCCCTTTCTTTATGCATGCTAATATTCTGCTGGCTTTGGCAGCTGCCGCTTGACATTGCATGCTGTTGCCTAATCTATCATCAACCAAGACTCCCAGATCCTTCTCCATTTTTGATTCCCCCAAGGGTTCCCCTCCTAACGTGTATTGTGTTTTTATGTTTTTAGTCCCCAAGTGCAAAACCTTACACTTCTCCACGTTAAACCTCATTTGCCATGTCGTTGCCCACTCTGTAATTTTGTCCAGGTCATTCTGTAGGATATCTGCTTCATGCTGTGCAGTTATTGCCCTGGCCAATTTTGTGTCATCTGCAAAAACCGATAGTGCACTACTGATCCCGTCCTCAATGCTGTTTATGAATAAATTGAACAAGGTTGGTCCCAGGACTGAGCCCTGGGGCACCCCGCTTACAACCTCAGACCAGTCTGAGTATGTGCTGTTTATTACCACCCTTTGGACACACCCTTTAAGCCAATTCCGTATCCAAGAGCAAACTCTGCTGTCGATACCTGCAGACCTTATTTTATAAATTAAGCGCTTGTGGGGAACTGTATCAAACGCCTTAGCGAAATCCAAGTACACCACATCCACTGGTCTCCCCCTATCTAGCTCACAGCTTACCTCCTCGTAGAATGCTAAGAGATTGGTTTGACAAGAACGCCCATTTGTAAACCCGTGCTGATTACTGCTGATGATGTTGTTGTCTTTAGCAAACTCTACGATATAGTCCCTTATCATCCCCTCCAGAAGTTTACATACTACTGATGTCAGACTGACAGGCCTATAATTTCCCGGGATATGCCTCTGACCCTTTTTGAATATCGGAATCACGTTAGCTTTCTTCCAATCCCCTAGTACATCTCCTGTCCTAATACTGTCAGCAAAGATCAGGAACAGTGGTCTGGATATAACCTTACTGAGTTCCTTGAGTACTCTCGGATGTACGCCATCCGGGCCTGGTGATTTGTTTGTGTTAAGTTTATCCAGCCTTTCCCTGATTTCTCCCTCTGTTAGCCATAGTGGCAAGTCCTGTGTATTACTACTAACCATACAGTCATGGTCAGTGTACCCCTCCGTTTCCTGTGTAAAGACTGACGAGAAAAAAGCGTTCAGCACGGTTGCTTTTTCAGTGTCCTCTGTAACCATCCCCCCATCATCGCTAATTATGTGTGCAATATGCTCTGCCCTAGTTTTTTTGCTGTTGATATATTTAAAGAATTTCTTTGGGTTTTTTTTACTATCCTCCGCTATTTGTCTCTCAAAGTTGATTTTAGCCATCTTGATTTCGTGTTTACTTTTCTTATTTGCCTCCTTGTATTGCTCGAAAGCCGATACTGTGCCCTCTGATTTATATTTCCTGAAGGCCAATTTTTTTCCCCTAATAAGTTTTTTGACGCTACGGTTTAGCCAGCCAGGTTTGGCTTTGTCTCTTCTAAATTTATTTCCCATAGGAATGCACTGCAAGATGTCTTTGCCTAATATGTTCCTAAAGCATTCCCATTTTTCCTCTGTGGTCAGGGATCCCAGGGTTTGGTCCCAGTTTACCCTTTCCATCAATGAGTACAATTTTGGAAAGTTTGCCCTTCTTAAGTTTAGGATTCTTATGTTCCCCACTTGCCTTGCTATATTGTTATTTATACTAAATGTGATCATCCTGTGATCGCTAGAGCCCAGGTTGTCCTGGACTACTACCTCCGAGATTATGTCTGGGTCATTAGTGATCAATAGATCCAGGACTGCATTTTCTCTAGTCGGAGAATCCACCAACTGTGACATGTAATTATCCAGTAAGGTTTCTGTGAATAGACGGGCCTTCTGTGAGTGTGTAGTCCCCTCATCCCAGTCAATGTCGGGATAATTGAAGTCCCCTAATATGATGACTGATCCCAATTTTGGCACTTTACTCATTAGTGCTAAGAATTCCAGCTCTACCTCCTCCCCTTGGTTAGGTGGCCTATAGCAAACCCCCACAATTACTTTCCCCTTTTCTCCTTCCCTATGGAGTTCAACCCACACAGATTCTAACTCCATACTCATCTCTTCCGTAATGTCACTCCTTTCTATCACCTTTATATTGTTCTTGACAAGCTGTGATTGGTCATTTGTACCATGTGCGTCTGTACCATGTAATTTGCTGTGGACAATCACAGCTAATTGCAATAATACACACTGAATTAATCAATTTCATTCAGTAAAAATAGTTGCTTTTACCTGTGAAATTTATTAGTATTTGCAATCATATTGTGAAAAAATAAAAATCCGGATCACTTACCCAGAGTAGTACAATGTTACTATGGTAACACTGTATTGCTCTGGTCGCAGTGTGTTAAAAATTTGTTTAAAAAAAAAAAAAAAAAGATTTAATAAAAATGAAAAAAAATTTAAAAAGTTTTTTTTTTTCATACTGTTACCTGTCAGTGTCCCTGATCATCTTATTTGTTTGAGCTATTTGTGCGCTGCTATGTAGGTAATGATATGATAGCTTCCTAAATTATAACTAAGTTAGAACAGCTGCACCATTGGATAGTGATCTCACACAAAAAAAAAATTGAAAGTAATAAAATAATGGTGATCAGCTAAAAACGCACTGATATGGTGATCAGCTAAAAAGCACTGATAATCTACCACTACTGATACCTCATCATCATGTTAAAAAAAGAATAATAAACGTATTATATTATAAAGTATAAAACACAATAATTAAAAAAAAACGAATTGGTGAAAAAAGTCCAAGTGATAACATCCCAAAGAAAAATAAAACTGCAATCCCTTCCTTGAAGAAAAACTTGCTCCAATTCATGCCACGCAGCAATTAGTAATCAGTGATTCAAAACCACCGCCACCACCTCTAGGTGCATTGCCTGCTCACCTCAGGAGAAGACCCGACGGGTCAAATCACGCCTCTGGTAACATGAGAAGAAACAACCGCTGTGTCCTGGATCCTTGAGTACAATGGAGACTGCTTCTTTGATATTCCTCGGAGCATAAGAGAGAGATTAATTACACAAAATTCCTAAATATATGTGTTTTTATTATACACATGTAAAAATGCCCACTCACATCGCTATGATCTTGTAAATTCACTTAAAATGTTTTTACACCAAAAGCTTGCCTCCTCACCGCTTTTTATGGGTTTACGAGACACCTGAAGTGGTGTCACTGGCTCCTCCCGACGTGCGTGTCACTGGTCATGTGACATCTTCAAGGGCATTCTCATTCACATGGGTTGGGTCAGGATCTGGGGGCCCCCTTGTAAAAGGGGGCTTCCAGATTCCAATAAGCCCTCCTGCCCGCAGACCCCCACAGCCACCACCCAGGGTTGTCGGGAAGAAGCTCTTGTCTCCATCAACATGGTGGCAAGGTGCTTTGGGCTGGGGGGTGAAGGTTTCCCTTCAAGATCCATACCAGACCCAAATGGCCTGGTATGGAATTGGGAATTGTTCCCCTTTAAAATCCTCAGAGCACAAATCACCTGCCACAAGTCGGATCAGTTAAGATGATGATCCGACTTTGATCCGACTTCAATGATATTGAATAGGCTGAAGTCAGACCAAAGTTGGACCAAAGTAGTGCAGGAACCTTTTTCAAAGGTGGACCGACTTGTGTCGGACCAGTTAAGACGGCTCTCATAGAGAACCATTGATTTATACACATCATGCAACATGTGCTCCTAAAGTCCGAGCGTATGTCGCTCCAGTGAGAACCGGGCCTAAAGATTATTATTATACAAGATTTATATAGCGCCAACAGTTTACGCAGCGCTTTACAATTTGAGATGAATAATACCCTTGCTATAGGTGTAGGCCATTTACCTACTCACCTCCGCCATCACAGGAATTAGCTCCATCTCTGATTCAAACCCCCTTACATACTCTTTCTCCCCCCTGATGCCGTGGCATTGAGCTCAGCATTTGAGAGATCACTCCTGCATAGCTCCCAACTGTCCCTGCTTTCAAGGGACTGTCCCTGATTTAAAACAAAGTCCCTCTGTCCCTCTTTCCTCCTCATTTGTCCCTCATTTTGGTCTGATCTATATAGTTGTATATAAAATGCACTATTTATCTTTAAAAAAGTGTTTCGCAGTGCTAAACCTTTCATCCAATTTCTAAATTGCTGCATTTGAATATTTCAAAAGTCAGTATAAAGGAATAGTAGTGGTAAAAAAAAAAAGCTCTTGTGGGTTTAACCACTTCTGGACCTGAAGGATTTGCTCCCTTAATGACCAGGCCATTTTTTACGATTCGGCACTGAGTTACGTTAACTGACAATTGCGCTGTCGTGCGACGCTGTACCTAAATAAAATGTATGTCTTTTTTCCCCACAAATAGAGCTTTCTTTTGGTGGTATTTGATGACCTGTGCGGTTTTCATTTTTTGCGCTATAAACAAAAAAATAGCGACAATTCTGAAAAAAAAAACAACATTTTTCACTTTCTGCTATATAACATTCCCCCAAAAAAAAAAATTAAAATTTTTCATAATTTTAGGCCAATTTGTATTCTGCCACATATTGTTGGTAAAAAAAAATCGCAATAAGCACATTTTGATTGCTTTGTGCAAAAGTTATCGCATCTACAATTAGGGGAAAGTTTTATATCATTTTTATTTATTTTATTTTTTTTACTAGTAATGGCGGCGATCTGCAATTTTTAGCGGGACTTCCACATTGCGGCGGACAGATCGGACCCCTAACTGACATTTTTGACACTTTTGGGGGGACCAGTGACATTACTACAACAAACAGTGCTAAAAATATGCACTGTTACTATACTAATGACACTGGCAGGGAAGGGGTTAACCCAGGGGTGATCAAAGGGTTAAGTGTGTGCCTAGGGGAGTGTTTTCTAACTGTATGGGGGAGGGACTTGTAGAATCAACACAGAGACCTGTGATCCTAAATAGGAGGATCACAGGCTCTCTGTGTTCATTCCAGAGAGTACAACGGTCTGCTATGCTTACAACAGCAGACCGTCGTTCTCTCTCAGCGGGGAGCGATCGCGGGTGCCTGGCACAATGGCGGCCGCCGGTCCTGTGGCTCAGCTTCCCCACTTCCTAATGGGTGCAGGCTCACGCCCCCAGGAGCGCTCCCGCAAATCGCCTTACAGGTATGGCGGTTCGCGCAGCCGAGCCAGCCTGCCGCAGTATATCTGTCGGCAAGTGATTAACCAATCATTTTTTTTGTATATTTCTCTTTTAAGGGGTCATGGCAGGGGGTGTGTCCTATGCCTATATACTTTTGCTAATAGGTATCCCTCATTCCCATCTCAAAAATTTGGGAGGTATGCTCCTATGATGGTGGAGGTGAGCAGTGAGGACTAGGCCTCAATTAGCAACATCCTGGGAATATTCCAGTCAGGCTTCATAAGCTATGCAAATGGCCTACACCTATAGCCATGGCTTTATTCAACTTTAGTCAGAGCTGCACAGTTTGTTTTTTACCTACAGATGCCGCTTACCTGCATTGGCAGTTTTGCGGTAAATTTGAACTAGTCCTTTAGGAAAAAAGCAGAACACAAAAAAATGTGGGCTCTTTCACACAGTGGAGTCCCTCGGAGGGACTCCGTTTATCTCTGTTTATCTCAGCGGGGGATCGATCCGAGCAGGAGGATACAGCTGTCAGGTCCCCATGCATCTCTATGGGGGAATCAGATGGGAACGGACCGTCTAATAGGGTTTTCATCCGTCCAGATTTGACGGAATGGATCGGATCAGATGTCTCCGCTGACATCCGATGCCCCATAGAGATGCATGGGGTGACCGTTCAGATCCGCCAAAAAAAAACTGACAGGTGGATCTGAACGGTCCGCCTGTGTGAAAGGGGCCTGTAGCACAAAATGGACCCCACATTGGTCAGTTATCTTCCTTGTTTTTATTTCTGCAGCAAAGAGAAGCCATATTGGTTGCTATAAGAAAGCGCTCGCTCCTGTTTTGTTTTTGCTTTGCTCTTTGGAACCTGTTTTCCATCCCACGGCTTCTCCATTGCCTCCATTTTCCTAAATCAGTCCCATTCTTTGTTATGGTATTGCTCTGAATTTTAGTTTTTTTTAAATGGAACTTTCCTTTGGCCTCCTTTTATCAGCAGCATATTTCACACCGTTGTGTTCTCTCACTTCGCTGGGGAGTGTAATAACTAAAAGTATAGCGAGAGAACGAACATTTCTCCTCGGAAATTATCAGCAGGGGCTCCCTCCATCCAAAACACATGTTTTTTTTACCACTGTTCCTGTTATCTTGAATATTTCCTGCATGTTTGTTGCCATGGCAATGCTCTCGCTGAGGATGGACTGTTTACTAGGCCTCTAGGACATGAAACAGGCATGTGTTGTCAATTTCCAAAATAAAAAAAAAAAAAGTGAAATTTTTCTTGCAATCGTCCTTTTTTTTTTTCTTTAGAACAAACCAAGACAAGAACCATCCCTTCCGCTCCGTTTCTTCTTCTCTGTGTTTCAAAGCTATCCTGGCTCTCGCTCCCCTTCAGAGAAAGTTTTTTTGGCCGCTGAGTAAGAGTCACTGGGCAAAGAGCCACAGCGGAGGGGCTTAGCTGAGAAGGAAGAGATGAGTTAAGTGTCTACAGGCTGAGCTGAGCGTTAGACGGGCGAAGCAGCGACGGGATACACTGCAGGGCTGCGAGGTGAGTGCTGCTGATTTTTAATTACAATCACTCAACAAAAAGATATTTTATTCGCTTTGTGGGAATTTAAAACATTACCTGGGAAACGATATGTATATAATTTTTGTAAAACTGAAAAAAAAAAAAAAAAAGCTTCAAGAGGACAGCATGCAAATGACTGTAATCTGTACACTCCAACATTTTTTAAAAAATAATTTTTAA
Source organism: Pelophylax lessonae (assembly GCF_965119305.1). NCBI lineage: Eukaryota > Metazoa > Chordata > Amphibia > Anura > Ranidae > Pelophylax > Pelophylax lessonae. The sequence goes on along the minus strand of NC_138779.1, from coordinate 30,595,197 downwards.
TGAAAAATATTTTTTTTTATCAACCCAAAAAAAAAAAAAAATTAGCTGGTTGAGGGAATTCAGATTGTAAATAAAATAGGGATAGGTTTCTTTCTATTTAATTGCATTGAGCGAATAGCAGTGACCTACATCAGGGTAATATGAAAGGCGAACTCTGATTGGTTGCTGCTGGTTACTGCACTATGGGGTTGATTTACTAAAAATCTGGTGCAGCTGTGCATGGTAGCCAATCAGCTTCTAACTTCAGCTTGTTCAATTAAGCATTGACAATGAGTCTCGATTCACACTAGAGCGACTTGTCAGGCGACTTGTCAACCTGACAAGTCGCGCTCCCTCGCAGTCCATTGACTGCTACAGGACCCATTCTAATAGGAGCGACACAAGTCGCTCCGACTTAGAAAAAGGGTCCTGTCCTACTTCGGTGCGACCTCGGAGCGACTTGCATAGACTTCCATTATGTGAAGTCCCTGCAAGTCGCTCCGAAGTCGTGGTGCATGGCAATGCACAAGTCGCCCTCGAAGTAGTACAGTCGTGCCGCCCCAGTGTGAACCGACTCTAAAACCTGGAAGCTGATTGGTTTCTATGCACAGCTGCACCAGATTTTGCACTCTCCAGTTTTAATAAATAAAAAGGACCCCCCCCTAACGGAAACAGGACTTTAAAGGCCAAAAGGAACACCACAAATTAATATAAAAATATAGATTTAATATTAAAAGTTAAAAAAGTTAGGGGGGTTCCTTTTTGTTTATTGTAAATTGGGGATGTTGGCCAACTGACACCCTACTCTACTTATGCCCCATACACACGTGCAGATTATCTGCAGACTTTTGTCTGCAGACTTACCAAAACCATATAATATGAGGTCAAACCTAAACACTTTCAATTTGTATGCAATCCGGCAGGCCCTTGCACTACATAGAAAAGGTAAGTCTGCAGATAAAAGTCTGCAGATAATCTGCACGTGTGTATGGGGCATTAGATGAGTGTCCTTTAGACAGTTTTAATAAATAAACCCTTATGCTTTGCTCATTAGGCCATTTAAAAAAAAAAATATATATATATATATTGGTACTAAGGGATGTAGGCTGGTGTGAATTTTTATTAATACTAAAACAAAGAATTTAAAAATGGTTGAAGTTGGTGCAATTGGTGGCAGGGATCTGGGCGACTGACAGCTTGAAAAACAGAAAGCATGGAAGCCAAGAGGACCTATCACAGCGTACCAGCGTAATTCAGTAGCAAGAGAACGGTCTCTGCACAGTTTAGCCCAGCCTTTTTGAACCAGGGTGCCTTGAGGTTCCTTCAGGGGTGCCTTGGCAAAATGCCTAAAAATTGCCCAAAAATGTAAACAAGCCAGCAGATCGATGAAGCCTGCCTTTTAGTTATGCAAAGCCCCAGGTTTTCATTGTACATCATTATGACCCCCCGGCCACTGACGTCGTAACAACCAAATATGTCCTCAGTTTTGATAAGAAGGGTGTTGAACGTGAACGTAAGAAATTGAGGGAGAAGAGAAACATAGGAATACTAGTCGGTACCAGTGGGAAAAAGTGTATTCGCTTTATAGGAATAAATCACCTCTAATGTTGGGTGATCTAGGTGTGTTGATGCTGCCACATTATGTAAAACTAATAGAATAGTTTTTTACATTTTAGAATGGGGTGCCTTGAGACTGTTTGTAATTTTAAAGGGTGCCTCGACTAAAAAAAGGTTGAGAAACACTGGTTTAGCCAATGACAATTAACTAACAATAGACTGGGAAAGCAGTTCTCTAGTTCATGGGTACCGATAAGTGCCAGCATGGCATTCTGGGAGTTCCAGCACTAACGCAAGTTGCTCATAGGAAAAAAAAAAGTGCTATACATGCAATAGTTGAAGCAAAAGGGTTGATTTACTAAAACTGAAGGGTACAAAAGCTAGTGCATGGTAGCCAATCAGCTTCTAACTTCAGCTTGTTTAATTAAGCTTTGACAAAAAAAAAAAAAAACCTGGAAGCTGATTGGTTTCTATGCACAGCTGCACCAGATTTTGCACTCTCCAGTTTTAGTAAATCAACCCCCAAGTGTTTCTGCTGAAGCTGTTATCATCTGGAATCATGTCATGGTCTAAAAGCCATTTTGAACAGTTCACTTGACCATCCAGGTGTGGAGCACAGCACCAGAGATTTACATAGAAGGAGCCCAAACCATTGGTTGTCAACTGCTGATGAAACTTTAAAAAAGTTCGCCTTAGGACCATATCAGATGGACGATTTATTTGCAAAAATTCTTTTTTTTTCTTTTTGCTCTTGCTAAGGGAATCATAATTATTTTCCATGGAGTTGCTAACTTTTAGTGAACTAAAGGCCCGTACACACGTACCGATCGTCGGCATACAAACGTCGGAGGACGAAGGATCTGCCGATTGTACGCGTGTTAGTATGGTGCCTCCGACAGATGTCTGCGCACAATCCGCGGACAAAAGTCTTTCGTGCAAACATGAAAATATTTGTATGCCGACACCAGAACGGACGATTGTTCGCCTGTCAGTACACAATTCGGCCGACAGACCGCAGATTTGCAAGACTGGGCATGCTCAGAAAATAGAAAACACAGGGAAAGTTAACCATTACATGACATCACTTCTGCAGTCGGCGGACAAAATTCTTGTGCTGTCTTTGCACTTTTCAGCAGACACCGACATCCCGGGGAGAAAAGAGGAACATTTGTAAGCCGACCATCGGTACGTGTGTACGGGGCTTTAGTCACTCAGTGATTGAGTTTGAGCAACATCTTACGTCAATGACCACAGCCGCTCTGCAGTCACCTCTATGGCTTGGCTACACCAACCCAATGTTGTAGTTTTACCTACTTTAACTTGTGGCAGCAACAAATCACTTCTTAGCGACAAAACTGAATTGCTAGCTACAAATTGCTGTTAATCGCTAGCATTAGAGATTCATAGCAGGATTTTATCGCTGCTACAAAATCGCCTGTGTGACATGGCCCTAAGGCTGGTGTCAGATGGGCAGAATTGCTCCCTTGCTAGCTGAGGCAGTGAGATGTCACTCCCATGGCTAGTGACTGAGATTTGTCAGCATTCTGGGGAGAGATTCGGCATTCTGGGGAGAGATTCAGCATTCTGGGGAGAGATTCTGAGGAGAGATTCAGCATTCTGGGGAGAGATTCAGCAAGAGATTCAGCATTCTGGGGAGAGATTCAGCATTCTGGGGAGAGGTTCAGCATTCTGGGGAGGGATTCTGCATTCTGGGGAGAGATTCAGCGAGAGATTCGGCATTCTGGGGAGAGATTCAGCATTCTGGGGAGGGATTCTGCATTCTGGGGAGAGATTCTGCATTCTGGGGAGAGGTTCAGCGAGAGATTCAGCATTCTGGGGAGAGATTCTGCATTCTGGGGAGGGATTCTGCATTCTGGGGAGGGATTCTGCATTCTGGGGAGAGATTCAGCATTCTGGTTAGAGATTCAGCTGCCTCACCTGCAACTAGCGAGAAGGCAACCAGCATTGTAATTATTATGGGGTTGCCTGTCTATCAGGACAGACAGGCAGCCTCTTAAGCTGGATACACATTATACAACTTTTGTTGTTTGATTTCCTTTAGATTTACCTTCAGCTATGTAGTGCAAGGGCCTGCCTGATTGCATGCAAATTGAAAGTGTTTAGGTTTGAGCTCATATTATATGGTTTTGGTAAATCTAAAGGAAATAATATATAGGAAATTGTATAGTATGTATCCAGCTTTAGCAACTCTGATGCTGGTGATTTTGTCACTAGCAGCAGGTGAGGCAGCAGTATCTCTCCCCAGAAAGCTGACAAATCTCAATCTCCATCCATGGGAGTGACATCACACTCCCTCAGCTAGCAAGGGAGAAATTCCATTGGGACAAACAAGGAACCTATTAGCGATCCTGCCATTGGTGATTGCAACCAATCACCAGCAGCAAGATCGCTAGCAGCAGAGTCGCCCATTTGCCATCAGCCATCATAATTCTTAGGATACACTAAGAATTAACTCTCTCTGCTACTGGAGATCTAACTGCTTGTTGGCAGTTAACCACTTGAGCTCCGGAAAAGATTTTACCCCCTTCTTGAACAGACAATTTTGTACTATTCAACACTGTGCTACTTTAACTGCCAATTGCGCGGTCATGCAATGCTGTACGGCACGCAAACATAATATATATAATTTATTTCCCACAAATAGGGCTTTCTTTTGGTGGTATTTAATCACCACTGGGTTTTTCTATTTTTTGTGCTATAAATGAAAAATAGAGCATACATTTTGAAAAAATATATATATTTTTTACTTTCCGTTATAAAACATATCCAATAAAAAAATGTAAAAATCTAATTTCTTCAAAAATGTAGGCAAAAATCTATTCTGCTACATGTCTTTGGTTAAAAAAAAAAAATAAAAATTCCAATAAGTGTATATTGATTGGTTTGCGTGAAAGTTAGAGCATCTACAAACTATTAGATATATACTGTAATTTATGGCGGTGATCAGCGACTTATGGTGGGCAATCTGACACTAATGGGCCATACATACTATACAATTCTCTTTAGACTTTTTCCTTTAGATTTACCAACACTTTCAATATGTATGCAATCAGACAGGCCCTTGCACTGCATAGTTGAAGGTAAATCTAAATAAAAATCTAACAACAAAAGTTGTATAGTGTGTATCCAGCTTAACTGATAGTGAGTGAGAACTGACTAACTGCCACTGACATCTCCAGTGACACTAATACAGTGATCAGTGCTAATAATAGACACGGACCCTGTACTAATGACACTGGCTGGGAAGGGGGTTAACATCTAGGGGCAATCAAAGGGTTAAGTTGTGTGCCTAACATAGTGTACAGTGTGGTGTTTTTACTAAGGGATGTGCTGGTTTTTATCCCCTGCTTTGCAGGGAAACAAAAGCCAGCACATTGCTGCTGGTGGTTCCCGGCCATAAATCATTGGAACCATGATCGGCATGTGGTTGAGCCAGTGACAGCTCAGCCGGGCGGGTGCACGCCCCTACCCGGAAATGCAGAATCACGTATTTATGTGTGATTTTGCACAGCCAGCCCACACTGTATCAGTAAAGCTACAGTGCGCAGTCGGCAAGTGGGTAATCTTGTTAGCATTATATTGATTTCTCTGAACTGCAAATTAAGTTTCTGCCAACAAGCAGTTAGATGTCTTGTTAGCAAAAAGATTCAACAGGCGTTGAAAAAAAGGCGGTTGGGTTGGGTTTTTTACTTCTTCTCGACTGCCTATCAAAGCCACTCGAAATATGTTAGAATAGGGAGGGGATAGAGGTGTATACACTGCAGTGTTAGCATTGTCTTGCGTTGCAGCGAGGCAAAATGAACACTGCCTACAAAGTTCGGCAGGCATTGGTGCTTTGCCACTGCATTCACTTCCATTGAAAAGTGCCACAAGCGCACTTTAAATGCAACTGAGGCATTTACAGCACATTTAAGGCTTTGCTGCAAAGCATCAAAAGTGATCATTTCCCATTTTAGCCTTGTTAAAAACATGAAGAGCGTCGCCTGACGTAACTCGAAATGCACATTTACCAGTTAAGGACCACCCTACAGCCAAATGACTGCTAAAGGGGGCCCTCCAGTGCAGAATCACGTATATATACGTGATTCTGCACTACCGCCTAGGGGGCGCAATTGCCCACAGCAGAAGCCGATCTGCGGTTGCCGGGCACTGGATGTCTGCCGGCACCCACCAATGGTCGGAAGAAACACAGAATGGAGCTCTGCCTATGTAAAGAAGGCAGAGCTCCGTTCTGATAGGGGGGAAGAGAATAAAATCGTAAAAGCAGAACACATAGTACAGTAAAGCACCGGCTAGGCGCACAGTTAACACTTTGATTGCCCTAGATGTTTAACCCCTTCCCAGCCAGTGTCATTAGTACAGTGACAGTGCATATTTTTATCGCTGATCACTGTATTAGTGTCACTGGTTTCCACAAAAGTGTCAAAAGTTTCAGTTAGTGTCCAGTTGTCTGCCGCAATATCGCAGTCTCGCTATAAGTTGCTGATCACGCCATAACTAGTATAAAAATATATATATACAAATTTCAGTATGTATACCATTGTTTGTAGACGCTATAACTTTTGTGCAAACCAATCAGTGTACACTTACTCACACTAGGAAGCGGTGATGCCGATCCACAGCTATTGCTGCCGGGCACCCGTGTTCGCTCCCCGCTGAGAGAGAAGGACAGTCGGCTGTTTTAAACACAGCAGACCGTTCTTCCCTCTGAAATGATCACAGAGAGCCTGTGATCCTTCTATATAGGATCACAGGTCTCTATGATCATTTCACAAGCCCCAAACAGTAAGAAAACACTCCCCTAGGCTCACACTTAACCCTTTGATCACCCCTAGGTTAACCCCTTACCTGCTAGTGTCATTAATACAGTAACTGCATATTTTAAGCACTGATTACTGTAGTAATGTCACTGGTCCCACCAAAAGTGTCAAAAATGTTAGTTAGGGGTCCGATCTGTCCGCCGCAGAAAATGTCGCAGTCCCGCTAAAAATCACAGATCGCTGCCATTACTAGTAAAAAAAATAAATAAAAATTACATGAATCTTTCCCCTAGATTGTAGATGCGATAACTTTTGCGCAAACCAATCAAAATACACTTATTGGGATTTTTCTTTACCAAAAATATGTTGCAGAATACAAATTGGCCTAAAAGGATGAAAATGTTTTATTTTTTTATGGGGGAATGTAATATAGCAGAATGTGAAAAATATTGTTTTTTTTCCCAGAATTGTCGCTCTTTTTTTGTTTATAGCGCAAAAAATATAAATCGCACAGGTGATCAAATACAACCAAAAGAAAGCTCTATTTGTGGGGAAAAAAAAGACACCAATTTTATTTCAGTACAGCACGACTCGCAATTTTCCGTAAAAGTAACGCAGTGCCGAATCGCAAAAAATGGCCTGGTCATTAAGGGGGCAAATCCGTCCGGTTCAGAACTGGTTAAGAATCCATTCCTCCCAAATTTCTGAGATGGGAACGAGGGACACGTATTGGTAAAAGTATGTAGGCATAGGACACACCCCCTGCCACGACCCCTTACAGAAGAATTACGGCTCTTTCCCAGGCAGACTCCGTTTTTATCAGCGGGGGATCGATCTGCTGATTCCTCGCTGAGCAGGCGGATGACAGCTGTGTCTCCGCGCTGTGTGCAGAGACAGAACTGTCAGGTCCCCATTCATCTCTATCGGGGAATCGGATGGGAACGGACCGTCTGTCCGATTCACCAGACGGATGGAAAATAGGGTTTCCATCCATCTGGTTTTGACGGATCGGATCGGATGTCAGTGGACATGTCTCCGCTGACATCCGATGCCCCATAGGGATGCATGGGATGTCCATTCAGATCCACCTGAAAAACTGACCCCATGTGTGAAAGGGGCCTTATACAAAAAAAAAAATGATTAGTTAACCACTTGCCGACCGCCACAAGTACATATACTGCGGCGGTGAGCCCCTCACAGGCAAAGTGACGTATGGGTAAGTCACTAGCCTGTGAGGCTCTGGGGAGCGAGCGCGCGCCGCCGGAGGCGCGCTCCCGCTCGGTCACGGACCCCCCGCGTGTGTGCCCCGCGGACCCGATGTCCGCCGGGCACTCACGATCGTCCGTTAGATCGGGAGAAAGGCAGGCGGCTGATGTAAACAAGCCGCCTGTCATTCTCCCCTGTGTAAGAACATTGATCATACGGTTCTACTATGTATGACCGTTGATCACTGTTCCTACACCTCAAGCCACAGCCAATCACAGTTAGAATCACGCGGACACACTTAACCCCTCCCTCTCAAAAAAGTTAACCCCTTCACTGTGTAATTTTACATTAACAGTGCATATGTATAGCACTGATTACTGTAGAAATGTCACTGGTAACCCCAAAAGTGTCAAAAATGTCAGTCAAGGGTCCGATCTGTCCGCCGCAATGTCGCAGTCCCGGAAAATAAAAATTGCAGATCGCCGCCATTACGCGTTAAAAAAAAACAACAAAAATGACAAAAATCTTTCCCTAGTTAGTAAACGCAATAACTTTTGCGCAAAACCAATCAAAATACGCTTTTTGCGATTTTTTTTTACCAAACATATGTAGCATAAAACAAATTGGCCTAAAATGTTAAAAAAAATTTGATTTTTACATTTTTTTTGGGGGGAATTTCATATAAAAAAAATGTGAAAAATATTGTTATTTTTGCAAAATTGTCGCTCTTTTTTTGTTTATAGCGCATGATCAAAAAATCGCACAGGTGATCAAATACCACCAAAAGAAAGCTCTGTTGGTGGGAAAAAAAGGATGTCAAATTCATTTAGGTACAGCGTCGCACGACCGCGCAAGTGTCCGTTAAAGTCACGCAGTGCAGAATTCGCAAAATAGGCCCTGGTCAGGAAGGGGGTAAAATCTTCCGGGGCTTAAGTGGTTAAACCCACAAGTGTTTTTTTTTTTACCACTATTATTTCTTTATACTGGCATTTGAAAATTACAAATGCAGCAACCTAGAAATTGGATGAAAGGTTTAGCGCTGGGAAACACTTTTTGAAAGATTAATTGTGCATTTTATATACAACTATATAGATTAGACCAAAATGGGGGACAAATGAGGAGGACAGGGGGACTTTGTTCCAAATGAAGGACAGTGCCTTAAAATCAGGGACAGATGAGAATCTTATGATTTAAAATGCATGCATCTTATTGAGAAAGGTAACTGAAAATTAAGAAACTCTTAGCAATCAACTAGCGCTCAGGAAGCTGGTGAAAGGTAACACCGGATTGGCTGTTTTAGGTTGCTTTGCTTAGTTCACCACGAATGCACTTTGCACAGCCTCCTTATGAGCCGCCGTGTGTGAACTTCACAATAAATTGTCTACTGAACACTTAAAATGGCCCGTGCCCTTGATTCATTCTCCTTAAACGATCTTCCCCCAGCTCCTCGTATATGATTTCAAAGATCATTTGGCCTCGCGCCCTCAGCTGTTAACCACAAAATTGCTTTATTTGTTTCTTTTAACACTTGTAAAGTAAATTCATATTGTATCAGGAAGATAGCGCGTACCCAGGACCAGATGTTAGATCAGGAGCTGCGCTAGAAGCCTGGGAAGTCCGTACGATTTCGCCGTCATGTATTTTCAGACGTCAAACGGGTACAAAGTTGTGTTTATTCTCGTTAACAGTTTGTTGTAGAATTGAGAATAAACAAGCGTTAGCTTCTCTGCTCTGCAAAAGAACTTAGCTCAATGCGGCTGACGGGACAGAACGGAATTCTTCTTCTGCCGTGGGTAATCTGGGACCCATTAGATGAAAGTCCGTTCCCTTCCAGCCCTACATAATATTTCTCCTTATTCCGGAACGTCAATGCTTGTTATGTCTGGCTATACATCCTACATACACGGCCCTTGTTTTTTGATTACGTAGCCTTCACCTGTTTCCAATGTATAGAAAACCTTCTGGTCCTGGACGTAAAGACGACTTATGTTTTGGGAAGTTTGATTTTTTGAGAAGAAGAATGCAAAGTCTTTTTTAGGTTGTAACATTGTAATATGTGTCTATAATTTATTTCTTTATTTCTGTATGTTTCTGTAATCTGGGGTATTTCTGGATCTCATGTCAGGTTATATAGTTGTATTAATTCTGGATAAACATACACTATATTGTCAAAAGTATTGGGACGCCTGTCTGCCTACACACACAAGAACTTTAATGGCATCCCAGTCTTAAGCTGGATACACACTATACAACTTTTTTTGTTTGATATCCTTTAGATTTACCTTTAACTATGTAGTGCAAGGGCTTGTCTGCTTGCATACAAATTGAAAGTGTTTAGGTTTGACCTCATATTATATGGTTTTTATAAATATAAAGGAAAAAATCTATAGAAATTGTATATTGTGTATCCAGCTTTAGTCCATAGGGTTCAATATTGAGTTGGAGCAAAGGGTGGAGCCACCCAATGCAGCTATAAGAGCTTCCACAGTCAGAGTTTCCCATAACATCAGTCTCTCCTATTTACATGGTAGACCCATATCACATCAGAGTACCCCCATGACATCAGACCATTACAATACCCCATCATCTTATAGTCTCTGCTATCACTCTCCTCTCATCCATCTCTAATCCAGGGCAAACTGGGTCTTGTGTTCATGGCACCCTGAGAGAACGCAAATGGCAGCCTGGGAGAATGCAAATGGAACCCTGAGAGTTCCTCATATGAATCCCAGTCAGGACACTACAGTATCTACATGGAGTTTGTGTGTCCTCCCTGTGCCGGTGTGGCAGGGCCATCTTTATTATCGATTGGACCCTGGGCAAACATTTTCTTGGGCCCTCCTGAATCCACTTATCAACTATTTGCAGGCAGTGCGGGCTCAAAGGGTAGCTGCTTTCGGCCCAACAATGACTGGACCCGGGGCAGTTTCCCCTTTTGCCCTCTGTTAAAAACAACCATGCATTGTGGGACTCCTCCCTGTACTCCAGTTGGTAGGTTATTGGCTGCTATCTAAATTGGCAATGGTATGTATGCATGTAAGGTAGGAACCGTAGACTGTTAGCTTCTTGATGGCAGATACTGATGTGAATGTACAGTATGTAAAGCACTGTGTAAATTGTTGTCCCTATAGAAATACCTGTAATAAAAAAAAAAAATAGTAATAACCAGCATTTAGGGATTAGTAGCCCAGACTTTCGTTCCTCTGTCACAGGGGGAACTGATATAAGCATGTCCGACCGGGAGCAAAACGCGGAACAAACAGACAGCTAGAGAATTATGCCTTGAAGGACAAACCAGAAATAGAGGAGACAGCGAAGAAAGAAAAAAGAAAGAAGGGGGGGGGGGGACCGCGTCACTGGTGTCATCAGAGCAGCAAGTCACGGTATTCCGCAGTAAATGTGAATTCGTGCCAGTAGTACCATCGCTTCGAAAATTTATCTCTGGTTCCCCGCTCCGTTGCCATCGGGTCTTCCATTTCATTGATGCATTTAACTTTACGGAGCCACATGGCTACAGTCGGAGGCTGAGTCTGCTTCCAGAGGGTTGGGATGCAACTTTTCGCCGCCGTGAGTAACAACGGCAGGATGGATTTCCTATAGGACGCCATCGGAAACTCGTGATGGTGGAGAAGGAAAAGAGCAGGGTCCATCGTCAGGGAATGGTCCGTGAATTTTTGGGCGATGGTACGGACCGAAGTCCAAAAAGGCTGCAGCCGCTCGCAAGACCAGAAAATGTGGAGGTATGTCCCCTCCTCCTTCCCACATCGCCAGCAAGTGTCAGTACAGGTCGGGAACATCCGACGCAGCCTCGTCGGGGTGTAGTGCCACCGGGTCAGGCATTTGTACCCCACTTCCTGGTAGCAAGAGCACAAATTAGACTTTTATACAAGATTATTTAAACAATAACACGTATTGATAGGATTATTTACTTTTGTTTCCATGTATATAGTTTTATTTTTGTTTTCTCTATGATTTGATTATAGTAATTTACATTTTTTTCTCTATCTTTCTTATCCTCTAAATGCATTTTTCATTTTTTTAAACGTTTTTGCTCACCATGGGTATTGTGTAGAATTATGGAGCACTGAGAACCAATAATTTGTTGGAATCCCCATACCCTGTTTGTAACTGCCCTTGATGCACTGTGCAGCTCATGGCAGCCTCGATGAGAAGGAAGTTTTTTTTTTTTTTTATATAATTAGCCCCACTGATGACAAATTAATCAATAAAAAAAAAATTAAGCACTGATATCATTCAATTGTGAAAAGATAAGCTAAAAGATAGGAAAAAAAAAACCTCACCCCACCCTCCCCAGGTAATGATTTTGAAAGATAAAGACAGGTTAAAAAAAAATAAGTCTAAAAATAACAGTCTTTTTTCTGGAATTTTGTAAAGTTATCTCTCTTCTTTAGTGTTGATCACATGACCAAAAGGTAAGACATTAGTCACAAGATTTTATATGTTGGGAAGATCAAAGCCACTGATTGGCTGAATGCCTAAGCGTCATAACACTAAGCCCCTTCGGCAGAGACCATGTGATCAGCATTGTGGCATTTGGTCATATGAACAGTACCAAGGATGAGTTTACAGAATTCAAAGCCTGCCCTTTGACTTTCGTATGGCTATATAGGTTTGTGAATATGACAAACACTACAGTCCAGCCTTTTTCAACCTTGTTAACATGGAGGAAACCTTGAAATAGAGTTCTGGTCTCAGGGAACACCTTCTAATACTAATATATATATATATATATAATAAATTATATATATATATATATAATAAATTATATATATATATATATATATATATATACAGTATCTCACAAAAGTGAGTACACCCCTCACATTTTTGTAAATGTTTTATTATATCTTTTCATGTGACCATACTGAAGAAATGACACTTTGCTACAATGTAAAGTAGTGAGTGTACAGCTTGTATAACAGTGTAAATTTGCTGTCCCCTCAAAATAACTCAAAACACAGCCATTAATGTCTAAACCGCTGGCAACCAAAGTGAGTACACCCCTAAGTCAAAATGTCCAAATTGGGCCCAGAGTGTCAATATTTTATGTGGCCTTACCCCTTTTGGGCATGGAGTTCATCAGAGCTTCACAGGTTTCCACTGGAGTCCTCCTTCACTCCTCCATGATGACATCATGGAGCTGGTGGATGTTAGATACCTTGCGCTCCTCCACCTTCTGTTTGAGGATGCCACACAGATGCTCAATAGGATTTAGGTCTGGAGACATGCTTGGCCAGTCCATCACCTTTACCATCAGCTACTTTAGCAAGGCAGTGGTCTTCTTGGAGGTGTGTTTGGGGTTGTTATCATGTTGGAATACTGCCCTGCGGCCCATTCTTTAAAGGGAGGGGATCATGCTCTGCTTCAGTATGTCACAGTACATGTTGGCATTCATGGTTCCCTTAATGAACTGTAGCTCCCCAGTGCCGGTAGCACTCATGCAACCCCAGACCATGACACTCTCAACACCATGCTTGACTGTAAGCAGGACACACTTGTCTGAATGAGGTTAAGCCCTGCTGACTTCCATCATCTAGTCGTGCGCCAAGCAAAAATCCTTTTTTCAATTTTCTTTGCATGTGATTGAGTCAGCTTTTTTTAACCAGGGTGCCTTGGCAAAATGCAAAAAAATGCCTCAAATTGCCCAAAAATGTCTGCATGCTGGCAGGTGGATCTCACATTATTATTATTATTATTATTATTATACAGGATTTATATAGCGCCAACAGTTTGTGCAGCGCTTTACAATGTGAGGGAAGACAATACAGTTACAATACAGTTCAAAACAGGAGGAACTAGAGGGCCCTGCTCATTAGAGCTTACAATCTAGAAGGGAGGGTCAAGTGAAACAAAAGGCATGCATTTTTTTCTTACACAAAGCCACAGGTTTTATTTGTCCGCCATTAAACCTTGGGCACCGTGTGAGCCAGCTGTTTCAAATGAATGACAATGTCATAAATTAATAAGGAAGACATTGAGCACCTGAGGATGTCCTTGTTTGCTCTTCTCCAATCTTTACTGGGGTCACATTAGCTGAATGAGGGGAGGAAACTGAGAGAGAGGAGAAACACTGGAATACTAGTCAGTACTAGTGTGCAAAGGTGTTTAAAATAAACCATTTCTAATGTTGGGTGCCCTATGTGTGTTGATGCCACTGCATTATGTAAAGCCATTAGTTCCTTTTACATTTTAGAATGGGGTGCCTGGAGATTGTGCATAATTTTAAAGGGTGCATTTACTGAAAAGGGGTTTAGAAACACTAGATTGAGTAATCTTTGCAAAGTGGATTTTTACCACATTTATTAAGCTACGAAATAATTCTCTTGCAAAGTTTACATTTCCTGAAAAAGTAAACAGCCTATTTGTATTTGGTAAATTAACCTCTCTTTCCAAGCTGTCATGTTCCAGTGTAGGACCCAATCTGTTTGGTGGCTATGGGGCAACACAAGCAGTTCATTTCTTGGGAACGAAGCTCCTTCCTCAGTTTACCCCATTGTTTTGGAAACCTTGACCCATTTGCAACATCGCCTGTATAGTAAATCCAGAATATAATCTTCCACTTTTAATATATTCCCAAAGATGCACAGAGATATCCCCCAGTACACAATGTACACAGAGGTAATTGGGCAGAAAAAAATCTACTGCAAAGCATTTATGGTAAGCCTGGGAGAGATTAGCTTCAATCATTTCCTGCGTTTTCCTCTCTATTTTCTGATTAGGTCACTGGCTTTATGAAGGAAATTTGCATGCCTTGATAATTATTCCTCTCGAGAACATCAGCTGAAATCCATTCGACCTCCCAAAAGTTCCCGTCTTCCTTTTCCATCTATAGAAATCTGTGCCATTTTCCTTGTTCTGGACAGGAAACAAAAGAATTCCTGGATAAATCTGTCTGAAAGGAACGTTTTTATGTTGCCTATAGCAATGATGTTCCAGCTGTTGATTTTTTTTTTTAACAAAGAGGAGACTCTGGTTGTTATGGGCAGTATGCACAAGGGACAAATGTTTCCATTCTGGGCATTCCGTGAATTCATCTCTGGGTGCATACTGCCCGAAACGATAGTACTCACCATCCAGTCCCATCCAACTGTAGCAGCTTTTAGCCTTTCATAGAGTTTTACAGGCTGCCGGCAGAAAGCTGGACAGTGCTCCTGTGCCATCCACCCTCACTAAAACTCCAGGATCCCATGTACCGATGCTAATCACCCAGTGTGCATTACGACTTAGGTAGAACTACATTATCCAAAAATCTCATGTTAGTGTTACCAAATTCAGTTTCAATCCCCCATGTGACAGCCAATCACTATGCACGGGCACTGTCACCTGAGAGGTACAGTAAAGCTGGCCAGGAGGAATTGGTTGTATTTCAAGCTGATGTTGGTCCTGTTGCCAACAAACTTTAGTTGGGACATTGTTGGCTGAGCAGTGACTGCATCCAATCAGAGGTGGTCACGGTTCACGTATTCAGATAGCCACGGGATCTGCGTCTGTCTAAATACAACAGCCACACAATCGTAAACGCGCCTAAGAAATGAACCAACAATGATTTTTTGGTTCAGTAAATGACCACAGAAAAGAAAACAAAAATCTAACGCATTGGGGATCCATAGATCTCCCCCTTAAAGCTACAAGCGTGTTGGTTTTTTGTTTACCAGCCCTGAAGGTCCTGGTCTATACCACTATCTCTCAATAAATACTCAAACTGCCATCCGAGATGATTCGATTTCAGAACAATGCATGTCCTTTTATTGGCAAGTCAAGACATTATATGCATATGCTTTATTTAAAAGGCTTGCTGAAGTCTGCTAAAAACGTGTTTAACGCTACAGTAAGTATTCCCACTAAGATCTGTATCCACCGTACCCAGACTTGAGCTTAAGGATACTTTAGATGGGGTCTGTGATCATGCCCAATGTTGTACACTGGCATGAGAATGCTGTTGCTAGCTCAGTTATTTCCTAGAGCAGTGGTCTCCAAACTGTGGCCTGGGGCTGCATCCCGCCCTGGGAATATTCTTTTATCCATACACCAACAACAGGACATAATTCCTCCCCCTGACACCAGTAAGGGGCAAAGTTCCTCCAAATTACAACGTTGATGGGCACAATTCTTTCCAATAACACCAGTGGTGGGGCATTATTCCTTCCAAGTATACCAATGATGGGGCTCTATTCCTTCTACTGACACCAAAGATGGGGCACTATTCCTCCCATGGACACCAAAGATGGGGCACTATTCCTCCCACTAATACTAAAGATGGGGCACTATTTCTTCTACTGACACCAATGAAGGGGCAAAGTTCCTCCTTGGACACCATTGATGGGGCACAATTCCTTCCAATAACACCAATGATGGGGCACTATTGCTCCCACTGACACCAAACATGGGGCATTATTTACTCTCCCTGAACCCCCTAAAATCTGAAGGACATCAAACTGACCCTTTAGTTGGAAAGTTTGGAAAATGTTCTAGAGAGCTGTTTAAGGGAGTCTTAAAAACAGTGTATTATAGGCTCCATTCACACTTGTACGACTCCAAAATTGCGATGACTTTGGACTGTGACTTTGATGCAACTTTGGATGGGTGTGAGTTGATAGGACTTTGGCTTTGACCAGTGATAATGGACAACTGTTGCATTGTGTAACATTCAGCTGCGACTTATATGCAACTTTTGAGCGTTAACATTGAAGTTTATGACCCTCAAGTAGCATGAAAGTTGGACCAAAGTAGTGCATGAACTACTTTGAAATCACCTGCAACTTTAAGTCGCATATAAATTAATGGTTATCATTGGAAAACATGGGGAACAACTTGTCATGCAACTTTTATGTCCAAAGTTACATGACAAGTCGTAGAAGTTTGAATGGAGCCTTAACATATAATTCAATTAGGAAGTCAAGAGGCAGAACCAAGTGCTGACTTTCTAGGTGAAGTCAATATTTACATACTAGAGCATCCCAGATTTTAAGGCTTCCAGAGAGTTTTAGTAGAAAGTCCTCATGCCTACACTAAAGCCTGGTACACGCTACAGTATTTTTTTTGTGCAACCTGAAAAAAACCTGATAGCTCCGGTCGGGAGCCACTGTACTAACCATGAAGGGTTAGGCCAGTGATCTCCCACCGCTGAGCTGTTGTGTTCTGACAGGGGGACGACCCCCCTCCAGAACACTCCGATGATGGGGAGTCAGTCGGCTGCTGGTTTTCTGAATGGCTGTCTTCTGTCGGACAGACTGACATACACACGGGCAGAATGTCGGCCGGTATTCTCTCCCGACATTCTGCCCGTGTGTACGGGGCTTAACATTTTAGTTCTGGTTTATATCAGCTGACATGAGTACATATTCACCTAAAGGAGTTCAAGAAAGCCCCACAAAGCTTTATAAATGCTTTGTAAACACTTCTTAAATCTGACAATTTTGAGACTAGCTTACCCAAGCCAAGTGTACAAAAGTGTGTGCATGAAGCCTGAAGTTTCCAACAGACATAAAAAGAAACTTAGCCTTAACTAATTGAACTGGGGAATGCTCACAGTTGATCTGGGAAACGTATGTATGTCTGTAGACTTCCCATCTGCCCCTTGGCTGAGTTTGCTTCGGGAAAGTTAGCTTGGCTGGGGTGGATTTTCTTGGCCGATCGTTGTTGTTTTCCCCCGAAGACATCCAGCGCCATAGTGCTCCCCCTCCTTCCTCCATAGGCACAAGCGTACGCATTTTCCTGATGTGAACTGTCGTATTTGTATAATGATTGTTCCCAAGAACACTTGTTTGGCAACCAGACCTGCTTGCAATGTCCAATGTTTGTAGGTAGCTTAACACTGGACTCCAGTGTATTTTTTTCATTTGAATTGATTGGCCTTACGTATAAAAAAAAGCAGCTTCTCACGCCAATACTCACCCTGTAGCTTCCATCGGCACTGTCTCCTGCAGACTCACCGCTTTGCGATGCAGTGCCGCTCCTCTTCTGGGTTGAATCAGAGCCAGCCTTATTTAACCCACTTCCTATGAGCCCAGGATGTCAGGGACCCATTCCATGGGGGCTGCATTCATGATACTGCTTTCTGCAGCACCTAGAAAAAAAAAAGGTATGCATATCGTTTCTTTTTTTTTTTTATGGGAGCTCCAAGGACAGGAAAAAATTAGGGGCAGGGCAGTGGCAAGACTAAGCCCTCATGCACACAGGGCGTTTTGGAAAAATGAGCTGCAAAGCCAGTTCTAACGCCAGGAAAAAGAAGCTGTAAAAACGTGCTTTTAGAAGCGTTTTGTATTAGTGTTAATGCACGTATTAGCCACGTTTAGCAGCGCTAGCGTTAGCATTTTGCAGCCTTTCTCTGCCCTCTTCTATTTTCCAACCTCAAATCCAACTACTACAGCTTAAAAACGTCTGACGTGGCCTAACGATGTATGCAGCCTTTAGCAACGTCAGGCGTTTTTACAGCCTAACGCTGCTGCTCCAGAACGCGCAGGCCCTGGGTTTTTTATTCAGCTTGAAAATACCTATGCCACTTACAGCTCCTAAATGCCTGTGTGTGCATGAGGCCATAGAATAACACAAAAGGGCGTTTTTAAGCCCCAAAAAAAAAAAAAGATCTGAGGCTCCTAAAAGCAGCTGTAAAAACGCCCTATGTGCATGAAGCCTAAACAATATCCTTATTCCCAAAGAATATCTATACACTTTCACTTCTTATTAGTCCTATAATATAGCTTTTATTAAAAACTGTGTTTTCTTGTCTCCTTGTAATGTCCTCCGTGAGATCCTGAACTCTCCTTTTCCTCCTCACTTCCATTTTTTGGAACAAGCAGTGCACATTAATTGTGATCATATGCACTGCTCTATGCACACTGCATATCCCATAGTCCATCTCAGGAACGAGCAAAGGAGGGTGCCTAAATATTATGCACTGTAACTGTATAAATGACACTGGCAGGGAAGGGGTTAACACTGGGGGTGATCGAAGGGGTTAATGTATGCCTAAATATGCTTGCTCACTGTGGTGGGGGGGGGGGGGGGGTGCTCTGTCACAGGCACAGAGAGATCTTTGCTGAAACTTCTCATCTCTCTCTCTGCCTGTCTGACAGAAGACTCGCCTGCTTTGTTTACATAAGCAGGCGGGTCTTCTGTCAGTTTATCTGACAATCGCAGAAGGCCGGCGGCATTCGCCGCCCCTCCTCCCGCGGCCCGCCTCCTGCTGTGTCTAAACACAGGGGGAGCGCAACTCTGAGGGCGCATGCGTGCCGCCGAGACCTCGTGCACAAAATCATGTAGTACTATGTGATTTTGTGCAGCCGAGCCACCCTGCCGCAGTAATACTACGGTGCGCGGTCGGCAAGAGGTTAAAGGCTTACCTATAGGTAAAAGTCATAAAAGTGGGTTAACAACCAATTTAAAGGCCTCACAGTATACCTAAATTCTCTGGATTCCACCCATCATTGAATCTTAGGTTTTAGGCAGAATTATCCTTAAATGATAACAGCACAGTTTTCTGTTATGAGATGCAGTGTGCGTAAGATTTGTCGCCAAAATAGCTTAGAAAATGGCACATCATGAACATTTTCAACTGGAAGCAGGAGTTCTAGATCTGTGAGCTTTGGACACTCACATCTGCTAATGTTTTACAAGAGAGCATCTGCAGAGCGTTCTGAAGCTCTGAGAGCGAAAGATACAGATCTGTGTGTTTAGCAAAAACCTTTCCCCCAAAATACAGATAATGGAAAGGATTAAATAACATTCTGTAGCCTATAGGAACACTATTTTGGCACAGATGGCCTTAATATACAGTAACCAGACTTGTTACTAAAAGTGTTGTAATTATGAAAATAAGTGACACATACACTATATTATCAAAAGTATTGGGACACCTGCCTTTACACACACATGCACTTTAATGGCATCCCAGTCTAAAGCCTCGTACACACGCAACGAATTTCCGCCGACTGGTCGTCCGTCTTTTGTCCAGAGTGGTGTCTGTTGGTTGGAATGTGCTCTAGACTGCACACAAATTTTCCCGCACGACAGAATTCTACTTCAGAAGTGATGTCATGTGTTGGATTGCTTTCTATGTGTTCTTTCATCTCTGAGCATGCCTAGTCTTGCTCATAAGATTTTTCCCCATCGAAATCTGTACTAATGAGACGAAAATCGGAAGTGTTTTGACAGTCGACAAAAATGATATAGCCTGCACACCAGGATTTTTTCAGCCGAAAAGTCAGAGTTGGTTGTCGGAAGCACCATACTAACAAGCCGAAAATCGGCAGATCGGTCGTCGGATGAAATTTCCCGGCCGAATTTCTTCTCGTGTGTACGAGAAGAAATTTCGTCCAACGACCGATCTGCCAATTTTCCGCTTGTTTGTATGGTGCTTCCGACAACCGACTCCGACTTTTCCCCTATTTTGGGGAAAAATCTTATGAGCAAGACAGGGCATGCTCAGAGATGAAAGAACACATAGAAAGCAGTCCAACACATGACATCACTTCTGTCGTGCGGGAAAATTTGTGTGCAGTCTAGGCTCTAGAGCACATTCCAACCAACAGACATGCACTCTGGACAAAAGACGGACGATCGGTCGGCGGAAATTCGTTGCGTGTGTACGAGGCTTTAGTCTGTAGGGTTCAATATTGAGCTAGCCCACCCTTTGCAGCTATAACAGCTTCAACTCTTCTGGGAAGGCTGTCCACAAGGTTTAGGAGTGTGTCTATGGGAATGTTTGACCATTCTTCCAGAAGCGCATTTGAGAGGTCAGGCTCGCAATCTCCCCTCTAATTCATCTCAAAGCTGTTTATCAGGTTGAGGTCAGGACAATGTACAGGCCAGTCAAGTTCTTCCACCCCAAACTAGCTCATCCATGTCTTTATGGACCTTGCTTTGTGCACTGGTGCGCAGTCATGTTGGAACAGGAAGAGGCCATCCCCAAACTGTTCCCACAAAGTTGGGAGCATGAAATTGACCAAAATGGCTGACGCCTTAAGAGTTCCCTTCACTCGAACTAAGGTTGCACTGTCAACCACAGCGCGCACTGACCTAGTGCATTATCTCACAACCAAGTATTTATTGAATAAAAAGTGGTAAGTATTATACTCACAAATTCACAAAGGGCTCTGAGGAAGAGGACAATCCTCGAAATGTGGCAGCCAACCTATTGGACCTTCTATTTCTGCGTCTTTAGTGGATGAATCATGGATGTATCTATGCTGGATTTGTGATGAGCTTTTTACTGTAGTGAATTTGTGAGTATAATACTTACCACTTTTTATTCAATAAATACTTGGTTCTGAGATAATGCACTAAGTAGTGCGCCCTGTGTTTTCTCTAGTGGGGTTTCAGTGTTCTGGACTCCCCAGTCTTTGGGGGTAGCAAGACCGTACCTATCCATGTAGAACCAAGATGGAGACTTAGCCTACTCATTGGGAGCACATAGAAATTTTTCCAAGTGCAGGAGATATTCTTTTTGTGACTTTTAGCCTCATAGGACAATCAGAGTAGAATGAAAACGCCTCCTACAAGCTTTAAATACTGATATAAGTCACAGGACTGCTATATACTGCTGAAGAGAAAAGGTATTTAGCAGTTTATATTCACTAAAACTATTGCATGTCCATGTTCTGTGTACTGTTGGAGACCAGATATAGTGAATGCAGGCTCCTGGGTTTAGTAACACTTTATCTATGTTGGATACAACACTTCTCCATTTCTCTTTCAATATTTTTATTGAATTTTCAACATAGAAAAACAGATGGGCAATATTATACAGACAATGTGGCAAATGAACAAAATCAATCATATAACTAGACACTGTCAGTAGCTCTGAAGGAACATACATGAGTTGGGTGGACTTCACTGGGGTAAGCATTGGTAGACGATGCAAACAAGTCCCCTATTGTCCCCAACCCATAAACTCTAAGGCATTGTCTCATTTTTAGTCTTTAAAACGAATTGAAACCATATAGGCAGGGGCGTAACTACAGGGGTTGCAGGGATTGCAATTGCAACCGGGCCCCATGCTCAAGGGGGGATGTGCGGCTCCCCTGTACATCTGGATAGGAGGGGCGGCGGGGCAGCATGTAGAGAAATCACTGTCCTCCTTTTTCCTCCTGTAGATGCAGGAGGAAGATGGAGGAGATTGGTTCCTCTGTATGCTGCCCCCGCCATGCCTCCTATCCAGTTCACTTGTGTTCTGCTGTCTCTAGGCCCCTGTGTGCTCCCCTGGTCCCCCCCCGTGCTGTCCCCCCCCACCCGACTGTGCTCCCTTCCCTCTCCTGCCAGCTGCTGCAAGGGATGTGCCACAATAGAGAACCAGGAAGGGGTCGGTAAATATGTAATTTATCAGCTCCTTCCTTTTCCGAATCATAGTCAGTGACATTGTAAAAAACTAAAATAATATGCTAAGAAATAATACAATTAAAATACCAAAAAAAAAACTACTGACACCAGTGGGTGAACTTCCAGGATGGCAAAGGTCACACTTGCGACTGGGCCCTGGCATTTCACCACTGTGGGGAGGCCTCAAGATGGCAGGAAGGGGGCCCACTGCGGAACTTGTGAAAGGGCCTGCTGCGGGACCTTAATAAAGGGCCCCGCAATGAGAGTAAAGGGCCCCAGGATCAGTGGGAAGAGCTCCTGGCTTAAAGCGGTTGTAAACCCTTACAAAAAAAAAAAAAACTTGCAAGACAAAGGCATAATGAGCTAGTATGCATTGCATACTAGCCCATTATGTGTAACTTACCTTAGAACGAAGCCCCGACACGGACCCCCGGACATCGCTGCGGGCGCTGCCATGATCCCCCGCCGTCTCTTCCGGGTTCGGCGGCTCCGGCGCGGTGATTGGCCGGAAGAGACGGCTCCGGCGCGATGATTGGCCGGAGCCGCGATGACATCACTCCCGCGCCGAGTGATTTTCCGGCAAGCTCCCGGCAAACATAATTGAAGGTCCCCCGGACCTTCAGAGCGCATGCGCCGCTCGCACGAGCGGCTGCATGCACTGCAAATATCTCCTAAACCGTGCCGGTTTAGGAGATATTATTTGTACCTACAGGTAAGCCTTATTATAGGCTTACCTGTAGGTAAAAGTGTCAAAAAGCGGGATACTACCGCTTTAAAGGGAAGGGCCCTGGCCAGGGGTCCGGGGAACCCTTCATGGTTTCTTGCACCGAGCCCTGAAGGTTCTAGTTACGCCTCTGCATATAGGGTAACATCAAAGAATTTGTGTTGGGAAAGACCAACCTAAAGAAGGAAAGAAAGAGAGGAAAGGAGAAGAAACGATAAGATAAGAAATATTGTGAGAAAATTTTAGATTGTAGAGTGAATAAAATAAGTACAGGTCAAATGTAAGTAGAGTATATGCTGCTAGTTACCTGACGGTACCAGCATGCTCTATGTAGGCCCACCGATGTGGCCTACAATGGTCCAGTTCGGGGGTCCCCTTCCAGATATGTAATCTACGGGCTCCAAACCTTTCCAAAAAGCTGCACTTTGTCATTGAGTATGGACCAGAAGCGTTCATTGATCATCATCCAAGATAATTTTGCCTTAAAGCGGAGTTCTGGCCTCAAATACCTTTTTTAACTAAAAATACCCCTATAATACTAATCCATCGCCCTTTACAGAACCGCTATTCTCACACTTATAAGGTGTACTGTATTGGATTTTAGTCAAAATCTTACTTTTAAAAACGCTGTCTGAGCGCGGCCATCTTGGATGTGGGCTTCTGAAGCCGCAGTGTAATCTGCGGTGTCCTTCTTCCTGATTCCAGGGAGTGTTCTGGGAATTCTTCCTGATTCCAGCCTCCTGGGAGTGATGACAAACAGCTCCCAGGATGCAATGCAAAGGCAGATGTGATGTCGGTGGCTGCGGCCACAGAGGGGGGAGAGAGAGGAAGTACAATCAAAAATGCCCTGAAAATAGGGTAAGGGACCCCCGAAAAAAACTGAAAATGCCCAATTGTTGATCAGCATAGCGACCACTCCAGGAATCACTAAAGTTGCAAAATAGGCCGGGACTCCACTTTAACCAATTCAAAGGGTATGGCAGCCGACTTCCATGACCTTGCAATCACTATTCTTGCTTCCACAAATATAAATCTAATCAGAAACGTGGCATGTTTCGGGGTGCCCTCCACCACATCTCCCAACAACGCTTGTTTAGGAGATTTTTGTAGGTTTACCTGGGTCAGGGAGTAGACAAAATAACACTTCTCTATTTCAACATTTTTGCACTTATCAAACAAATATAACAAAATGCTGCCAATTTTATGTTTAACAGATCAAAAAGAGCAAATAATAAATGTTCATTGTTTTAGTTTTCATACACTTTAAGCTGTATACATTGAGAAGTGTATCTAACATAGTGAAGTATCAATCTGGAATCAGTCTGGACACCATTGATGACATGATTGTCAGTCCCCGCTGGGTTACCTGGTCATATAGAGCAGTAGAAGTAGAAGATCAGGGGGGATAATACTGTACCTTTAAACACAACTGTATATAAGACGCCTGGACTCAAGGACACTGCAGCTGATTTGTATGGTCAGGATTAGTTCAGGCCAGGCATGTCACACTCAGCTGAAACAAGGTGCTGAAATGCATATGATAACATTGTTAGACAGCACATTACCAGGTTGCACTTAAGACTTGAAAATCTGAGGATTATATTACCCTTTATGAGATATAGTATAAGTTTGAGCCCGGGTTCACACTGCTGTGGTGTGAGACACTGCATAAAATTTACACTGGAATCGCAGTACATTCCTGTGCGAAATACATGCAGCGTATCTGGGGTGCAATTTGAACCATGGATTTACATGGCTCAAATCACACCGCATTTGCACCAAACTGGTGCAGGAACCTTTTTTTGTCCTCACCAGAATCAGATCTCACCCATTTAATCCAATTCTGAAAATTGCACTGTGTTTTGCAAGCCGATTTGCAAGGTGACCCTAACTTAAAACACTTACCAATCAGACTGCATGAATGGATTGCGATTTAGATGCGGCGCCGAATCCGCAGCCAATTTGCACCTCATGTGTGAACCCAGGCTTAAACTGAACTTCAGGCAGATATAAAAGGCATTAACCTCCCTGGCGGTGTGATTCTTTTGGATTTTAGGTGCTAAAAGCGGTACCATTATTCTGCATGTAATTCTTGTGAATGAGCAGCCCAAACCAACTGTATACATTTATTATATTATATATATATATATATATGTGTATATATATATTATGTATACATATATTTTATATATATATATATATATACGTATATATATATATATATATATATATATATATATATATATATATAATGTATACAGTTGGTTTGGGCTGCTCATTCACAAGAATTACGTATATATATATATATGTGTGTGTATATATATATATATATATATTCTGTGTATATATATATATATATATATATATATATATTACATAAAAAGTACAGTAAAACTGCAGGAAAGGGCACTGGGGGGCAATGTAATGTGAATTTTTTTTATTTTGAATGGTATCAGTGTGCTTGGTGTGTTTTACATTTGAATTTGCCGCCGGTTCCACCCCCCTGCGAACGTCGCCGGAGACGGAAGCCTGGGCTCGCAGACGATCGGGAGGAAGATCCGCCGCCGCATACCCCCCGCATTCTTCGCTGGATCCCGGAGAAAAGGTAAGTAAAACCTCTAACAGGATCCAGCGATCTTCCTAGCGCTACCCCGAGTGTGGCTCGGGGTTACCGCTTTTGGCTCTAAAATCTAACCCCGAGTCACACTCGGGAATACCGCTAGGAAGGTTAATACATCATTAAAAGAGAAGTATGGACTATTTTTTTTTTTTTATTAATTTTTACCTAGGTGGATGCAGCATCACAGAACCCCAGATCGCTGGGTTCTCACAGCCCCCTGCCCCCCTCCCCCCCCCCCTGCTCACTTGAGCTCTGGGCTGTTGAGGGTGCGGGAGCAGCTGGCTCAGGCTCTTAGTGGCTAGCTGAGAGGCTGAGCCGGGTGACAGTCCAGGCATGTGGGGGGATCCCGACTCCATTGTCGCGATCTTGCGTGAGCCTGGACCACCTCTGTGATGTCAGCCCGCTGTATGCTGAAAATGGGTCACAGGAGTGCAAAACAAACTGAATTCCTGTGATCCATAGGGGAAGTACAGCCAAACCAGCCATGCCTTTAAACATTACCTTTAAATGAAAGCAGTGTAAAGTTCCTGAATCTGACATGGTAATAGATTGGGGGAGTAAAAGGCACCACAAGGAGCCTATCTGTTTCATTGCTGATAGTAGGAGAGAACAGAGTGACAGAGAGGTGAGCTCATCAGTCTGCTGCTTCTTCATTCACTGTCCAGTCACAGCCTGGGGAGGGACAAGTGTATGGTATTTAGGTACAGCAGAGAAAAACCAGGTCCCCTGTGCTGCCAGACAAGGCTATGCTGTGCGGCAGAGCTGTATAAATCCCAGGACTGAATGGACAGAAATTCAGCCCTCTTATATGTATTCCATCTGTGTATTTATTTGTTTGGCTGGAATCTTAGATTGGCTAAGGACCGTAATGACAGAGTAAGCAGATCCCAAATGTTGCCACCAGTGGTGTTCACAATGGGGTTACAATACCAACACTGCAGCAGAAACAGGGCAGGTGTCCAGAGCCACCAATTAGGTTTTTTTTTTTCTTTTAATTGAGGAATCCAGCTACCCACCATAGGTTACTGATCCAGTTTTAATCTGTCACACATTTACAGAAGGCAACAGGTAAGATGTAAGGAACAATATTTAGCTTAAAACCACTTGCCGACTGCCTAACGACTATTTACGGCGGCGGTCAGCCCCTCACAGGCAAAGTGACGTAGGTCTATGTCGCTAGTCTGTGAGGCTCTAGGGAGCGAGCGCCCGCCGCCGGAGGCACGCTCCCGCTCCCGCTCGTTCACGGACCCCCCGCGCGTGTGAGTGGCGGACCCGATGTCCGCCGGTCACTCGCGATCGTCGGTTACACCGGGAGAAAGGCAGGCGGCTGATGTAAACACAGCCGCCTGTCATTCTCCACTGTGTAACAGGAGAGATCATACGGTCCTGCTATGTAGGACCATAGATCTCTGCTGTTACATCACTAGCCACATCCAATCACAGTTAGAAGCACACCCCTAGGGACACACTTAACCCCTCCTTCTCTAATAAAGTTAACCCCTTCCCTGCCAGTGTCATTTTTACAGTAACAGTGCATATGTATAGCACTGATTACTGTAGTAATGTCACTGGTACCCCCAAAAGTGTAAAAAATGTCAGTCAGGGGTCCGATCTGTCCCCCGCAATGTCGCAGTCCCGCAAAAAAAATCGCAGATCGCCGCCATTACTCGTTTACTAAATTCTTTGCAACGGGAAGCTTCATCTCATTTACTAAGCTCTGGGGCAAATTTCCTTGCAAAGTGCACGGCCCATTTGCCGTTAATAAAATCAACCCCCTTGTAACTGTATAGCAATATTGGAACTAGCTGGCAATCATTTATACAAAGTCGATTATTTCACTGGCCTCTCTCGCAGTATGTCAGACAACTATAACAGTCTTTTACACCATGACCTACGGCAGTTTGATGGGATTCCTGGCTGTAGATGTGCTGGTGGCGCGATCCTTCCTGAAGTTTGGATTATCTGATGAAGAGTTAAATGGCCCTGGTGTCAGATAGTACCCACTGCCAAGCCTAACCCAGGCCTGTTTACAATAACCGTGTGAGGTTTCAGCCTATAAAAGGCAATGTAGACCTGCCATGTGTGAGCGGGAATGTAAACTTTTGGAAGATTTGTATGTCTACCATATACATTGAGGAACTGAGGAGACCTCGTTGTAAGAAACAAACTTGTCTGGGGCCTTTCGCACTCCTTGAGTCACTTCTTAAAGAGAAGTTGATTGAAGTGCACCTGTGGACTGGATTAATAATAATAGGGGTATATATCAGGAGTCTGCTTTTGTACACATAGGGTCGGAATTTAAGGGTAAATAGACTGTGAACTTTGCAAAGTGCAGCTGCTCCAGAGCTTAGTAAATGAGGTGAAGTTTCACTTTACAAAGAATACCAAATCAAATGCAAGGAAAATGAAAAGATTAGGATTTTTGCTTGGACGTGATTGGATGATGGAAGTTATTAGAGCTTCTGCTCATTTACTAAGCTCTGGAGCAACTGCACTGTGCAAAGTGCACAGTCTTTTTGCATTTAGTAAATCAACCTCATAATGTTATACCATAATGTTATAGGCATGACAGGTTCTCTTTTATTATAAGTCATTTGCCCTAATAGCTTGATGACTAATCAGTGATCTGTTTTGTGATTCACACAATACAATTTATGACTGAGACATGTTTTAACCAGTTCTGGACTGGAAGGATTTGCCCCCTAAATGACCAGGCCATTTTTTGCGATTTGGCACTGCGTTACTTTAAGGGACAATTGCGCGGTCGTGCGACGCTGTACCCAAATAAAATTGATGTCCTTTTTTTCCCCCACAAATAGAGCTTTCTTTTGGTGGTATTTGATCACCTCTGCGATTTTTATTTTTTTGTGCTATAAACAAAAAAAGAGCGACAATTCTGAATAAAAAACAATATTTTTCATTTTCTGCTATATAACATTCCCAAAAAAATTTAAAATCTATTTTTTTTTTATCCTTTTAGGCCAATTTGTATTCTGCTACATATTTCCCAATGAGTGTATTTTGATTATTTTGCGCAAAAGTTATCGCGTCTACAAACTAGGGAAAAGATTTTTGTCATTTTTATTTTATTTTATTTTTTTAATAGTAATGGTGGCGATCTGCTATTTATAGCGGGACTGCGACATTGCGGCGGACAGATCGGACCCCTAACTGACATTTTTTACTCTTTTGGGGGGACCAGTGACATTACTACAGTAATCAGTACTAAAAATATCCACTGTTACTCTAATATTGACATTGGCAGAGAAGGGGTTAACTTAGGGGTGATCAAAGGGTTAATTGTGAGCCTAGGGGAGTGTTTTCTCACTGTGGGGGGAGGGGCTTGTGGAATGATCACAGAGGCCTGTGTTCCTATATAGAAGGATCACGGGCGCTCTGTGATCATTTCAGAGAGAACAACGGTCAACTCTGTTTACAACAGCTGACTGTTGTTCTCTCTCAGCGGGGAGCGATCACGGGTGTGCCGCCGGTCCCATGGCTCACCCCCAGGAGCGTTCCCGCGGATCGCCGTACAGGTATGGCGATTCATGCAGCCGAGCCAGCCCGCCGCAGTATATATGCGGTGGGTGGTCTGCAAGTGGTTAATACTATAAGGACCCTTTCACACAGGCTTTCCGATCAGGTCCGCCTGATGCACTATTCACCCCTATGGGGCAGCGGATGTCAGAGGTGACATGTCTGCTGACACCCGCTGCTGTCTGATCCTGTCTGTGAAATCCAGATGGATGGTAACCCTATTTTCCATCCGACTGGCAGATCAGATCGGATAGAATTGGATGAAATCAGACAGGCTGACTGTTTTCATCTGATCTCCCATATAGGAGAGCAGAACTCTGTCCATCTCTGCACAGTCAGCAGATTGATCCCTTGCTGAGCAAATCGGAGTCCGTCGGGCAGAACGCCCGTGTGAAAGGAACCTAACAGTTGTTTGGCATTAGAGAGCACTATTGCATTTTTGATTGATGTACACCATTAAAAATATATTTTTAACCATTTTTACAGACAAATGGGTGAATGCTGCAGAAGTGACACAGGACTCAGACGATTGAACAAGGCTGCATAGTGAGTATTACATATACAGTGGTCGTTCTCTGCTATTGATTGTATTGCTAGGTATATTTAAAGCCAATATATTGTTTATTAGCTTTGGATGGCATCAGCAAACCCTAATCAGTTTTATTGTTGCTGTCTGTCCCTGCGAAGGGGAGCCTCCCCCCTCTGTTTGTCCCATTGACCATCATCACATGATAGAAATTGATAAGAAATCCATGATTTTACAGATATCACTTTGGTGAAATTCTCCAATATGGGAACCTGTTCCAGTCAAAACCATCTAAGATGGGTTCTTATTGCTTTGGGGAGATGTTCCTTCACTTCCTGTTTTGACTTTGGGATAGGAAGCAAAGGGAAATCTTTCCTATAAGAAAGGCGGTAGGACGAAGGTGGAATAATCTGAATCCCCAGCCACTTGTTGGGACTCAGGATTTGTAACATAACAGACTTCTGTTCCCTAACGGCTGCACCCTCGCTTCTACCGGGCACAGCGTGGTGCTTTAATCAGTTGCTGACCCTGGCTTTTTCTGACGTTTGTTGTTTACAAGTACAAATAAGTATTTTTTGCTAGAAAATCACTAGATGCTAGAATGCTAGAACCCCCAAACATTTTATATATATATATATATATATATATATATATATATATATATATTTTTTTTTTATATGAGACCCTAGAGAATAAAATGGCAGTCATTGCAATATTTTACGTCAGACTGTATTTGCACAGTGGTCTTTCAAATGCAATTTTTTTTTTAAAAAAAAATACACTTTATTGAGTTTAAAATAACCAAAACATCCAAAACATTAAAGTTAGCCCAATTTTTTTGTATGAAAGATGATGTTACGCTGAGTAAATAGATACCTAACATGTGACGCTTTAAAATTGTGCACGCTCGTGGAATGGTGACAAACTACGGTACCCTAAAATATCCATGTGGGGCGCTTTAAAATTTTTTACAGATTGCCTGTTTAGAGTTACAGAGGAGGTCTAGTATGAATTATTGCTTTCACCCTAACGATTGCGGTGATACCACACATGTGTGGTTGGAGCCCCTTTTCCATATGCGGGAAGACTTATGTATGCATTCACTTCTGCATGCGAGAAATGGAACACTTTACATTTAAATTTTTTAATTTATTTTACTTTTTTAATTTTACACTGTCCCTTTGATGTTTTTTTTTTTTTTTTTTAATATTACTTATATTCCTATTATACAAGGAATGTAAACATCCTTTGTAATAGAAATAGACATGAGAGGGCCTCTTTATTAAGAGATCTGGGGTCTTTTTGACCTTTTAAAAGCAAAAAAAAAAAAGAAAGACATTTTGCCTTTCAGGGAAAAAAAAATCCCTTGTTTATGCCCGAGAGGCGGAAGTGATGTCAGATGTTGCTCCAGTCCTCCAAGGGCATAGAGCCGAGTAGGGAAGGGGGGGGTAACTCCAGTTAGGTGGGGGGAAAAAACAAATAAAAAAAATAATAATATAGCGTATACAATTGTGACACAAGTCATATTGTAATTGAATGTTATTAAAGTGGGAGTAAACTCCCATAGACAATTTTTACCTATATGTAAGCCTATAGTAAGGCTTACCTATAGGTACAGTATCTCCTAAATGTGCACTGTATACTGTGCCATTCTTTCAGAGCCCTGTGCCGTGAATGGCGACTCCCGTGCATGCACAGGAGTGATGTCATCACAGATCGTCCAATTAAAGGTCCTGAGCCCGCCAACCTGGAAGGAAGACTGGTGAAGATGGAAGCCCTGTCAGCGGTGTCAGCGCGCCGCTGGAGGGCTTCGTTGTAAGGTAAGTTTCACGTCATGTGCTAGTATGTGATGTATACTTGCACATTATGGCTTTACCTTCCAAAAAAAAAAAAAAACAGCAGTTTACTACCACTTTAGAAATGACCTTTCCTTTTCAATCTGCAGCTCTGTAATTTTCTGTAAAATGCAACGCAATATGGCTACCTGGAGGTGTTCTGTACACAAAATGTTACATCTTTTCCTGCTTGTGTGATTGGCTCACTGATTTTCCCAGAAGTCTGCACTTACTCAGATTTCAGGCATCCCCTGCAACAAAAATGCAGGCCCTGCAATTTTCCTCATTAGAGCCCTGCAGGTGCATCAGCTAAGTGATAATTAAAGTGATTGTAAAGTCTAGTTTCTTTTTTTTTAAAAACAAACATGTTATACTTACTTGCTCTGTGCAAGGTTTTTGCATAGAGCAGCCCAGATCCTCTATTTCTGGGGTGCCCCAGGATCGTTTTTGGCTCCTCCTCTTTATCGGGTTCCCCCACAGAGAGCCGCTTTCCATAGGGGCACCTGTGTGGGCGTGCTCCGGGCTCCCGTGTCACTGGATTTGATTATTAATCTATCCAAAGAGGACCCGAAACAGCGGCTGGAGCTGCTGGGCTCATGCTCGTTGCTGGAACGATCAGGTTCAGGTAAGAAAAAGGGGGGGTCTGAGGGACAGCTGATGCAGAAAAGGTTTTTCACCTTAGTGATTGTAAAGTCTTGTTTTTTTTTTTTTTTTTTTTTATAACAAACATGGTATACTTACCTCCTCTGTGCAGTTGGTTTTGCACAGAGCAGCCTGAATCCTCCTCATCTAGTGTCCCTTGTTGCTGCTCCTGGCCCCTCCCTCCTATCGAGTGCCCCCACAGCAAACAGCTTGCTATGGGCGCACCCGAGCCGAGCTGCAGCTCTGTGTGTCAATTCAGACTCAGAGCTGCTGTTCGGCACCGCCTCTCTCTCTCCTGATTGGCTTACTAACTTTGATTGACAGCCGCGGGAGCCAATGACGTATCAAAATGCACCTTCGCCTGTGTAGACAACAATTTTTGTACTGGCCCTGGCAGTGGGATCCTTTGACAAGTAAATTGATCAACTTTTGTTGAATGGAGCGGTGCTGACAGGGCCATACACTGCTTACATTTTGGCCATGCCAGTAGGAATTTTCAATTTTTTATGTTTTTTTTTTTTTCTCTGCTCTTTTAAAATGGCAAATGTGGCACAAGTAATTGGGGAAGTTGTAAAGAGGCTGTAATGGCAATGATCTCTAGCAGTCTCAAGTAACGTGTCACCAGTCCCCTGAGGGATGTCCCCAGTCCCCCATAATAAGGCTTACCTGTAGGTACTATGAATATCTCCTAAACAGTTTAGGAGATATTCAGAGTGCACGCAGCCGATGACGTCATTGGCGCATGTGCTCTGAAGGTGCGGTTTACTGAGCCGGACCTTCAGAGCCCATGCTACGAACGGCGGATACTGCACGCATGCGCGGGAGTGACATCATCGCTGTTCTGGCCACTCACAGTGCCGGTGCCCGCAAACCCGGAAAAAAAACATCGGGGAAGATGTCAGCTGTTTCAGCGGTGTGCGGGCGCTGCTAGAAGGGCTTTGTTCTAAGGTAAGTTTTGCATAGTGAGCTAGAATGCAATCCATACTAGCTAATTATGTCTTTGTCTTACAGGTTTTTTTTTTTTTTTCTCGAGGTTTACAACCTCTTTAAATTATTATTATTGCGCACTTTCCTCCATAGGTGTGCGCAGCCTATTGTATTAGGGTGTGCACCCCAAAGCTCAAACACACATTCCTTTCTCTGCAGCCTCAGCTGCACTGGACAGGGAATTAATGGGAAGTGCTCTGTGCTGAGCGGCTTCCTGTTCATTCACAAACTGAAGCTGAAATACTTCACACACACTTACGGTCCTTTCACACGAAACGGAGTTCGTTCTGCTTAGCGAAGGATCGAACCGCCAATCCCCGCTGAGCAGGCGGATGACAGCTCCGTCTCTGCTCTGTGTGTGGAGACGGAGCTGTCAGATCCCCGCTGTCCTCTATGGGGAGATCGGATGAGAACGGACCGCCTGTCCATTCTCATCTGATCCCATCCAATCCGATCCTCCAGACGGATGGAAAATAGGGTTTCCATCTGTCTGGATTTCATGGACAGGATCCGAATCGGATAGAAGCAGGTGTCAGGGGAGATGTCATCCGCTGCCCCATAGGGATGCATGGAGCATCTGATCCGGTCCGCCTGAAAAACTGATAGGCGGATCGGATTGGATCGCCTGTGTGAAAGGGGCCTTACTCTGCTTCAGTTATGATTGAACAAAGGGAGTGAGTGTGTTCACTGTGTTCATTTAGAAAAGGAAGGAGCTAGTAAATGACATATTGATTACCCCTTTTCCAACTCTCCATCCTGAAACATCCCCTAAAGTAGTTGGGGGGAGAGGAGGGAAACCAGCAGCATTGCAGTGGGGGGGGGGGCGCAACAGGGGGGGGGATGCCTGGGCAGTAGGGAAATCTGCGCTGCACAGGGCGATTAGGGTGTGCCCAGGCACACCTGACACACACACCCTTCGCTCGCTTATGCTTTCCTCTTAACTACAAGCTCTGTTATTGCATGCTGTTATTCACAAAAAGAAGCTGGGGATGAAGTGTCAGACTTCAGGTGACCTCTGACTGCTGAAAAGTCAGATTTAAACAAAGTAGAAGATCAATAAGGGGGAGGATATGTATTATTAATTAAGTTCAGCAATGGCCGATTCACTTTTAGCTCTTTTATTTTGTTCAGATTTTGTTTTAAGTCGTTGCAAATTTGAACATGAGCTCCTGACTATAGACGCTTGTAAAGTGAGTGCGGCCAGACAAGGACACTTGTACTGTGGGAATGCGCTATGTCCGGTATTAGCACATACCGTCTACAGATTCCATTCTCTGCAGTTCCCCCGGGCGACGTTCGGCAACTCTCGCTATCAGCCCTGGTTGATCTTCCGTCCCCGGTGACCCTGCCTCTACCGTCCGCCTGAGCGCATTGCAAAAGAATGAGCGAGAAGCAGCCAGTACGTGTTTTAATTAAACGAGCAGCTGGAGAAGGGAGGCTTTATGGGGCTCTGGTCTCTCCTAAAATATCACAGCTGTACAATACTTTCCACATTAAATGCCACTTCTAACTGCTTTCTGTAAAACAATTTGGGGTATTCAACTATAATTAGCTTTCCAGTAACGTCCCAGGAATTTAAGAGATTGGCGAAAAGCGACAAAAGGTGCAAAGGTAACGAAAACATTTTCCTAAGATAAAGTCAATTAAATATTTTTTAAACATCAGCTCACATGCACGGCCCACTCTTGCCTGACCCTACACGTGCCGGCAAAGATGAAGTCATTTTACACTTAAAGGGTTAGTCCACCCAAACAGGGAAATCTCAGTTTTGGATAGGTACTGGCGTGGTTCAAATAATACACTTGGTGCCCCGTTTGTAAATGAGTGATTTGGCCTTACTGTGGCCATACCTCTGCTTAAAAAATGAACATTAGGGCTTCTTTCACACAGGCGAGATACGGATGCTGCCAGAGGACAGGCATGTGCCTGATAAGTTTGTGCAGAATGGACACAGACA
This sequence comes from Pelophylax lessonae, assembly GCF_965119305.1. Lineage (NCBI taxonomy): Eukaryota > Metazoa > Chordata > Amphibia > Anura > Ranidae > Pelophylax > Pelophylax lessonae. Next base: position 30,560,509 of record NC_138779.1, on the reverse strand, counting down.
CAGCTTGTTCTCCTCTATGGGCGGTCAGATGTATACGAACCAGGTGTCCCTTTACACCCAACTGCCCTCTGATCCAATCCAGGCTGACGGAATGGCCCCCTCTTTCGTTTGTTTTTACTAAATCAGATTGGAGGTAGCCAGGTGTAAACAAACGCAAGTCCATTTAAATTCCACTACCCATAGAGGAGAATAGTGAGTCCTACTGGGTCCGCCTGAAAAACAGAAAGGTGGACCCGAACAGACAGCCCGTCTGAAACGGGTCTTGCAAATGTGCTCCCCACCCTATTTTTATGAATTTTGGATGGAAGTACAGAGGAGCAGAGCCTAGTGACATGATCTGTAGAAAGTTGAGTGATTGAGCTCTCCTCCTATCTGCAGCATTATGGAGAAGACCCTTGGAAGGACACCGCAGTCTCCAAACCACACTCATAACATTTGAAGACAGTGTGAAAAAAAAAAAAGTGTGATGTCCTGTGGAGAGCAGGACGCAATATCCCCTCTCCATTATAAATAGCCCCTTCATAACTATAATTAACTTCAAGTATACTATAGTAGAATCTACCAGCAGATGGCATTTATGTGGCATCAAAATGACTTCCAAGTCTAATATCCACTTGGGTATCAAATGGGCATGCTGGAAAATCCAATCATACAATGATCCACCAAAGAATGCAGTCCAATTGTGCAATTTTCATCATACCTCACATGATTCAGAAGTTTGAAGTCTATATTAGTTTTTTTTTTCGGCCAATAATTTAAAAATTTTAAATCGCTGTCTCTGTAATCAAGTCCAAGTAGGGTTGGGCAATCCAGTATTTATATACATTATATATATATACAGTATACAGGCAGTCCCCGAGTTACAAGCATCCCACTTACATAGACTCATACTCACAAACGGAGGCAGCGCGGTGTCACGCTGGTCTGGAAAATTGCCGGGCGGCCATCTTGCTGCTCATCGCATGCTGGCACCTACTGTTCGGCGGACCTGTCAGCAATCCCACATCAGTGCATGGCCAGTTAAACCTTCTCTATGCTATCGAAAATTTTAAAATATTTTTTTGGCTGGAGTTACACTTATAAAATGTACCTGTTCCAACTTACATACAAATTTAACCTAAGAACAAACCTACAGAATCTTGTTCATAACACAGTGACTGCCTTTATATACTATATATACAGTATCTCACAAAAGTGAGTACACCCTCACACTTTTGTAAATATTTTATTTTATTACACCCCTAAGTGAAAATGTGCAAATTGGGCCCAATTAGCCATTTTCCCTCCCTGGCGTCATGTGGCTCATTAGTAGTACAAGGTCTTAGGTGTGATTGGGGAACAGGTGTGTTAAATTTGGTGTTATCGCATTCACTCTCTCATACTGGTCACTGGAAATTCAACATGGCACCTCATAGCAAATAACTCTCTGAGGATTGTTGTTCTACATAAAGATGGCCTAGGCTATATGAAGATTGCCAAGACCCTGAAACTTAGCTGCAGGACGGTGGCCAAGACCATACAGCGGTTTAACAGGACAGGTTCCACTCAGAACAGGCCTCGCCATGGTTGACCAAAGAAGTTGAGTGTACATGCTCAGTGTCATATCCAGAGGTTGTCTTTGGGAAATAGACATATTAGTGCTGCCTGCATTGCTGCAGATGTTAAAGGGGTGGGGGGGTCAACCTGCCAGTGCTCAGATCATAAGCCGCACACTGCATCAAATTGGTCTGCATGGCTGTCGTCCCAGAAGGAAGCCTCTTCTAAAGATGATGCACAAGGAAGCCTGCAAACAGTTTGCTGAAGACAAGCAGACTAAGGACATGGATTACTGGAACCATGCCCTGTAGTCTGATGAGACCATGATAAACTTTTTTGGTTCTGATGGTGTCAAGCGTGTGTGGCGGCCACCAGGTGAGGAGTACAAAGACAAGTTCGTCTTGCCTACAGTCAAGCATGGTGGTGGGAGTGTCATGGTCTGGGGCTGCATGAGTGCTGCCAGCACTGGGGAGCTACAGTTCATTGAGGGAAACCATGAATGCCAACATGTACTGTGAAATACTGAAGTAGAGCATGTTCCCCTCCCTTCGGAGACTGGGACACAGGGCAGCATTCCAACTTGATAACGACCCCAAACACACCTCCAAGACGATCACTGCCTTGCTAAGGAAGCTGAGGGTAAAGGTGGTGGACTGGCCAACCATGTCTCCAGACCTAAACCCTATTGAGCATCTGTGGGGCATCCTCAAATGAAAGGTGGAGGAGCGCAAGGACTCTACTATCCACCAGCTCCATGATGTCATCGTAGAGGAGTGGAAGAGGACTCTAGTGGCAACCTGTGAAGCTCTGATAAACTCCATGCCCAAGAGGGTTAAGGCAGTGCTAGAAAATAATGGTGGCCACGCAAAATATTGACACTTTGGGCCCAATTTGGACATTTTCACTTAGGGGCGTACTCACTTTTGTTGCCAGTGGTTTAGACATTAATGGCTGTGTGTTGAGTTATTTTGAGTTATTTTGAGGGGACAGCAAATTTGCACTGTTATACAAGCTATACACTCACTACTTTACATTGTAGCAAAGTGTCATTTCTTCAGTGTTGTCACATGAAAAGATATAATAACATATTTATAAAAATTTGAGATGTGTACTCAATTTTGTGAGATACTGTATATATTTTTTTGGTTTAATCTATGGTGTAGCTACCATTAACGGTAAATGACTACATGATTTCCTGAATGTGTGATTAATCAGAGCTGCACCCTGTAATGTAGCATACCAACAGGGGACCAGTATATATGGAGCAGTGGATGGGTTGTGATGTTTGGTTGTGCAAGGAGTCCTAAACGCTCTTCTTTCTGCACAGTAATTCCCTGAAATAATGCAAAAAATTATCTCTTTATATAGTTTGGGGTCTGAAATATCAGTTAAGCAAAGTTTTAGTTGATTTGTAGAATAAGATCTATGCCATTTAGACATCTTTGTTATGCCAATTTAGAGGCCACTGCAGTTAGGGTCATCCGTCACCTATGCAAGGCTTCCAGACCTCCTTAATAGTAGGCATTGGTATTTTTTACATAAACCTCACTAGTGTTGAACTCCCTGCAAACCTTCCTCGTTCCACTACTAGTGATATATTTTAATTGAAGCAGAGATGTATGTGTCGACAGGTCTTTTATAAAAAGAATTCAGTTATAAATTTTATTTAATCCTCAAGGAGGAAACAGTCCAACTGCACTGGAGTAATACCTTGCTGTGGTTTTATTTTGTGACCACAAATCCCCTCTGCCAATTCCAAAGTAATTTCCAGGAATACGCAGGCTCCGGAGCTGGGGCATCGGTGCGTGCCAGCCAAGCTTGGCAGGATCTAGAAGAAGGATAGCCAGCCTCGGGAGTCCAACTGCTGTGGAACTACAAGCCCAGTGTGCCTGGACAGCTGTGACCGTAGGGATGGAGTTTTCTGCACACAGCTGACTTCCTGTTAAATAGTCTCCTTAGTTGGCTTGTTACATCAAACAACAGTTGTGCTGCAGATGTTTAAACATAGTAAAATATATCTGAATATTGGAACCTCTGCTTATATAAATAATAATAGCATCTTGTGTTTTTTTTGGATTTGGCTAGAGTAGGGTTAAAACCTCTGGTAATTGTTTTGCTATCCGTGTCCCGCAGAGATGTTTTCGTTCTACTTCCTGTCTCAGGGATGCAATTGGAAGTAAAAGGAAATTTCTCCATATGAAGGAGAATTCCCCTTTTAGACAGCTGCCAGCTAAACAGATGTTCTCATTGGGGTTCCCTCACGTCTTGTTGAGGTGACAAATTCACAATGGATTTGCCATCAGTTTTTGTTCCTAATAACTAGAGTGAATTGAGAGAGTAAATCTACCCCGCTGGGACACACACAGCAATGAAAACATGATAGAGATTTTAACTAGGGATCGACCGATTATTGGCAAAGCCGATATATCGAGGGCCGATCTGCACTTTCCCCGATATATCGGAATCGGCCCGGAGGTTACCGATATTGCCGATATTTCGGGAAAGTGCTGTACCGGAGTGATGCCTGCAGCTGCGTCCAAAGCCAACAGTCGGCTGTCTTGTAATGACAACCGATGCGGCTGAGAAGCCGCCCAGCTGTCATTACATGGAGCGGGAGGGGATGTCCCCCCTCCTGCCGCTTTCCGCGGCTCGCCTGGGTCTCACATCCCACCTTATGTGTATCACCACATAAGGGTTTACAACCACTTTAAATCAGATCCTTTTCATAGCAAATTAATTTAATGTCAAATGTTGTGATTTCTAAAGGTGCCCATAAGAAAATGTCATCTAGTCTTGGGGGACACAGAAATCAATCAGTTCATTTTGGACCATGTTGGAGTTCTCCTGACTGATTGCTATACCTTGACATAAACTGGCGCCTACACACTTCTATATGAGTATGCCTCTTCTATAGACCAGACATGCACATGGACCAGAAATATTAACCACTTTACCACCGGAGAATTTTGCTGTCTTACGTCGGGGCACTTTTTGCGATTCGGCACTGTGCGAATTTAACTGACAATTGCGCGGTCGTGCGACGCCGTACCCAAACGAAATTTACGTCCTTTTTTTCCCACAAACAGAGATTTCTTTTGGTGGTATTTGATCACCTGTGCGATTTTTACTTTTTGCACTATAAACAAAAAAAGAGCGTACATTTTGAAAAAATAACAATATTTTTCAAATTTTTTTATATGAAATTCCCCCCCAAAAAAATGTAAAAATCAAATTTTTTTTACATTTTTGGCCAATTTGTTTTCTGCTACATATGTTTGGTAAAAAAAAAATTGCAATAAGCGTATTGTGATTGGTTTGCGCAAAAGTTATTGCGTTTACTAACTAAGGGAAAGATTTATGTCATTTTTGGTGTTTTTTTTTTTTAACGAGTAATGGCGGCGATCTGCAATTTTTTTTTTGCGGGACTGCGACATTGCGGCGGACAGATCGGACCCCTGACTGACATTTTTGACACTTTTGGGGGTACCAGTGACATTACTACAGTAATCAGTGCTATATATATGCACTGTTACTTTAAAAATGACACTGGCAGGGAAGGGGTTAATTTTTATTGGTGATCAAGGGGTTAATGTATGCCTGGTGCTTACTGACGTGTGTGGGGGGAGGGGATTGTGTGACACAAGGACAGATCGCGGGTTCAGCTATGCTGAACCCTGCAATATGACCCTGTCTGTCGCTTAGGAGATCCGCCCGCTTGTGTTTACACAAGCAGGCGGATCTCCACACTCGATTCCCCGACGATCGGGGAAGAGCAGCGGCGATCGCCGCCGCTCCTCCCCTGGCCAGACTCCCGCAGTGACTGAATACAGCGGGAGCGAGCCTCCGGCGGCGCGCGCGCGCCGCCGAGAGAGGGCAATGTCTGGTAGTACTACGTCGCCAGACGTTATCAAGCCACTTTGCCGCAGTAGAGCTCTAGTGAGCAGTGCGGAAGTGGTTAATGGCTGTAAAAAAAAATCTTTTATATGAAAGGTCGTTCGGCGATTGGATCCTGCATTCATGGCTGATGGCCATGTGAAGCCTGTAGGTGGCTGCAGAGGTACCAAGGCCTGTGACATCCTTTCTAGGAAAAATTGATCTTCAACAATAATGTTCTAACTCAGGAGAGAAGAAAGGTTGGCCCATCAAACTCCAAATGACAACCAGAATTCAGCAAAATCAATAGGGACCTCTGAAGGATTATCTCAATTTCCAGCCCTCAGGGTGTCCTGTGTTCTCTGTAGAAAACAAAATCATTCCACCAAGTTCAGATGATTGTGATGAGGGACGTGTCGCCTTTGATCTGTAATAATCTGACATCAGAGGAATGTTCAGAGGAGGATTACAGAAGTAGGTGGAACTGATAGAAACACCGGGAAGAATCGCCATACAGAAGATGAAATGTATGAAAGGTTCCTGTAATCTGGACATCTCCGGGACAATGGGGTCAAAGTAAATCGATAACTTGTAGTCTGTAATAAAGAGTTCTCCTTTCCTAAGAAGAAATTCAGGTGCTGCCAAATCCACAAGAGCCTTTGTAATTGTTCATTCAGAAGTCACACATTTTTGTAAATCTTAGAGTTTCCTTGACAAGATTGAAAGCCATGGTAGATGTCTTTATCAAGTAATAAAGGTTATGCAGCCTTAACTTATAATCATTTTTATGGTTATTTATGTAAGAATGTTAGGGGTCTAAGAGGGGTAGATATTGGGCTTATTCAGAGGTGTAACTAGAACCTTCAGGGCCCCATTACAAGAAACAAAGAAGGGGGGCCCTTCCCACTGATCTGGGGGCCCTTTATTCCCATTGGGGGACCCTTTATTACAGTCCTGCAGCTGGCCACCTATCTGCCATCTTGGGAACTACCAGAGACCCTGGTAGTTCCGCCACCAATGTCAGTAGTTTTTTTCATTTTTGTTGTTTTATTTTTTATTATTTTTTACCATTTAATAATTTTTTTTTTACATGTATTTTCACATATTTTTTATGGGGGGGCTCAATTAAATATCAGGGGTCTAAACAGACCTCTGTTGTCTCACTTTTGAGACAGAGAAAGCGACCGAGGACGGATTCCTCAGTCCCTTTCTTTGCAGCCTCAGCTGCACAGAATTAATTAGCAGGAATAGCTCTGTAGAGAGCTTCCCATTCATTCATAAACTGAGGCATAGTAAACACAGTTTACTAAGCCTCCACTATAAATGAGTAAAAAAAAAAAAAAACAGAGTGAGTGATCGGTACCAATCACTAAGTCGATTCAATAAGACAAGGAAGGGGCCATTTATCAGCTTCTGCCCTGCTCTCCATCCTGACAGAAGGGACAGCTACCCAGCTGGGCATACTTACAGTTTTACTAACATTTAGAACTAGGTTCCAGCCGAACCACCGGTGTCTGTCCATAGGTGACAGAATACCCCCTGGCTGCCCCATGCCCAATCAGGAAGGAATGCAGAGAAATGCAACCCTACACTTTCCCTCCTCATCAGGAACCATTCCCTATCACTAGTACTGTTCGTAACAGATGATGCACCTTTCCCTACTCTATCAACTGGCATCAAGCATGCCAAACCCAGGGGCCAGGGTCTTAAATAGAATCTGCCATACCTAGGATGGCCGCCCGAGTCACATGGGCAGCCCGCATCCAATTGTATCGCTGCCTCAGTGACTCAGGAAACCATAGAGGAACGCTGTTCCTCTCTTCCCCATTCACTTCTTTTCCCTCTGCTTTGCGTGCTACCTGCAGTGGAGACAGCAATCTGCCCCTGCCTACATGCTGATAGCAGAAGAAAGCAAAGTGAGTGGAAGCATGAGCTTATTCTTCCTACTCTATCTCCTTCATGGTCCAATCACAGGCTGGGGATGTAGAGGTGATCATGTTATATTGCTTAACTTCAGCAGGCTATGCCAGTGGTCTCCAAACTGCGGCCCTTTTATCTGGCCCTTGGGGCACTAGTTCATTCACTGATAGCAACAATGGGGCATAATTCCCACCACTGACACCAATGAAGAGGCACTATTCCTCCTGAAGACACCAAAAATGGGGCACAATTCCTCCCAATGACACCAACAATGGGGCAAAATGAAACTACTGTAAAGATGGGGAACTATGCCTTTCAGGGACACCAACTATGAAGCACAATTCCTCCCACTGACACCAATGATGGGGCACAATTACTCCCAGTGAAATAAACGACCTGGCATCATTTTTTCTCACTGACGTGGGACCTTTTCTACTCCCAAATGGTAATAGTCTGGCCCCCCTAAAGTCTCAAAGACAGTAAACTGGCCCTTTGTTTAGAAAGTTTGGAGACCCCTAGTTTGGGAGGGGTAAATCTCAGGACTAGATTAACAGACATACATATTGTTTAGCAGGCAAAACAGCTCCCATATAAGTATTTAAGTTGTGTATTTAATTTATTACCTGGAGTTCCATCTTTACATTATTACAGAAAATGCAACTGAATAAGATGTTTCCTTCAGTTGCATTTAACGTACATGTAAAGCCAATCACTTAAAGCTCATATAAGGTGCAACAACATTTCAAAAGCCATTTTTCAAAAAACATTTTTAAATTTACAACTTTCATTTAAATAATTCTGCTATGAAGGTACTTTTTTAGGGGGACCACGATCTTCCCCTGTGTTCAAGTTCCATTGGTCTTACATTGTCACCCTATCACCAGGGCTACCAATGGATACTACAAACATCTGTTCCTACCCACATTGCGCAGGCATGGTCCTCTATTGTCACCTTAAGGAAACCGCCCAAAGAAATGACGAGCAGTAGCTACTGGAGTGCATGTAGATGGGAAGTGGCTCAAAAAAGGGGGTGGAGACACCCTAAAGCCTGGTACACACTGGTACGCAGTTTAACCACTTTAAGACCGGAAGGATTTGCCCCCTTCCTGACCAGGCCCTATTTTGCGATTTGGCACTACGTTATTTTAACACACAATTGCACGGTCCTGCGACACTGTACCCAAATGAAATTGATGCCCTTTTTTTCCCACAAATAGAGCTTTCTTTTGGTGGTATTTGATCACCTGTACGATTTTTATTTTTTGCGCTATAAACAAAAAAAGAGCGACAATTTTGAACACTTTTGGGGGGAACAGTGACATTACTACAGTAATCAGTGCTAAACATATGCACTGTTACTGTAATAATGACATTGGCAGGGAAGGGGTTAACATTATGGGTGATCAAGGGGTTAAATGTGAGCCTAGGGGAGTGATTCTAACTGTGGGGGCGTGGCTTCAAAAATGACCATAGAGACATGTGATCCTATATAGAAGGATCACATGGGCTCTATGATCATTTCAGGGAGAAATTACAGTTTTTCTCTCTCAGCGGGGAACGATCGCGGGTGTCAGGCGGCAGTCGGACCCGCCTGGCCGCTGCATCAGCTTCCCTGCTGACGAGCGGGGGCAGGCGGCGCGCGCTCGCCCCCTAGCCTCCCGAGAGCGCCATACATGTACAGGGATTCACCTGGGAGCGGCTGCCTGCCGCAGTACATCTGCGGCGGGCAGTCGTAAAGAGGTTAATTTTTCATCTACGGTTGGAGCCGCTGTACTAATGATCCAATGTTAGTACAACAATCTCCCCCGTTGAGCCCCCCCAGAACACTCCGATCATCGCTATCTGACATTGGCTGAGAGTGCTGATTGGAAGCCGGTCAGCTGCTGCATGCTCATCTGACAGAAGGCCTCCAAATGGCAGGCTTCTGTCAGACAGGGTGCCATACACACAATCCGAATGTCAGACATTTTTTTTTTTTTATAACTGGCTGGTTTTGGCCGGCATTCGGCCGGTGTGTACAGGGCTTAAGGCAGAAAGTGCATTACTGGCCAGATCACCAAGTGGGGAAAAAAAAACAACCGCCTAAAAAAAGAAAACTAATACAGCCACCACTTCTAAGAATTGGTAAGCTGCATTTTATTATGTTTTTGTTGTGGTTTATTACCACTTTAACCACCTCTAAAATGATAGGAATGGAGAACAAGCATTCCAAAAAACCAATACAGACGGGTGATTCGATCCTCAGTCTGTTTATACCGAGTTGGTGACATGTCTCATCACTGTGGGAAGAGTTATTCTTTAACCACTTGCCGACCAGTCACGTTGACTGTACTGCGGCAAAGTGGCTCAATTCCGTCCAGCGACGTAGGCCTACGTCGCTGAACTCCTCCCCTTGTGGGCGGCGCTCGCGCACCACCGGAGGCTCGCTCCAGCTGTTTTCAGTCACAGCGGGAGTCGGGCCAGGGGAGGAGCGGTGGTGATCACCGCCGCTGCTCTTCCCCGATCGTCTAGGAATCGAGTTTGGAGATCCGCCCGCTTGTGTAAACAAAGCGGGTGGATCTCCTAAGTGACAAACAGTGACAGATTGCAGGGTTCAGCATAGCTCAACATGCGATCTGTCCCTGTGTCACTCAGTCACCTCCCCCCACACACGTCAGTAAGCACCAGGCATACATTTACCCCTCCCTCTCCAATAAAATTAACCCCTTCCCTGCCAGTGTCATTTTTACAGTAACAGTGCATATTTATAGCACTGATTACTGTAGAAATGTCACTGGTACCCCCAAAAGTGTCAAAAATGTCAGTCAAGGGTCCGATCTGTAATGTCGCAGTCTTGCAAAAAAAATCGCAGATAGCCGCCATTACTCGTTAAAAAAAAAAACACCAAAAATGACAGAAATCTTTGCCTTAGTTAGTAAACGCAATAACTTTTGCGCAAACCAATCAAAATATGCTTATTGTGATTTTTTTTACCAAACATAGGTAGCAGAAAACAAATTGGCCAAAAATTTAAAAAAAATTTTGATTTTTACATTTTTTTGGGGGGGAATTTCATATAAAAAAATGTGAAAAATATTATTTTTTCAAAATGTATGCTCTTTTTTTGTTTATAGCGCAAAAAGTAAAAATCGCACAGGTGATCAAATACCACCAAAAGAAAGCTCTGTTTGTGGGAAAAAAAGGACGTAAATTTCGTTTGGGTACGGCGTCGCACGACCGCGCAATTGTCAGTTAAAATCGCAGAGTGCCGAATCGCAAAAAGTGGCCTGGACGTAAGACAGCAAAATCCTCCGGTGGTAGAGTGGTTAAAGCAGAGTCGGGGCTCTGAGCCATGTTCTTCTCTGTTTCTTTTTTAAAGTTAGACATCAAACCGCAATTCAGAGAAAGCATTTCTCATCTGTGCCTTGTGCTTTGACATCCCGCCATCCTTGAAGCATAATATCAGATTATGGCCTCCTCCCGATAGCTTGCACAGACTCCAGTCTTTGCAGACGTGTGGCTGACTCTTCGCACAGATCATTGGCGTCCATACGTCAGCCAAAGTGTAATATTTGTTCTTAACTGGTGGTCTTGGCTGCTGTCCTTACGCAGTAAATTTTCAAGATAAGCTTAATAACTTACCACGTATTAAGCCTCATTGTGGAGGATGGGACCAGTTTAAAGCAAGCCCACCATTTCTCCTTGAATATTCGAATGTTGATTTTACAGAAAGTAAGATTGCAATACTCTCACATATAAATTAAAGGTTATTGGTAAATAGAGATGAGCTTGGATCTCTAGCCAAAATCTAGCCCAGGGTTCTCCAAAATTTCTAAACAAAGCAATAGTTTACTGTCCTTCAGACTTTGGGGGGGGGGGGGCAGACTGTAGCCAGTGGGAGCAGATCATTTTCCGGCATCGGTGGGAGTAAACAATGCCCCATTTTTGGTGCCATTGGGAAGACTTCTGCCCATCATTGGTGTCATTGGGCCCCATCGTTGGTGTCATTGGGAAGAATTGTGGCCCATTGTTGGTATCAGTGGAAGGAATTCTACCCCATTTTTGGTGCCAGTGGATAAAATAGTGCCTTAGGCTAGGTTCACACATATACAAATTGGATGCGTTTTGAACAGCACCCAATTCGCATGACATGTGAAAGAACATATACAATTGCAACACAAGTCATATTGTAAATGAATGTTATTAAAAATTACCTTTCCATTTCAATATGCAATTGTAATTGCAATTCTCAGTTCAAATTTACGGCAATATGGCACCTAGGAGGCGTTCTATGCACGGATGGTGTACAGAACGTCCACCTGATTTGTCATTTTCTGCTTGTGTGATTGGCTTACTAATTTTCCCAGAAGTCTGCCTAAGATACAAATTCAATTTTGAGCATCCCCTGCAACAAAAATGGCATTTTTGGTGAGATACTCCCAATGTGAAATCACGTCTAAAGGGAATGCGGACCCTGCCTCTTTCCTCATTAGAGCTCTGCAGGTGCAGCAGCTGATTGATAATTACAAAACCACTCCCATACAGAACAACTTTGTACATGGGCACAGACAAGCAAACAGCTATTTCTGCAGAATAAGAAAAGGTAGGAATCTGCTACAAAGTTTGTTAAAATCCTTGCAATGTACAGAGATCATCGAGAGTGGAATGTTTTCTTCTCAACAAAAGCAGAGTTACGCTTTAAAAATAAAAGAATTGGGCTATGTGATACATGTTATCCTATATAATTGTAGCACTGTCCCCATAGGGCTTGCTGTGTGAAACATTTATAGGCCTCCCTCTGATTACCTGCAGACAGTTGCTGGGGGATTTTTCACACATCCATCCTTACCCCCGTTTGGCTTGTTACTCAATAAACAGTCCAGGGGTATTTGGTTTTTATATTATTGTGGAACTTGGATGAGAGAAGGGAATAGTGGGATACTCCAACTGAACTATTCACAGTAGATAAGGACAACTCTCACTTGGCCTCACCGGATTACTAATGGAAGCAGACACACTGCTTTTAACATACTGCCACTTGTATGGAAGAATTAAGTCCTCTTGCTCTCTGTAGCAGCAGACTTGATGTAACTACTTAAACTTCAGAACACTCTCTAGCATCGCCTGGACTGACATCCGTCCACTGACTCTTGTAGCTGAAGGGATGGCCCCTCATAGAACAGGCCCCATGACACAGATCTGTACTCACAGTAGTCAGAATCAGATCCTTCCCAGTGTCTCCCTTCCAGTCAGCTCTGCAGGACACCTGGGTTCATCTCCTATCTGGATTTCAGGCCCTCAGGTCGTCCACCCAAGGCCACGTGGCTGCTTCTACAGAGGAGGGGCAGCCGCCCCCTCTCTCCGGGACCCCGCTCTCTCAGCTTTGGCATTTATACAGTCACCCAGCGTGCACCGAGGCACTTTCCTCTGTCAATCACCAGGGCTGTAACAATGCCTGTACCGTCACTTGTCAGGTTTCCTCCCATTGTCCAATATGCCTCCCTATTGGACCATTGTGAAACATTCAGACAAGCTGAGTTGCACCTGAGCACCATGAGCAGACCCTACCAATGGATCCTGCTCCCTGGTAGGCAGAGAGCATTATAATTTTACCTGGCAATCTTCCTGTAAGCAGAAAGACCCAAAAACTATACTCTCTTCTAGCACCTACCTAGGAAAGTGCTACATCATTTATTCTGGTCAAGCAGGGGGCACCAGCACAGATGAATGATTTGGTCCATGTTATGATGCTTTACTTGCAGTACTATACACGTCCAAGCTCTGCATTCAGAAGTATAGTGTGCTGAGTCTTCCTTGGTTGCTTGTGTATGACCTCTTGGTTGTGACCAGTGCTTTAAGTGGCCCAAAAGAAGTGCCGGTACTCTATTATAGCCTATACATCCCCCCCCCCCACCCCACATCAGGGTCCCCACAGAGCACACACCCCCCCCCCCCCCCTGGCCTGGGCTGGGACTCCAGAGCAGGGGAACTCACTGGTGGTGACTGGTCTGGCTCTGGAGTGGGAAATATTCTTGGGGGGGGGGGCAATTGAGGGCGCAGATGTCCAAAATGAGCGTACTGGTATGCTAAGGCGCACGGAGAGGTGGCGGTATGCTCAAGAGCCATATTTGGAAGTGGCAGTACTGAGTACCAGAGCATACCGGCCCACTTAAAGCACTGGTTGTGACCATACCACAGGAGGATGAAGGTATTAAACCATCATGGCTTCTTCTTCTGCACTTTTTCCCATAATCTTCAACCATATGGTAAAAAATGAAGCCTCTACTGCAGGAGCCTTCAAACTATGGCCCTCCAGTGGATCAGGAATTACGATTCCCATCATGCCTAGTCATGTCTGTGAATGTCAGCGTTTTACAATGCCTCATGGGATGTGTAGTTCCACAACATCTGGAGAGCCGTAGTTTGAAGATCCCTGCTTTACTGTGTAGCCCTGTACAGCCCTAAAGCTGCTGGTCCATCACATATTTGCTAAGTGCCCCTCTTCCTGTATAACAGTCTATCTGAAAATGATCCCGCATTTCCCATGTATAACAAAATGATCCACCAGTCAGGGAGTAGCACGTTGCTGCAACCAATGGCACGCTAAGTGTACCATGATTCTTTCCTATCACAAGAATGGTCTGTTCCAATTTTTGTCCTTGGTTTTTTCTTTTCCTGGTTGCTAAGCCATCCTGTTTCTCATTACCCCATTTTCTTGTTAGCATGGAGTTGGTATTAGGGCCTGTTTTCCATCTCTGGAGCCTGTAGGCATACACTCTTTGGCACCCAGAAGAAAATACTCTAGTTAGAATCCACTCTTTTACACAGAACAAATTAAAAAAAAAAAAAAACAGAAATTACTGTTTTTCTACAAATAATGGGAAAAACAAGTGGTTAGTAACTGTATAGGAAAAAGCAGCCTCTTTCCATTTGATATCTATAGACACATTTCTTTGATTAGAGGTCAGTTTTCCCCCAGGTGCTGTGCAACCAGATGAGAGTCCCTCAATATAAATCTGCAGGACAATTATCTGTGTTGCTCCCTGGGACCAAGTTACAGGGAATATGGGAACTTTATATTCATGTAACTATCCTAAATTATCTGCAAAGAACAATAAAAGAAACGGAACCCCGTGCTGCATCAGAAGGACTTTACTGGCATAGATGTGAGACTATATCAAACATATAGAGGTATCAAAAAGTATATTTATTTGAACATATTAAAAATGTATCACATGGCATCTATTTAGATACATCATAAAAACATATGAAAACAAAGCATAACAAAAAAACACAATAGAAATATGACCCCAAAAGACCCATTCTGACACCTTCCCCAATAGGGATAATACCACTTGGAAACTTGAACTGAAGGTGTCTGTGGGTAGAGGTCACGTCCGTTGGTCAACGTGTTTCGCTGTATTGCGTAGCTTCTTCAGGACCAAAAAAAGGAGGAACGTACATTAAAAAACACTGATAACACATACTAGGTCATTATCATATGCCTCCCGGGCGGACACAAGGACTATAGGATAATCCATCTAATGAGGCCTCATTATTTAGATGTCAATAGAAGCTGTCTGCTTTTACTGTAGAGTTTAGCCCAATCAGAACTGTATTTCTATTAGGTAAGCGCTGGAAAAGTACTGTCTCATAAACAGTTGTAAAATTGTCGCCTTATGCTAGTAGATAACTGTAGCGGAAAGTAAGATGATGCTGCCGACACGAATATATACAGTATCTCACAAAAGTGAGTACACCCCTTACATTTTTGTAAATATTTTATTCTATCTTTTCATGTGACAACACTGAAGAAATGACACTTTGCTACAATGTAAAGTAGTGAGTGTACAGCTTGTATAACAGTGTAAATTTGCTGCCCCCTCAAAATAACTCAACACACAGCCATTAATGTCTAAACCTCTGGCAACAAAAATGAGATACTGGAGCAACCTGTTGTATAAGGCCGCCAGCAATAGTAATTATCACGTGCTATGTTTCTAGCCTCCTAAGTATTTCGAACGCGATTCAGAATCATGGCAATTCGCGGGACGCCTGCGCTATTCCTGGCACTTCCAATAGCACCCCAAACGCAGCATGATTTTGTCGTGCTTGTCGCCCAGCAAATTATGGTAAAATCACGCAAGAGAAACACGGGACACCTTTTGCCCAAAAGAAGTCCTTGTACCGCCATGTTTGGGGTGCCATTGGAAGTGACGGAAATCAAGTGGGCATCCCGCAATTTGCCATGATTCAGAATCGCAGTGATTCTGCCCGCAATCTGGTACGCCAATATGTGAACGGAGCCTTAGCAACTCACATGGTTGAGGTATAAAAGGGGCACATCTAATTATGCAGGCATCCGGGGTAAAGCTGTCCACATAGACAATCCTTCGCACTGCCGGCTCTCACCACTGTCAGTCTGCAGTCATGACCGGGAAGACTACCCTGCAGTAGAGCGATCTGAAAGCGAGGCTTAAAGCGCTTGTGGAGGGTAGTGTGGAAGGGATGACATTGATGGCAGTGCGGAGGAGGGTCTATGTGGACAGCTTTACCCTGGATGCCTGCATACTTAGATGTGCCTGTTTTATCATCAACCATGTGAGTTGCTAAATGTTGAACCTTCATTAAATGTAACCATATTGCTACACTTAGGGGCGCCTCTCGTCTCTTTTATACTCAGTTGTGATATGACACTACTTGTATATAAAGACATTGCTTGTTTATCAAGTCAAAATTTATAAAACATTTTTGCTTGTCTTGTAAAACACTCTTAAACCAATCCAGGGTTTTACTGTACTTTAAAGTTTATTGAAAGTTGGATTTGGCCTTTGATGCTCTGTTTTTGCAAACATGGAAATGAATCCTTGCAGACAAAAGATTATTCTGCTGGAGCACCTTGCCTGCTACCTGTCTATATATTCCCATATGTCCCAGCAGCATTCCTGTTGTAGATGAACTACAGGTCCTAGCTTACTTCTCCATCAGCCAGAACTAATGGTTCTTCCAGCTCCAACACTCCCAATCCTGCGCTAATGCCACACTATACACTGCCCATGCTCCCCGCAGAGTGTTGAATGATCTCATCACAGCAATGTAGAAGTATGACAGAGAGCAGAGCAGGACTGACAGCTGTTAATCTGATCACATTGGTGCCAGTGGATTTGTTGGAATACGTAATTCACTTAATAACATTGCTTTGTTATTTTATATGTTTTGCTTGTAGGAATTTGGCACTCAGACAGTCTGTCTCCCAGCCAGCTGCTCCAGGTAAGCGCACCATAAAGTTACTGTATGTAGCAGATGAATGTAAATATATGGAATACATGACATTTTCAATATGAGAAAACTTTGTCCGGCTTACAAAGTTGTGATTAGACACAAGGATTTCTTACTTTCAGAATAAAGAAATCAAATACCTTGTCCATACAGGGCAAAGCAACAGGTTCACCTAAAGTAGAGTTTCAGATTTGATATCTTTTACATAATTACGTTCGTCCAGTTTGGACTAAAATAACTGTAGCGTACCCCGCAGGTAGAATGGGATCTACCACCCTGCACAGCCAGGCACAACAAATTTTCACAGTCTCCCAGAGTCAGAAAACAGTCCAGTACTTTGTTTTTGTTATTTATTGGAGGAATTAGATCTTGGATGGGGTTTGGGATTTACGGGATGCCCATTTGATGTCAGAATAAGCTTCAGGGACACTTCTCCTATATAGAGTCTATATACAGCTCCAACTTGCTTGGTTCCCAGCTATGTCACTCCAAAATGGATTTGTAACAATGGCCGATTACAGGCAGAGGTTTGCAGCTCGAAGAACGTTGGAGTGACACAGCTAAGACATTTCCAGCACTTCCTCCCATGGTCACTGAACCCAGTACCACCTCTTCAGGCACTGCCAGCCCGCCTGGCTACAACTGCCCCTTTTACTAGCCCTCCTGGCTAAATTCTCCACAGTCCTCCCAGACTGACACTCTCCCACAGTCTTTCCAGACTGAACAATCACCAGCCCACCCGGCTGACTTCTCAAGAGATCTCCTAGACATGCGGACCTGCTCCCATTGTCCTCTCCTTGTTCCCATGCCTCCAGAAAGGGGTTCCTCTGTGAGTTGTGGGATATCATTCCACTACCTGAGCCCCAATCCCAAAGTCACCCCACCCAGGTTAGGGGGCACCCTCAAGGGCCACTGACATCCTCCTCAGCACTCCATCTCCATCTTCCACCCCACTCCCTGCTGGCATGACTCATGCCCATTTATGAGGTGGCCTGCCCCCTGCCAGCTCATTTGCTGGGGACTAGCTATGGCCCTAATAAATATGCCAAGCAGCTCCTCCTAGCTTCTGCCCACTACATGGGAGCTTCTTCAAGGTTCCAGAAAACAGGGGGAGGCACCAGAGGTGCTGCTTGCTGCGTCATTCAGCCTCCCTCAGTCACTCAACCCTGACCCAGATTCAGCCCAGGCCTGGCTCTCAGCCAAACCAAATTTTCTCACACTAACAAACCTACTTACATCTAGTACACCAGCTACAGGGTGCTACAAACCTATACATATACCATATTAGGCTGATCCCCCTGGAAGCTGGAAATCACTAAAATAGGCACTGCTGCTCTGGTGATCTCCAATTGCTTCCAGGTCATCCAGGCTGAGCAGCTGGCCTGCTACTTACTAAACACAGGAGGTTGACCGCTCGCAATAGGTGCCCTTCAGAGAATGCTGTGCATTTTGTGAATGGATTTAAAGTGTTTTGTGATTGGAGAAGGTAAAGAGCATGACGTTACTGCCCTGCCTCCCCACCTCATCAAATCAGAGAACACTTTGCATTCATTCACAAAAAGAATGGCACTGGTGCTTAGCAGCCAACCTCCTGTGTTCGGAATGCATCAGGCCAGGAGACCCAGGAACAAGTAGAGGCCACTGGAGTATCTGTGTGTACTTCAGTGATTTCCAGCTTTCAGGGGCACTGGCCAGGTATGGTATATGCATAGTTACACTGGTCCAATTTGGACCAGTGTAATTATATGTTAAATGTTCATATCTGGTATTCATCTTTAACTCCTTGACGCCGGCGGTACGCTTGGCGGGTGGGCCTTAATGCCGAGCAGACACATATATTCGGCCCTGCTAAAACAAATGACTGTGCTGTAAGCGCACTCCCTGCACGCTCTCAGCACGGTAGCCAGCGGGGATCAGTAAGCTCCCAATGCATACTTGCGATCAGGAGCTTTCCGATCATGTGACTGCTGTTACAGCCAATCACAGCAGTCACATGATCTGACTTTTAGAACTCTTAAAGGGCCAGGAGGCAGTAGGCGCAAAGAGGTTAAATGCCCCCCCTCCCTAGTAGCACATGCATCCCCCACTCAATTCAGCCATCTAGAGCAAAGAAAATCCCTGGTACTTTCAGAAATGGGAAGGCATTGAATGGGGGCAATGCTGAGTTTGCGACTCCCTGTGGTCAGTGTGCAGAGTAGAAGCTGCTTGCACAAGACCCAGAAGATGGCAGTGATCACTGTAGTAGTGCCGATTAGATTCCATGGCAATCTCTCAGGTATGAGATATGTATACTTACATATTAAAACTATATATAGATATAAATATTTTTTGGCTGAGAAAATATATTATTTATTGAGATAAATATATTTTATTTATTTATTTTAGGTTCTTATATAGCGCTGTCAATTTACGCAGCGCTTTACATACACATTGTACATTCACATCAGTCCAAGCCCTCAAGGAGCTTACAATCTAAGGTCCCTAACTCACATTCATACATATATAGTAGGGCCATTTTTTTTATACAGGTTATATATATAATTTTTATTTTATTTTTTATTATTATTGTTATTATTTTTATTTATTCATTTTTTTTTTTTTTTTCATTTTTACGCTTGTGGTGTTTATATCTGTCTTTTCCAATACCAGTTGCGTAGCTGTTATGATTCATCCAACCCCCTGTTTGCCAAGATTGTAAACATGTAGATATGCAAAATGTCCCTGGAAGTTCTGTTGGCAGCCATGAAACTGGACTGCAAATATTGAAGGTGTGACTGTTTTTTCAATGTGTGAGTTATCCGTAGTGAGACTCGGCTCTCTCGCAGCAGAAAGAAGGGTGTTGTTTGATAATACTGAATATATTTTTCCTCCAGGAGCAACGGTAAACTTCCGTGTTCCATATACTACAGTATATAGCAACATCTCAAACAGCCAGCGACATGACAGATGCCATACCCCACTTCAGTTTGGGTTGAGGTTTTAGCTAGAATCAAGTCTCTTATTTTATTATTTTATAATGTATATTGCCAAATTCCGTAGCAGTTTTCATAAACCTTTCTCGCCAGTTCTTGTAGAAGGTCTAGGTCCTTACCACAGTCAATAGTGCTCTCAACTGATTACTTGGGGGTAAATTTTAGAGTGAGCTTTACAAAAAAAGACTGGCCCTGTAAAAGAAGAGGCACTATACTTGTCTTTCTGTTGGTCAATGTCTTGAAATGCCTCTGCTTTATGGCTCTTTCCAAAAATTGGATGGGCGAATACCTGCTCTCCTGCCTCAAGCTATGGTTTTACCCGCTGGTCAGGGCCTTCTTTAATATTAATTGGACCTTGGGCAAACAGTTTCTTGCTCCCCCATGCAATTTCGCTCTCACATTACACAGGACTCCGCCCCCCCATACTACTCCCACCAACCATAACACAGGACCCCCTCCCCCATCATTACACAGGACCCCCCTCCCATCATACCACCCCCATTGTTGCACATGACCCCCTCTATCATACCACCCCCATCATTACACAGGACTCCCCTCCTCCATCATTACACAGGACCGCTCCACCATACCACCCCCATCATTACACAGGACTCCCCTCCTCCATCATTATACAGGACCGCTCCACCATACTACCCCCATCATTACACAGGACTCCCCTCCTCCATCATTATACAGGACCGCTCCACCATACTACCCCCATCATTACACAGGACTCCCCTCCTCCATCATTATACAGGACCGCTCCACCATACTACCCCCATCATTACACAGGACTCCCCTCCTCCATCATTATACAGGACCGCTCCACCATACTACCCCCATCATTGCACAGGACTCCCCTCCTCCATCATTACACAGGACCGCTCAACCATACTACCCCCATCATTACACAGGACTCCCCTCCTCCATCATTACACAGGACCGCTCCACCATACTACCCCCATCATTACACAGGACTCCCCTCCTCCATCATTACACAGGACCGCTCCACCATACTACCCCCATCATTACACAGGACTCCCCTCCTCCATCATTACACAGGACCGCTCCACCATACTACCCCCATCATTACACAGGACTCCCCTCCTCCATCATTACACAGGACCGCTCCACCATACTACCCCCATCATTACACAGGACTCCCCTCCTCCATCATTATACAGGACCGCTCCACCATACTACCCCCATCATTACACAGGACTCCCCTCCTCCATCATTATACAGGACCGCTCCACCATACTACCCCCATCATTACAAAGGACTCCCCTCCTCCATCATTACACAGGAACGCTCCACCATACTACCCCCATCATTACACAGGACTCCCCTCCTCCATCATTATACAGGACCGCTCCACCATACTACCCCCATCATTACACAGGACTCCCCTCCTCCATCATTACACAGGACCGCTCCACCATACTACCGCCATCATTACACAGGACTCCCCTCCTCCATCATTACACAGGACCGCTCCACCATACTACCCCCATCATTACACAGGACTCCCCTCCTCCATCATTACACAGGACCGCTCCACCATACTACCCCCATCATTACACAGGACTCCCCTCCTGCATCATTACACAGGACCGCTACACCATACTACCCCCATCATTACACAGGACTCCCCTCCTCCATCATTACACAGGACCGTTCCACCATACTACCCCCATCATTACACAGGACTCCCCTCCTCCATCATTACACAGGACCGCTCCACCATACTACCGCCATCATTACACAGGACTCCCCTCCTCCATCATTACACAGGACCGCTCCACCATACTACCCCCATCATTACACAGGACTCCCCTCCTCCATCATTACACAGGACCGCTCCACCATACTACCCCCATCATTACACAGGACTCCCCTCCTGCATCATTACACAGGACCGCTACACCATACTACCCCCATCATTACACAGGACTCCCCTCCTCCATCATTACACAGGACCGCTCCACCATACTACCCCCATCATTACACAGGACTCCCCTCCTCCATCATTACACAGGACCGCTCCACCATACTACCCCCATCATTACACAGGACTCCCCTCCTCCATCATTACACAGGACCGCTCCACCATACTACCCCCATCATTGCACAGGACTCCCCTCCTCCATCATTACACAGGACCGCTCCACCATACTACCCCCATCATTACACAGGACTCCCCTCCTCCATCATTACACAGGACCGCTCCACCATACTACCGCCATCATTACACAGGACTCCCCTCCTCCATCATTACACAGGACCGCTCCACCATACTACCCCCATCATTACACAGGACTCCCCTCCTCCATCATTACACAGGACCGCTCCACCATACTACCCCCATCATTACACAGGACTCCCCTCCTGCATCATTACACAGGACCGCTACACCATACTACCCCCATCATTACACAGGACTCCCCTCCTCCATCATTACACAGGACCGCTCCACCATACTACCCCCATCATTGCACAGGACTCCCCTCCTCCATCATTACACAGGACCGCTCCACCATACTACCCCCATCATTACACAGGACTCCCCTCCTCCATCATTATACAGGACCGCTCCACCATACTACCCCCATCATTACACAGGACTCCCCTCCTCCATCATTATACAGGACTCCCTCCCCCATACTACTCCCATCATTACACAGGACTCCCCTCCTCCATCATTACACAGGACTCCCTCCCCCATACTACTCCCATCAATACACAGGACTCCCCTCCTCCATCATTACACAGGACCGCTCCACCATACTACCCCCATCATTGCACAGGACTCCCCTCCTCCATCATTACACAGGACCGCTCCACCATACTACCCCCATCATTACACAGGACTCCCCTCCTCCATCATTATACAGGACCGCTCCACCATACTACCCCCATCATTACACAGGACTCCCCTCCTCCATCATTATACAGGACCGCTCCACCATACTACCCCCATCATTGCACAGGACTCCCCTCCTCCATCATTACACAGGACCGCTCAACCATACTACCCCCATCATTACACAGGACTCCCCTCCTCCATCATTACACAGGACCGCTCCACCATACTACCCCCATCATTACACAGGACTCCCCTCCTCCATCATTACACAGGACCGCTCCACCATACTACCCCCATCATTACACAGGACTCCCCTCCTCCATCATTACACAGGACCGCTCCACCATACTACCCCCATCATTACACAGGACTCCCCTCCTCCATCATTACACAGGACCGCTCCACCATACTACCCCCATCATTACACAGGACTCCCCTCCTCCATCATTACACAGGACCGTTCCACCATACTACCCCCATCATTACACAGGACTCCCCTCCTCCATCATTACACAGGACCGCTCCACCATACTACCCCCATCATTACACAGGACTCCCCTCCTCCATCATTACACAGGACCGCTCCACCATACTACCGCCATCATTACACAGGACTCCCCTCCTCCATCATTACACAGGACCGCTCCACCATACTACCCCCATCATTGCACAGGACTCCCCTCCTCCATCATTACACAGGACCGCTCCACCATACTACCCCCATCATTACAAAGGACTCCCCTCCTCCATCATTATACAGGACCGCTCCACCATACTACCCCCATCATTACACAGGACTCCCCTCCTCCATCATTACACAGGAACGCTCCACCATACTACCCCCATCATTACACAGGACTCCCCTCCTCCATCATTACACAGGACCGCTCCACCATACTACCCCCATCATTACACAGGACTCCCCTCCTCCATCATTACACAGGACCGCTCCACCATACTACCCCCATCATTACACAGGACTCCCCTCCTCCATCATTACACAGGACCGCTCCACCATACTACCCCCATCATTACACAGGACTCCCCTCCTCCATCATTATACAGGACCGCTCCACCATACTACCCCCATCATTACACAGGACTCCCCTCCTCCATCATTACACAGGACCGCTCCACCATACTACCGCCATCATTACACAGGACTCCCCTCCTCCATCATTACACAGGACCGCTCCACCATACTACCCCCATCATTACACAGGACTCCCCTCCTCCATCATTACACAGGACCGCTCCACCATACTACCCCCATCATTACACAGGACTCCCCTCCTGCATCATTACACAGGACCGCTACACCATACTACCCCCATCATTACACAGGACTCCCCTCCTCCATCATTACACAGGACCGCTCCACCATACTACCCCCATCATTACACAGGACTCCCCTCCTCCATCATTACACAGGACCGCTCCACCATACTACCCCCATCATTACACAGGACTCCCCTCCTCCATCATTACACAGGACCGCTCCACCATACTACCCCCATCATTACACAGGACTCCCCTCCTCCATCATTACACAGGACCGCTCCACCATACTAACCCCATCATTGCACAGGACTCCCCTCCTCCATCATTACACAGGACCGCTCCACCATACTACCCCCATCATTACACAGGACTCCCCTCCTCCATCATTACACAGGACCGCTCCACCATACTACCCCCATCATTACACAGGACTCCCCTCCTCCATCATTATACAGGACTCCCTCCCCCATACTACTCCCATCATTACACAGGACTCCCCTCCTCCATCATTACACAGGACTCCCTCCCCCATACTACTCCCATCAATACACAGGACTCCCCTCCTCCATCATTACACAGGACCGCTCCACCATACTACCCCCATCATTGCACAGGACTCCCCTCCTCCATCATTACACAGGACCGCTCCACCATACTACCCCCATCATTACACAGGACTCCCCTCCTCCATCATTATACAGGACCGCTCCACCATACTACCCCCATCATTACACAGGACTCCCCTCCTCCATCATTATACAGGACCGCTCCACCATACTACCCCCATCATTACACAGGACTCCCCTCCTCCATCATTATACAGGACCGCTCCACCATACTACACCCATCATTACACAGGACTCCCTCCCCCATACTACTCCCATCAATACACAGAACAACCTCCCCCGTACTATCCCAATCATTACACAGGTGCTCTCCCCGGACAAGGTTTACCTTACCTAAACTGGCCAATCACTACACAGGCTGCAGACATAACACCCAACCAATCACCAGTGCCCCCAACATTCAATTCTGCCCTCATCTCCTGAGTGATAGCCAAATCCACTTATCAACTATTTGCGGGCAGCGCAGGCTCCAGGGGGCAGCTCAGCTGATTTGGGCCCCACAACAATGACTGGGCCCAGGGCAGCTTCCCCTTTTGCCCTGCGTTAAAGACGGCCCTGCTGCTGGTTCACGTCCTGTAGTGACATATGAGCCAGCGAGAGAAGCCACTGTGTTCAGCAGGAGGAGCAGGTAGAGAAGCATGGCAGGGACAAGAGCGACGCTTGCTTCTTAGTGAGGCTGGTAGACAAAACTCAAGCTGTCAGAGAAATGAAAGCCCATTCACTTTGGACACACATTCCATGTACTGGCTTGTTCACACGGGCGTACTACAGTGTACACCTGTGCAAGGCCTGTGTTTTCCTGCATGGGGATGCTCAGGTGTTTCCTAGCAGAATGTCCCATTTAATGTCAATTGGGATCCTGTGTTCCTGTTATTCAGGAACACGGATTGCTGTGTTCATCCAGTGTAGGGATCCTCAAACTACGGCCCTCCAACTGTTGCAGAACTACACATCCCACGAGGCATTGTAAACCTCTGACATTCACAGACATGACTAGGCATGAAAGGAATTGTAGTTCCTGAACAACTGGAGGGCCATAATTTGAAGTTCCCTGAGGTGAGTCCATCCCCCACACAGTTGGAAAGTATGCCCTAGGGACACACTTACCCTTTTGATTGCCCCTGATGTGAACCCCTTCCCTGCCAGTGTCATTAGTACAGTAACAGTTGCATATTTTTAGCACTGATTACTGTAGTAATGTCACTGGTCCCCTTAAAAGTGTCAAAATTGTCAGTTAGGGGTCCGATCTGTCCCCTGCAATGTCGCAGTCCCGCTAAAAATTGCTGATCGCCGCCATTACAAGTAAAAAATAAATATATCTGCTAATTTGTAGACGCGATAACTTTTGAGCAAACCAATCAATATACAATATACACCTATTGGGATTTTTTTTACCAAAAATATGTGGCAGAATACATATTGGCCTAAAATGATGAAAAATGTTGATTTAAAAAAAAATATATATATATGTATTATTGTGTTTTATAGCAGGAAGTAAAAAATATTGATTTTTTTTTTTTTTTTCAAAATTGTCAGTCTCTTTTTGTTTATAGCACAAAAAATAAAAACTGCAGAGGCGATCAAATACAACCAAAAGAAAGCTCTATTTGTGGGGAAAAAAAGACATAAATTTTATTTGGGTACAGCGTCACATGACCCTGCAGTTGTCAGTTAAAGCAACGCAGTGCCGTATCGCAAAAAATGGCCTGGTCATTAAGGGGGGGAAAAACCTTCTGGTCCAGAAGTGGTTAACACAAAACTAGAGAAAAAGATTAATTTTAAAACAGACTTTTAACTTTTTCCTGACCCTAAAATCACGATTCTCCATCAACTCGCAGTAAAACATTCCAGGTTATTGATGCTTGAAAACGTAGAGCCTAAAATGTTTTTTCCATGCTTAAAATGAGCAACACAGCTTTTCTGGGAGTTCCATCGATCTGCCTGGAAACACAATCCACTATGGCAGTTTTCTGGATTAGCACTAATGGATGGAAGGATTGGACTCTGTTTCTGTAATGGAGAAAGGGACGGTCAGTTAGCGCGGTGCAGTGAGCAGTGATTGAAACATGGCAGCTGTTTAGACCTGGCAATTTTGATCAGAAGAAAGCGCTGCTGATATAGTAAATCTGTCACTCGGGCGACTTGAGTGAAACTCTAAATTTGTGTATTTTTATGACCAAAGTTCTTTAATTTGAATGCCTTTGGTTCATCTTGCTTGCAGTTCTATGCTAAAAGGTTCCACTCAAGATTGAGAATTAAACTGGTATTAAACTCAAAACCAAAAGTTCATTATATTGCAGCTTATCAATTCTTATAGTAATACTAAACACGCATTATTTAATATGCATTGTCCCTTCTATTTCTGTATATGGATGGTGTCACTGTAATTATTTTAACCACTTCAGCTCTGGAAGGTTTTACCCCCTTAATGACCAGGCCATTTTTTGTGATTGGGCGCTGCGTTATTTTAACTAACAATTGCGAGTAGTCGTGCAACGCTGTACCCAAATGCAATTGATTTCCTTTTTTTCCCACAAATAGAGCTTTCTTGCGGTTTTTAGATTTGGCTCTATAAACAAAAAAAGAGCCACAATTTTGTATAAAACACATTATATTTACTTTCTGCTATAAAAAATTCCCAATAAAAAAAAAATGGTTCAGATGCTTGATCTACCCAGCTGGCTTGTTGACCATTTTTGAGTAATTTGGGGCTATTTCTAGGTAGTTTGCCAAGGCCCCCCCTGAAGAAATTTGAAGGCAACACAGGGTGCCTGGACAACCTGGTTGAAAAAGGCTGCCCTATGGTGACACGCAGAAATGTGTGTAAATTGTGCTAAAAAAAAATGGTAAGGAAACTTTCTGCTACCCAAGATGTGAATGGGGCCTCATAGTCCTCCTGTCTTGTGGGCCCCTAAAATATTACCGTTTATTAAACACTCTGCACTTAGCACCATTGTTGGTTATTATACGACACATCAAAGCTCATCCTGCTCTGAACCCTTCTTGTGTTCAGGCAAAAAACCCGAGAGCGCCCTCCTGCTACACAGGACGCCGCTGAACCCAATCTCTGTGTCCTGTACAGCAGGCGCACAGGAACGGCCTCGACATACTGTAGCATACATGGGAGCAAAGGTGGGAAAGGGGGCTTTGATCTTTGCCCACAGAATTCCCAAAGAAAATCTGTGAATGCCCCCACTCGGAGAGTTCAATAATGAAACCAGCAGGACACGATCGCTTTCCAAAGGCCGGTTTTCTGAGCTCACAGCCACTGCAATGAAGGATAGACAAAGCAGATGAATGAACGGAAAAAAAAGTTGTTTCAGTTCTTCAGTAAATCCTTTCAGCTCTTCTCAGAAGCCAAGCCGCATTCCACAATACAGTCATCTCCAATGTGAAATAAGAAAAAAAAAATCATTATACCCCCCCAACCCTCCCCGTAAGTGGCAAATGGTTGTTTCCAAGCAACTCATATATTGACATTTAGCACTTGGCTGAATGTGAGAATATTTTATGTATAGACTGAGCCGAGAAGACAACACGGGTTTTCTAACCTAGATCATCAAGCTTAGAAGGGAAAAAAAAAAGAACCTGAAGTCCTCCATTTCTAAAATTCATTCTTTGCAATGGAAGACAGCTAGAAAACATCTCACCGACACCCTCATAAATGATGCTTTCATTTTTCACCTGTACATTATGAGCACATTTTGATTCATTTTGGGTGCGCATCTGTTTTTCCTGATTAAAATAGAAATATGGGGCGACAATTTTCACCCAAAGAACTTTCGTATGATTTTCGTCTAGTGTGTACACAACTTTCGTCAGCCGATTCCGACTTTTCGTAGGAAAATTCCGGAACTTCCGGACCAACTTTTTTCCTTATACTGGAATAGAATGAACGATTTTAGTTTAATGTGTACTGTTTTCGTACGATTTTTGAACAAGAAAAATCATAAAAGAGAAATTGTGCATGATCAGAAACAATAAAGAAAAAAAAAAACCTTTGTCATATGAGAATTTTCGTACAAATTTTCGTTCATCGGTTTCGATTTGCCATGAAACGAGGAAAGTGGGACAATCGCTCGCCCGATTTTCTTATAGTGTGTACCCCACTTAAGGGGGGGTTATAACCCCTGTCAGCTTTTTTTCGCAATCTGTGTCCCATTGCGGAGATTTCCCTTCACTTCCTGTCCCATAGCCAAACAGGAAGGGAGAGGAAATCCCTGCAAATTAAGGGAATCCCTTGGGGATCCCCCAATCACCAGAACTAGTGTCCCTATGGGACGATTTCCCCTCTATTACTTTTCTGGGGACAACACAAAATTTGGGATTTTCTATTACTCTCACTTTCAATGATAAAGGTAAACAGGACAAATAGAGAGGGTGACCCCAGGGCCATCTTACCGAATGGGCACACTGGGCAGTTGCCCGGGGGGCCCCACCAGCAACCCAGCCAAGCATTGGTCCCGATTCCCATGTGCATCCTGCTGCCAAACTTAGCACGTGGCAAGTGCCTGTCAGCCCTTCGCTGCTGTCAGGCCACTTGGGCCGTGGAGCCCACAGCAGCATGAATGCCTATCCGCCTCCACGGAACAGACACACACAGGACAGCGGAGTCTAACTCCCGTCCGTGTGTGTGGTCACTGGACCCAGCCGCCAAACTTGGAAGCTGTCATTAGCTTGGCACTGCTGTACCAATAAATATTGCCTTATCGATAATTTCCATTTTTATTCTAGTGGGCGATTGTGTAGGCAGGGCCCCAGTGCACTGCATTGCCCAGGGCCCTTTAATGCTCTTAAGATGGCACTGGGAGACCCTCCCTAACGGGGGGCACAGACAGCGAAAAAAAAATTGGACAGGGGTTCGAATCCCTCTCCTCTCTATCCAAAACTAAAAAAAAGTTTTGCCTTTAGTTATACTTTAATGATGTGGGAGTGACCACACACAGGAAAATAAATGCAATCACTACATGTGTGCATGACCTCACGCTTGCGATCCTGTCTATGGTGACAACTCTTCAGCACCGGATCACTTTGTGGAACACAGCAGGGCCGAGAAATACCAGCTTACACAGGTCACTCCCTAGCTGGCTGGAAGAGCGAGGCATCGCTCTCTTCCTGGTGAGTGACATTTTCAACAGTGAAGGAGTAGAATTTTACTCATTCAGCCAGTGAAGGTCTGACCTATGGATACAGGTACAGATTTTCAAGCCACTTATTAGCAATACTGTTATTGGCAATTCGTCAGCTGCAATAGGTTCATAAGTGTGACATTGGCCTTAGAGGTATGGGGGAACTATAAAGGAATGTATAGCTCATTTAATGATAGGGTTGTATTAATTGTATTACTGGTATTAATAATTCATCAGTGGCCATTTTGGCTAAATTTACCTTTGTGCGTTGTGGTACTGCATGGTTCTCCAATTAAAAATCACTGGCATTGCCCTACCACCATCCTTCTAACTATTTGTGTCTAGCCCAGCATTTCTTAACTTTTTTAACAGTGAGGACCCCTTGGTCTCAGGGAACCCCTGATAATATTAACTATATCTACAGCTCCTGGTTCATTAGCATGATGGTCCAATCAATTCATCTGTTGTCAGTTGGAAAAATTCCCCTTTACATTGGTGATTAGTAGGAAAATGCCCCTTGCATTTGTGGTCAGTGGGAAAATGCCCCTTACATTGGTTGACAGTGGGAAGAATGCTCCTTACATTGGTGGTCAGTGGGAAGATTGCTCCTTACATTGGTGGTCAGTGGGAAGAATGCTCCTTATATTTGTGGTTAATGGTAAGAACGCTCCTTACATTGGTGGTCAATGGGAAGAATGCTGCTTACATTGGTGGTCAGTGGGAAGACTGCTCCTTACGTTGGTGATCAGTGGGAAGAATGCTCCTTACATTGGTGGTCAGTGGGAAGACTGCTCCTTACGTTGGTGATCAGTGGGAAGAATGCTCCTTACATTGGTGGTCAGTGGGAAGAATGCTCCTTACATTGGTGATCAGTGGGAAGAATGCTCCTTACATTGGTGGTCAGTGGGAAGAATGTTCCTTACATTGGTGATCAGTGGGAAGAATGCTCCTTACATTTGTGGTCAGTAGGAAGAATGCTCCTTACATTGGTGGTCAGTGGGAAGAATGCTGCTTACATTGGTGGTCAGTGGGAAGACTGCTCCTTACGTTGGTGATCAGTGGGAAGAATGCTCCTTACATTGGTGGTCAGTGGGAAGAATGCTCCTTACATTGGTGATCAGTGGGAAGAATGCTCCTTACATTGGTGGTCAGTGGGAAGAATGTTCCTTACATTGGTGGTCAGTGGGAAGAATGCTCCTTAGATTGGTGGTCAGTAGGAAGAATGCTCCTTACATTGGTGGTCAGTGGGAAGAATGCTCCTTAGATTGGTGGTCAGTGGGAAGAATGCTCCTTACATTTGTGGTCAGTAGGAAGAATGTTCCTTACATTGGTGGTCAGTGGGAAAAATGCTCCTTACATTGGTGATTGGTGGGAAGAATGCTCCTTACATTGGTGGTCAGTGGGAAGAATGCTCCTTACAGTGGTCATCAGTTGGAAGAATGCTCCTTATATTTGCTGTCAGATGGAAGAATCCCCACCTTACAGATAGCTAAAAAGACCATTGGTGTCAATGGGAATTTACAGTACCTGAGAGGCAGAAATTGCGCATTGAATAACCCCTAGCAACCTATGGAGGAACCCTAGGGTTCCATGGAACATTCGCTTTCCATCCAGTCTAATCAACAACCACCAGATCAGCAAATTGTCATCGATATCTATTAACATCTTAAAAAATATTCTTCTTGCTGTGAGTTTTGGACAAAAACACAACCTGGTACACATTGCATGGATAGGGATATGTGTGTGTGTATTTATATACAGTATATATATATATATATATATATAAATATATATATATATGTGTGTGTGTGTGTCTGTGTGTATATATATATATATATATCGTGACAGCAGTTGAGTGTAGAAGCATGGCCTTCCCCCTCCTCCTGAGTAGTCATGAAAGACCCCCTGTGTATAGGGCATTAGCTCATTCCTGATTGGTCACACTCAGGATCTCCGCACTCCTGTCCTATATCCATGAAACACTATCCTGTCACTGCAGGGGCTGGGGGAGGGACATCATCCGGGGGTCAATACCAGAAACTCAAGCTAGCCTTGGAACTGGTGCTTCATGCGTCACATCTTCCACATACGTGTCACATAAATCACACATACAAGTCATACGATACAGGCCCATTATCAGCATGGCATTACACACAGCCACCTCATCCATGAAAACCAAATGCACACTTTAAGTGTATTGGCTTGTACAGAGGAATGTGCACAGAGCAGTCACCGGCTAAAGTTATCCTTGACAAGGCTTGCCAACCCAAAGTTTATTTATTATGGGTCACCTCGCCCTGAAAATTGAGGAAAGCATAACAGCACTGAACTGCCCACAGTAGTATGATGAGGTTTATATTGTCGAGATTTTTTTTATCTTTAGTAGTAATATCTTAGTCATTTTCTATATTTATACGGTTAGTGTAACAGGAGCAATTGTTGGGTGACTGCCATGTGCATATAGAGACCTACTTACTAATTTGGAGGGCTATCATTACATTTTTCCTTGTGCATTCAATTTAAAGTATGTCTAAATATCTAAAACCAATCACTAAAATCATAAAAGCTTTGGCATGTTAATGTAGTTTTGAAAATGGTTTTAATTTTTTGTTTTTTTTAATTTGTATTTTTTCATGTATTTTTTTTTTTCATTAACCACTTAAGCCCCGGAGGATTTGGCTGCTAAAAGACCAGGGTTTTTTTTGCGATTTTTTACTGCGTGACTTTAACGGACAATTAAGCGGTCGTGCGACGCTGTACCTAAACGAATTTGACGTCCTTTTTTTCCCACAAACAGAGCTTTCTTTTGGTGGTATTTGATCACCTGTGCGATTTTTTGATCATGCGCTATAAACAAAAAAAGAGCGACAATTTTGCAAAAATAACAATATTTTTCACATTTTTTTATATGAAATTCCCCCCCAAAAAAATGTAAAAATCAAAATTTTTTAACATTTTCGGCCAATTTGTTTTATGCTACATATGTTTGGTAAAAAAAATCGCAAAAAGCGTATTTTGATTGGTTTGCGCAAAAGTTATCGCGTTTACTAACAAAGGGAAAGATTTTTGTCATTTTTGGTGGTTTTTTTTTAACGCGTAATGGCGGCGATCTGCGAATTTTTTTCGGTACTGCGACATTGCGGCGGACAGATCGGACCCTTGACTGACATTTTTGACACTTTTGGGGGTACCAGTGACATTACTGCAGTAATCAGTGCTATATATATGCACTGTTACTGCAAAAATGACACTGGCAGGGAAGGGGTTAACAGTATTGGACAGGGAGGGGTTAAGTGTGTCCTAGGGGCGTGATTCTAACTGTGCAGGGACATTGCTATTGGTGTAAAAACAAAGATCAACGGTTCTACATAGTAGAACCGTCTGATCTTCATTTTTACACAGGGAGAATGACGGGCGGCTTGTTTACATAAGCCGCTCCGCCTTTCTCCCTTCACAGGAGCGATCGTAGTGTGACCGGCGGACATCGAGTCCGCCGGTCACACGCACTGACTTGTCTGTGAACGCCCGCCCGCAATTGGCTCGCAAGTCAGTGACAGGCGAGTGACGTATCTATACGTCACTCTGCCTGGCCGGGGCTGACCGCCGCAGTATATAGTCGTGCGGCGGTCGGCAACCGGTTAAAAAAATACATGGCAATCCTGACATAACGGTCCTTATTCAGGCTCTTCTTGTTATGGATTGACAACTATTTCCAAGTTGTGTTCCTGTGGTCTTACTTTGTCGCATAAGCTCCCATTGAAGGCTATGAGTGTCCATTTCAACACACATTGGACCCTCTGTGGATGAGCATTGGGCTTGTGTCAATGCCATTTATAATTTACTGACCGCTGCATTTGACCTGCAGTTTACCTCCTGGCCTGCATTTGATCCGCTTCAAACAGGATTCGCATCCCCATAGACTTGGATTTTCTGAATGAATAACAGACTTCCCCTGATTGGCTCAGATGGATATTGTGGCATCATCCACCCCCCTCTCCACTTCAACCAATCTGAGGAAGCCTTGTACTCATTCAAAAAATGAGCGTCCTGTAAAAGGCTCAGCAGCGCTAATCCCTACTTGATTTTGAATCGGGCAGGGGACAGGAAGCCCCCATCCCTAGCAGAGACTACATACAGTTTATACAGTGCTCACAGCGGGTGCATCAGTTAGTGAAGGTAATATTTTGTTTTAGTCAAATTACTGCTAGTAGGTACTGCTGGCTGGTACTGCTGGCGGGTAGTGATGGCAGGTACTGCTGGTGGGTACTGCTGGCATATACTGCTGGCTGGTACTGCTGGTAGGTACTGCTGGCGGGTCCTGATGGCAGGTCCTGATGGCAGGTACTGATGGCAGGTACTACTGGTGGAAAATGCTGGCTCCTCTGATTCACATCAACACCGGAGTATGATGAGTGGCGCTGGAGGATGCGCAGATCAGAGGGCCAAAGCAATTTTAAATGAGCCCCTAAAGCCTAACTTTAGCTTTCTAATTAACTGGTAGAAAGCTAAAGTTAGGCTTTCAGTGATAGCTCATAGTAGAGCTCATAGTAGAACTTCATTTTAATACATTGCCTGTTACCATGCGATTCTTGTAAGTGCGATTCCTTTTATTTCATTAAAAGTTTTTAGCAATATTACGCTATGTGCACTCCATTTTCTGGTTTTCATGTCATCTGGTCTTGAGAGACTTCCATCCCTCTGCCTACCACCTTATGAGCTGAAAACTACTTCCATGGTAATGATCGTAGGAGGAATCAGGATCACCTTGTACAGCCTGAACAGGTCTGTTTGCTATACGGCAATTCAGACCCATTTGATCTGGTGAGAGCCCACTTTTACTGTTCACTTGGTGTTGGGATTCTTTTCATCACGTTTGGATTTATATATGTATACCAACAAGATGGATCACTTCTTTGGGACTTTTATTTAAGCCCTATTTCAGTATTGGACTTTATTTCACAATATCCTATATATATATATGTTCAATTGTACTCTTGTATATTATGTACACTCATTAGCGCTGCACTTTTTTCTTCCACTTACTATTGGGGACAGTCCAGGTGGCACCAGGGCAAGAAAGCAGACACAAACAATGAAGAACATTAGCGGAGGGTTCAAACTCTTTCTTTGTAAGAGAACCTCTCCAGCCACTGACGGGAAGACTAGGGGAACAGTTGGGAAATCCATATTTGTTTTGGAAAATCCTGTTCATCGTGAAATGATCGTTAAAGACATACTTGTGGTCATCATAAACCAACTGAGTTCTTAGCGCGCAGCAGTGGAGTTACTGGAAGATGAGGAGATGGCGTCCGTAGCAAACATTCTGCAGCCTCTGTACCTCAGGGATTGCTCTGGAGTTTGGCTTTCCCTAATTTCAGCAAAGGGTCATGGGAGAAATGCTATTGCTGTCTCTGTCCTATCTTCCCATATCCTAAAATGAACCCTAATAAACAGAGCTTGTACCTTGTAGCAGTGTCAGAAAACATTACAAAAGCAAATTATCCGTGAAACTATGGCCGCGGTCCAGCCTCATGTACTGGGATGAAATAAAAATGATTTATCACACGTTTATGATTCATATAAGTGATTGGAAAGTTATTTGTGTTCATGGCTTACTGCTTTATTCTGTAGTTATTTTAAGCTATTGG
Organism: Pelophylax lessonae; assembly: GCF_965119305.1. Classification (NCBI taxonomy): domain Eukaryota; kingdom Metazoa; phylum Chordata; class Amphibia; order Anura; family Ranidae; genus Pelophylax; species Pelophylax lessonae. Next base: position 30,525,400 of record NC_138779.1, on the reverse strand, counting down.
GTATTTTCAGTGAGCCCGTATATTGAGTTGCAGCTTTTGTTGCAGTAACTATCACCTTTTATGTCTTTGCTGTAAAAAAAAAAAAATATATGTTTAGAACAATTTTTTTTCTAACCAGGTAAATATGAAAAAGTATAACTTAGCAGATTACTTTCATTGCTCCCTAAGCACTGCTGTATAAAAGCCATGGTTTGCATGCATTGCACTGATGAGGGCCACCAAGCCTGAAACAGCTATATTTTTTATAGAGGAAGTAAACTCCTGTGCATAATTTATACCTACAGGTAAGTCTATATAAGTACACCATTTAGGAGATATTTACATTACATGCAGCCGATGACGTCATGGGCACATGCACTCTGAAGGAACGGCCACCCGTGCCGCTCCTTCAAATACCTGCGCCGTGCATGGCGGCTCCCCTGCGACTGCGCAGGAGTGACGTCACTCAGCCAGAGTCGACGGACCCAGAAGGAAGGCCAGGTGAAGATGAACTCTGCCTCCAGTGATTACATTGCATCGCTGGAGGGCTTCGTTTACGGGTAAGTTTCACATAATGTGTTGATATGTGATGCATGCTAGCCCATTATGGCTTTACCTTGCAGGTCCTAAAAAAAAAACAAAAAGCAACGGTTTACAATAAGTTCACCTTGAGCAATATGTTACATGCTACAGTCATATTCAGGGTGTAACATGTTACTAAAACACCTGACCCGATCCCCCATTCTGACAGGGGGTGGGGGATCTTCTCCCCACACCCACTGTCAAAATTCAAAATTGTCATTCCTTCAGTTCTGTGAATGAATTTACTACAAGTACCATCGCAGCAGACAGCTTGTATTTCTCAATGAACTGCGAGGAAGCTGGTGAGCACTTTAGTAGTTCATTGATTCTTCCTGGACTTCAGTAACTGCCTGCCCATATGCTGTACTGACCGTTTGCAGGAGCCTGACATTGCACCAGTGATCTGCTAATTGTGAGTGCAATGCTGTGCAGGCTCCTAAGAACCAAAATAATAAATGCACATGTGGGGAGTTCAATGCAAAAACAGGAACTTTTTAAAGGCTCTTGCTAAAATAGATCTGAATGAATCAGCGATGGGACACATACCTCCACACTAGAGATGAGCTTGGGCACGTTGGGGGCCAAGGCATTCTCCACCCTCCAGCTGCACATAGAAAGCCCCACCACAAAGGATTGGCCCATTATGGGTGACAGCTTCCTGGTGGGCTCAGACACATGGGTTCAGAAGAGCATCCAAACATGTCCAAGCTCATCCTTACATCTCACCTACTGTATCATTGTGTTACCATCATAATCTATTCCATAAGCGGTTTCAAATGCAGCCCACCTTTCCCCAAAATGGGCAGTCTAAGTGGTGTTGTCACTGATATGCATATTTGGACTTTTTTGTCAAAAGTCGACAGCTAATCTGTGATCTTGATCCACTCCTCCCTGGCTGTTGATGTATGCAGAGAGCCATGCCACAGGACTGACACAGAAGTGGCAAAGTTGTTATTGACCCGTGGGCTAGCTTCTTCTTATTTATTCTGTGAGAGAGCCAAGATGGCAGCACCCAGTAGGTGAATCTCTCAGCTTGGGGACGTATTACAGCAATGTTTTTGTTCACTGATTATGAGTCATGGATGCACATTGTAATATATTTTGTTTAATAATTTAAAGAAAAAATAAAAAAAACATCAAAAACCATAATAGTTTACTTTGCATTGGATTTGCCATATCAGGTTAGGCCTAAGCTCACTGCCATTAGAAGGAAGACCAACTGTAGTGTGTCCCAGAAATATGTTGTAGCACTGACAAGTGCAAAGCATGCAGAGAGAATTATGGATCTACATTCTGTCAAACACTATACTGCACAGCCAACATCTATCCTCACTTGCAGAACAGTCGCCTTCTCATAATTGGTCATCAGTGGCAATGGGGTAGCGGGCATTGCAGGTCAAATTATCCTTCCATGATTTTTAGCCCCCATTGTTTGACAGCTCCATTCACAGATGTCCGCCTAAAATCCCATGGCTTCCAAAACTCAAAGTTCCCATGGAACAGCCTCAGGTCTCCTTATAAAGAGAAAGACAAATTGCAGAGCCTAAAGGCTAAACAAAGAATAATCCAGAGAGACAATGGACACGACAGAGACCTTGATGAGATAACGAGGCCTGTGCTGAAAATGGTCTAGGAGGACCTGTCAGCGTAGGAACAATGCCCTCCTCATAACGTGGAGACGCGGGGAGGTACAGCAGGGCTCAGAGATGACAGATCCTCAGCTCACCTCTTTCAGGTGCAGAATAAGGAGCAGATTGTGCCCGGCTATTATGATAGGAATACAAATCAGGATTCTGTTTCCTGAGCACAATAGCAAATACCTCTGGGAACGCAAAGCCAGCTCCGGCCTTTGTGCCTTGGTAGATTTGTGCGTCTTAAAGTAGAATGGCGCTAAGCACTATAGGTATGTATAATAAGAGCATAATACAAGACCACACCTAGAACTAATCAACCTACATTTTACGGGTTCCCTGTACCTGTTTCAGCCAGAAGCACATAGAAAAGTTTGAATACTTAAAGAAGAATCCCAGGTGTAGCACTGTCCCCATAGGGCTTGCTGTGTGATACCTTCTTGGCCTCCATCTGATTACCTGCAGACAGTTGCTGGGGGTTTTCACATACCCCTCCTTACTCCCGTTTGCTCGTTACTCAATAAACAGTCCAGGGTGTTTTTTTTTTTTTTATAATTATAGTGGAACCTGAATGGGAGAAGGGAATAGTGGGATACTCCAACTGAACTATTTACAGTAGATAAGGACAACTCTCACTTGGCTTCCCCCCATTACTGTTGGAAGCAGACACACTGCTTTGACCATACTGCCACTGTTGTATTGAAGAATTAGGTCTTCCTGCTCTCTCTCGCAGCAGACTTGATGCAACTACTTTATCTCCATGACTTTTTCTAGCATCCCCTTGACTGACACCCGTCCACTGACTCTTCCACTTAAAGGGATGGCCCTCAAAGGACAGGCTCTATGACACAGATCTATACTTACTTCAGGCAGATTCAGATCCTTTCCAGTGTCTCTCTTCCAGTCAGCTCTGCAGGAAATCTGGGTTCAGCTCCTCTCTAACTTCAGGCCCTCAGGTTGACCACCAACGGCCACGTGGCACCTTCTACAGAGGAGGGGCAGCCCACCCCTCCCTCTGGGACCCTGCTCTCCAGCCGAAGACCCTGAGCACATATGCCACTGGCATTTATACAGTCACCCAGCATGCACAGATGCACTCTCCTGTGCCAATCACCAGGACTATAACAATGCCGGTGCCCTCACTTGTCATGTTTCCTCCCACTGTCCAATATGCCTCCCTATTGGACCAGGGTGAAACATTCAGACAAGCTGAGCTGCACCTGAGTATCAGACACTACCAGCAGATCCTGCTCCCTGGTAGGCAGATAGCACTATAAATGTACCTGGCAATCTTCCTGATAAGCAAAAAGACCGAAAAACTAGACTTTCTTCTAGCACCTACCTAGGAGGGTGCTACACAGGTATGAATATTTTATACTTAGTTACATTGGTCCGGCTTGACTCAATGTAACTATGTACATACCATACCTGTGACCGGACTAGAGCGGCTTAAAAATAGGTAAGTATATACATCTTACGTACACCAGTAGATGGAATTGTAGGCTGCTTTTCTCATGTTTCTATATCTATCCTAATCTGCTTTGTTTAAAAAAAAAAAAAAAACCTTTTGTTTACAGAGTTCAGTAGCTCAAGTTGGTATTTAAAGACACAAGTAAATAAGTCAGAGGAATTACTTTTTTCCCCTCCTCCCTGGCTCATGAAGAAGATTACAAGCAAAGATCTAAACAGGCAGATATAGTCTGAAAGTTAAAGGCCCTCGTGCTTTCTCTTTAGAAAACCCATATATGCTCTGTGAATCTTGTGGTATAGATGTATGCTGTATTCAATGTTTATTTGCAAAAGAGAGATTTTATTTAACTGATAGAAAATACAACAAACTTTATTTAAAAATAAAAATAACACTCACTGTTATAGTTACTACTAAAGCACATGCAGTAAGTTCTGCATGCATGTTTAATGTGAATGGGCTGAAAAAGCTCTGCCATGCACGCAAACCAACCTTGCAGCATTCTGTGACTGTATTTGATTTTTTTTAAAAAACTGTAAATAAAAGTGCACATCAAATGAAAAAAAAATGAATAAAATAAAATGCCGCCATTCATTGTTCTTAGGACTGCAGGATTCAACACAACGGGTCAGGATGAAGTCACCAGTGTGATAGCAATAAGACCCGTCTGAGAAGCTGCATTTATATCTCCCAGGCTAAGCAATGGATGAATATTCTCCATGTGCTCCACACACACAGAGGGCTTTGCACATAGTTTTATGATTCATTACAGCGAGCAGGTCTTGTACTTTCAGTGCGGGCAATGATGACTTCATCGCTGAGGACCGAATGGGGGAGATTATGTATAACTGTAGTTCTCACCATTGTTCTCTATGGAACCTCCTAATGGTTTAATCGCATTCATCATTTTCCTGTCAACACAGAGTGTTGGACATGTAACCGTATTAAAGAAGAACTCTAACATGAATTGCAATGTGCGTAAAGACAACAATGAAGGGGCTGTTAGCATCTATAAAAAAAAGATTCTTTATAACAGATCTTTATTTGAAAGTGACAATTAAAAATGGGTGTACTTGCGCTCTGCTATGTTGTGCTTTTGAGTGCTATAAGACTACAAAGCTAAAAACGTACAAAATGGATCGCTCACATCTATATACACTCTCTAAACGTGTATAAATGTGTAAAACTGTATTAAAAAGTGGTGCCGCGCTCCCAAATGCTAATGTGTTAGTATCCTTTAAATTTGTTTGCATAGCAGTTTTCAGAATCAGCATATCATATCAAACCAAATATACCATAAACAAAACAATACATCAGTCCATAAAGTGTCCCTTGGTATTGTAGCAGGTTTTCCAGGCCTGTGGCCTGATGTGGGTCTGCTATTGTTACTGGTTACCTTTCCAGCCCATGTGAGCTGCGGCCCTGGATGTAGAGACTGAGACATGGACAACTCCGGCATCTTGGTTTTGTTGTTTTAATGTAGATAAAGGGGATGGGAGAAGGGAATGAGTGGGATACTCCTCTAGGCTTCAACTATGTACACTTGGGACTTGGTTCCTGAAAAATGCCAGCCGGCGCTTCCTAGACGCCAGCCGGCGCCAGCCAACGCTCACTAACTCTGAGAATACTCTGTAGCTTAATAGAAGTGCTGAATCCTTGACTTAAAGTCCAAAAGATCCAGGACTGTGAAATGGTAGAACCACCGACACTGTTATACTGCAACAAGTCACTGAATACTTCCCTCCCGCCTTCCTCTGGCTCGAGGTAGTATGTTGTAGAACTGTAAATCCCAACTGGCACACTCTGTACAATTCAGGGCCCAATAGTAGGTGCCCCGTTTAACCTTGAATCCTTCGGGGTTCACTGTATGTACCCCCCTCTGTAACTTCAGGGTCCTCAACCTAGGTACCCCCTTTCCGCTAGCTGGCACTGGATCCCAGAACCTCTTCCGGAGTGGTCCCCTTTAACTCTGGCAGACCCCCAGGGGCAATCCTCAGTACTCACGACCTGTGTAGGCTTTCCTGGGACTGAACCTCTCTCTCTCTCTGCAGGTTCTCGGCACACCGGATCCCCTCAGCTCAACTCAGCACTCTCTGGATTCTCAGGCGACACCTTGAGACATCCTGTTTCCTCAGACAGGAGGAGAGACAGCCACACTCTCCATCCTGGGACTCTGCTCCTGCCAAAGACATCGTGCCATGTGCAACCCCCAAACTTATACCCCTTACATATACCCAGTGAAGTGACTGGCCTCAGGAGATACACAGAGATTAAACAAATCCTCCTACATAGGTTGTATCTGTTTATCTGCAGTCTTCTCTTCTCTACACCTGCTCAAAGTCCAGAATTTATAAGGCTGTCAGAAAAAAATGGGGCGAATATCTGAAATTACACTTTGCAGAACTCAGTGAGGAGAGTTCTGAAAGGTGACTGGAGGGAAGGGACACACTCCCTTTCACACAGCACACAGGAACAGAGCTGAGGCTATCAATCAGCTGGACCTCCCTCCCTAGTCACCATTTTTCTCTTGGTGTCAGTAAAATCTGTGGGAAGTGATTAAAATAAGAGGAACGAAGCAGCAGACAGAAATTACACTTACTGTAGAGCTCCTAATTGAGAAAAGTACACACTATAGGGGGATATGTCTTGTTCATATTTCATTTCTGAGGTTTACTTTAAGCTGCTACATATCTGCAGAACATTAAAAATCTATGTATGCAGCAGAGTATCACCCCACATCTGGTACCATGAAGGTAATATGCTTTCTTGCAATGGTGCCAGCGGCTAATGAGGAAGTGATTTACGCTCATGCAAAGTACCAAGCAGCATGATAATGCTAATTAGGGTGACGGCTGCTCTTTAATTAAGCCGCAATTCCTCCCAAAGTGGCTTTTCTCATGCAAATCCGGAGGGGTTGGCTGACAAAACAGCTTTATTTGGCAAACGCTGCACCCTCTTCCGAGCATCATTGTTGTGAGGGTGGCGAATGTATCGTCATTACTCACCCGATTCTTGTCCATGCCAGGGTTCCCGCCAAAGAACTGTTATCGGCTTGATCAAAATGTCATTAATTATTGAGCCTGTCCTTCATGTTGATCTACATACCTACATCAACGGGGGTGGCCTGATAAAAGCAAACGATGCGGCCGTTTCAAACATGGCTTGCGCTAATTAAATAGAGGCACGATAAAGAGCATTTGCGGTCATTACTACATAAAGGGACTATACCGGAACCGCGACCCACAATGTGCTTGTGTGCTTCCGTCAGAATACCGCTTTCCTCAGTCTTGAACATAAATATCAGATATTTAAGCATGCCCTCATACAAAACTAGCTGGGAATAGCTTGTATAAGATCTGGAACATTTATTGAACAAACTCACACCAAATATATACCCCACCAGGTCAAGTGCCTGATTACATTATCATATGCAGATAAAATTGTGTACAGAAATATAACTAACATATCTAAGGAACAACAAACACAAACAGTATTCTACTTTCCCACTAGCAACATATAGATGACAGTGATTTAATTAACTTGAGCTAATTAACTAGCAGAAATGCCGTCATTGAGCTCATTAAGTATAATACACATTATTGTAAGTGTAAACACACCCCCGCCGTAGACAATAGGTGAGTTAATCAGCACAATCAACAATGTGTGGAAGACAGGTGGTTAAGCTGATGACATTAGCATCTGCCATGAGTCTGACTGGGCAGAGCAATCCCCTATGGGCAATAGGCAGCTCGGCCTTTAACATGGATCCTAGGCCTAGAGTCCCAGAGTCTGTGTACAGATGGGTATACAGGTGAAGCCTGCAGTCTCATCCACTTTCTCGGGAAAGCCATTCTTTGTTAGTTGAGGGCAAAGGCCAGCAGCACTCTGCTAGGCCTTTAACATGGATCCTAGGCCTAGAGTCCCAGAGTCTGTGTGTCTTGGGGAGATGTGGACTTTAATCCAAAGTAACATTACTCCAAGGGTCCCCCCAGTATACACCCCACAAAGAGCATTGTTTCCTCATAAGCTGGGCAAGAGACTAGCCTGCAGTCCCCTCCAAAAGTCCCTGTCGCTGGGCAAGAGACTAGCCTGCAGTCCCCTCCAAAAGTCCCTGTCCTGAGTGGGTTTGTCACAGGGACCTTCTAAAATTCAAGGAAATCTGTTTGCTTATTTAAAAAGGGATACAATCAGCTATCGGCCACAAACAATTGAAATTGTATTAAGCAAGCATCAACAATGTACATCAGAAAAATGAAGCTCCATTCACACCTGAGCAATATGCCAAGCATTCCCAGAAACATTCAACATGTAAATTCCCATTATTTCTATTGTATTCCATGGTGCCCTTCACGCCCGTGTGTTGTGCTGCCACTTGTTGCATAAAAAAGTATGAGCTTATTTTGGGGCAGAATTATGCGTTTTTGGCCCCCATAGACCCTTAATAGGAGCAACTGAAATCAAAGGACAAAAGCATTTTAGCACATTTTATTTTTTGTGTGTTTTTGCACGAAGAACTTGTCTCCTCCTAGCAACCTTAGGCTTATGAACAAAGCGGATGATTCATAAGTGTCAATGTGTGGAGACTTTCACCTGTCTAGTAAGGACGTACAGGAGCATTTACAATCCTAGTGATGCCCATTACAAAGACCATGGCAAGCAGCAGATGGCCTGGGGAGAAATTGATGTAGCACCCTCCTAGTTAGGTTGCTAGGAAGCTAGGCAAATGTAGTTTTGGTTTCAAAGTTAGTTAAGCAATGGTTTATTGCTTTTGGGTGCTGTGGATATCACACAGAGCAGGTTTGATTGCTCTCCCCTGACTTCCATAAAGGGTCAGGCAAGACAAATTTCAGCCTAAATATTTATTGTGCTTAAGCTATTCAACAGCCATTCACCAAGGTCCCAGGGGGTATACACCCACACTCAGCTATAGGCATTCAGTTTTTTTCTGCCAAGTCAGGATTAAGGACCTAGTTCCTTGCTGGGATCTCTGGTCCTGTCAATTTTTTTCCTTTTTGCTATTCTTTGTTATTTTGTTTCTGTGAAAATCTACTATCAACTGCCGGACTTGGCAACGGACTGGATAATTTAGATCCAGAGGGTCCCCCTAGTCTGGCCAGCGAGCGCGCGCACGCAGGCCCTAGCTCCGCGCTATGTCAGCCGTGACATAGCCCCAATGGACAGGGGCTGGCCTGCGAGTTAAACGTCTCGCGAGGGCGCATATGACCTGGCCTCGGCCTGAGTCGCAGTGTTCCTCCTGGCCGACAGCCACCCACATCCCGATGGATCGATGGTCTGTCAGGAGCTGTGCCCACCCTTTTCCTTGTATGGTAAGTAACTGTCCCCCCTCTACCCCTGGAGGGTTTTTGGGGTGGATGTGGGGTGCCACATGCTCTTAAGGGGGGCTTGTTGGAGTTGCTGCTGATCGGGTTTTTCCTGGTGCACAACTGGGTTGAGCAGAGTTCCCCTGCTACCCTTGGGGTTGGTGACTAGGGCAGGGATGTCCTCTGGGCTCCCTGCTGCAGTTGTTGGGCTGGGGAAGTGGATGGTTTGGCATCCGCGGGTCCCCGTCCCAAATTTAGGCTGCGGCTTTGCGGCCTACTGGTCTAGAGCCATGTGGGGCAGCCCCAGTGAGGGTGGCTGAAGCCACTACCCTCCGTTTGGACATCCGCCCTCCCCTCCACTGCCCCTGGGTGGTCAGTTCCGCTGGAGCCCATGCCCAGGTGGCTGGGCATCCACATAAATTTAACTTGCAGCTTGCGGCTGAGTCGGCCTCCGTCGGGAGAGCCCCCCTAGTGATCCTGGCTAGGATGAGTGCACATACGGGCTGGGCCTCCAAACAAATTGAGGTCACGGCTTGCGGCTTACTAGGCCATGCAGCCAACTTGCCACCTCCCTTGGAAGGGGTGGTGCTGTGGGGGGGGGGGTTTCATTTTTGATGGGAACCATGCCGCCATTATTGTGGAGGGCACCTACCCCTTTTAGAGCTGTGGGACCATCAGGATACCCTGCCTGCTTGTCCGCGTCACGGCAGGCGGCCCCCTTTTAAGGGAGCTACTTCCTATTGTGCGGACCTCTGTGGAGGGGCTCGGAGGGCGACCCCCTTGTTTTTTGCGGGTCCAGTAGATGGTCCATTTTTTATACCCTGGGTTGGCGTCCTACTTGCAGGATCGCAGTCAGTGGCCCTCCCCTGATTGTTATGTTTTTCCTGAGTGACCTTAGTATATAGCGTCCACAGCCCTCCCCTGCGTCATCTGTTCATCAGATTCTGAATCTGTTTCGGCCGCCGCAGACACGAGTCACCCTACTGGGTCTGCGTCCATGCACCCTGAGTGCTCAGACAGTGAGGATGTTTCCTCTGCTCCTCTAGCCATGCATGAAAAGGCGCTGGTGGATGCACTGATTGTGTCAGAGCGTGACATTTTAAACATGGCAGAGATGTTGCGTCGGAGGCGCCGGTCCCTTTTGGCACCACAGATCCTCCACTGTGGCGGGGGTGTTCCCCTTTCCCGCTTACTTTGTCAACATTGTCCCATAACAGTGGGGTTGTCCAAAACGCACTCTTGTGGTCCCTAAGCATTTTGCTTTGCAGTATCCTTAAAGGGATTCCCTGCTTAAAAAGTGGATGGTCCCACCTGTAGTAGACTCATCGGTATCCAGGGTAAATAAAGCTACCTTAATTCTGGTTGAGGAGTCCTTGGCCTTTAAAGATCCGGTTGATAGGAGAGCGGAGGCTCTGGCCCGCCATATGTTTCACTTTGGCTGGTTTGGCTTAGGGCGGTATTTACTATTGCTCTGGTGTCGCAAACTCTGATGAGTGGGTTAAACATTTACGCCGGGACCTGGAGGGAAAACGGCTTCCCCCTGCCTTTCCGTAACTGGCGGATTAGTTCATCCAGGGGCTACAGTTTATCTATGATGCCTATTGGATGCGGCTCCTTTGATTTTAGGCTGTCTGTATCAGCAGTGGTCCTTCGCCGTCTTATCTGGAGGACAATGCTGGTCTGCTAAGAACCAGACTTCTAAGAAGGCCTTATCTGATCTGCCCTTTGTGGGAAATCGCCTGTTTGGAGGCTACCGAGGGCAAGGAGCCATTCCTTTCGGCTCATAAGAGGCCTTTTTCGTCCCTCATGGGATAAAAGTCCTTCAGGGCCTCCCCCGGAGGTTCCAAGAGGACCTGGTCTGGCTAGCCACGACAAGGCTTTCCTCTGCATGAAGGTTTGCCCTCACCTGTATCTGGGGTGAGGGGACATCTTTGCTGATTTCCGGATCCGTGGACCTCTCTGGTACAGGTCAAGTAGGTCCACAAAGTCATTCGGTCCGGCTACAAGATCGAGTTTAAGTCTTTTCCTTCGGAAAGGTTCTTCCTTTCCAACCTGCGCTTGTCCCTAGATCGCTTACGGGGTCATTTTGGGGCAGTGCAAGAGTTGTTACTTACTGGGGTGATTGTCCCAATTCCTGCTTCATAATATTTTCAGGGGTTTTACTCAAACCTGTTTACAGCAGTCAAGAGTCCCATCATACAAGTAATTAGAGTCAATTAGGAGATGATCCTCCCTGTAAGGGGCGTGGCTGAGGATATGGCGCCGTGAGACAACTCGTGGCGGGGCTCCGTGTGCGCTGGTGAGCGGCCGCTCTGGGGAAAGAAGCCGGCGTTCCCTACAGGACACAGCAGTTGCTCAATCCAGAGGAGTGAGGGGAGAGAACGGGAGTCAGACAGCCTGGTGAGCCAAAGGAGCAACCCGGGATCCGTATCGCCCTGCTGTTAAACACAGAGCCGAATCGATCCCTGGAGGTCCGCAGCGAGCCGTACCTAGTTAGAGGAGAGTCTGATGCCAAGGTGATCAGAAGCAGCCCCAGACATCACTTCGGAACTGTAAGTGAATTTCCTTAAAATAATATTTCTCTAAAAGGGGGAACTGACTCCTGAGAAAACAGCCGAAGCAATACACTGGGTGGACAAAAGCTGTATTCTGGTCTATGAGTGGGGAAGGGGAGAGAGCGGCTGTTAACACGCCGGTGAGACATACAGACATTTCTCAGTACTTTATTCGAACCCCCCCCACACAAGAAGAAAGTGTTTCTTATTCCAAAATGGCACAGACACGCTCGGGGTCGGCTAATATAAATGCCTCAAAAAAAACTGGCAGTAATCAACGGGAACCTGCTGAAATCCCATTAGGGAATCTCAATCAGCAAGGGACGGACAAAAACACGCAGAGAACTGACTCCCCTACCCCCCAAAACTCCCGAACACAGGACAGTTTAAACGTGGAGTTGAAAGACTTATTGGCAGCTATACCCACAAAACAGGACATGTCGGAAATGGCATCCTCAATTGTCCTGGCATTGACACAAGAAATCAATTCTCTTAAAGGACAGATGGATGCAATGTCTAAAAAAATAGAAACGGTGGAAGTGGAGACAAACGCTTTAAATGCTAGAGTGGTTCATATGGAAGACACACATAAAAATTTTGCTAGGCAATTACTGATCTTGAAACTCCAACAAGACGATGGGGAGAACAGAAACAGAAGGAACAATATACGCCTTCGGGGGTTAACGGACGCAGTGCAAGGCCCAGATTTAAAAACTAAAGTAATGGCTATATTAAATATATTCTTAGAAACCACTCAAAATGAGGAGATAGAAATAGACCGAGTTCATCGGGTTAAAGCCCCCAGAAGCATGGGAACAGACTTTCCCCAGGACGTCCTTATAAGGATCCATTACTTTTCAATTAAGGAAAGAATTATGAAAAACGCATGGAGAAAAGGCCCACTTGATTATGAAGGTTCAACAATACGGCTGTTACCGGACCTATCAAGACAGACACTTAGGATGAGAGCAACCTTAAAACCAGTTTTGGAAACCATACAGAACGCTGGGGCCAAATACTATTGGGGCCACCCTTTCCATTTAATTGTGGTTAAAAAAGATAGTTCTTACATTCTACGGTGGCCGGATCAACTACCGGGTCTTTTTACATTTCTCGGAACCCCCCCTGTAGTGGTGCCGGACTGGCTGGAGTTGCAGGGATACAAAGACTCCCTGGGGCTCCATATGCCCGGGAAGGGCCTATAAGAAGGGGCTAACACCCCGAAAGGGGTGAGACCCCACATTGGGCCGTGGAAATGAAGTACACACCGAGGGGGATTCACCCCCGAATAGAGGGACCTAAAATGTTGTGTTTTCTGTTTTTGATTTCCCTTTTTAGCCTAGAGGGAACAGGTAATATGGCTTGGGGAGCAGGAATAGCACGAAACAGACTAGAATTGGGTACTTTGTACCGACCATAAGGGGGGGATAGACCTTTAATTGGCCAGATAAACAATTGGATAATTCCCCCTCAATGAGGGACCATACGTATTGGGCTTAAATCAATCTTTTTAGACATCTTTCGTGCTGTCCTGCTCTTCATAAATAAGTAAAGTCGGAGCGGCTGCTCGCCGGTCCTCAGGGAGCAACGCTTATAGTTTGAAGTGGGAAGACTATTGTATTGGGTTGTTTTTTCCTGTGATTTCTTTTTTATTTTTTTCTTCTGTCTTCTCGCTTCCTATAAATAGTATAGGTCCCACGGAACGACCTTCTCACTCGCCCCGAGAGTAGATAAGTGCATAGTTGCGCTTCGGTCAAGGTTTGACAATTAGGGAAAACAGGAGATTAACAGTGAGGATCGAGCATTGATATATCCCATCCCTCCATTTTTTTTTTTTTTTTTTTTTTTTTTTTTTTTTTTTTTTTTTTTCTCTCTCTCCCTCCCCTCTTTCCCCCCCCCCCCCCGCCCCCTTATATTGAAAAGGTGGAATAAGTTAAAGTTACTGGGGATTGAGGAGGGGGAGGTAAAATGGCCAGGGCGGGCAGAGCAGGTTTAAAGATGACCTCATTAAATGTAAGGGGTCTATCTACCCCCGAAAAACGCATGCGGGTATTGAATGACATAAGAAAGGGCCATACGCAGGTAGCCTTCTTCCAGGAGACATACTTTAAAACTGATAATATACCTAAACTGTGCAATAGATTTTATCCATGGGCATACCACGCCCCCTCACCAATATCAAAATCAAAAGGGGTCAGTATGGTTATAGCGAAGGAAGTAGACTGGATACACCGGGAATCAAAGATAGATCCACAGGGAAGATACCTTATGATAAAGGGTACAGTGGGACAAAAGGTAATAACACTGATCAATGTATACTTCCCAAATGTGAATCAATTAACATTTTTACAGCAGCTATTACCGATGATCCTTGATTTTCGGGAAGGAATACTGATAATGGGCGGAGACTGGAATTATGTGGCAGAACCCCTACTAGACACTTCACGAGGCTCCTCCCACCTGTCTTATGCAAAACTCAATGGTCTGAGAAAAGAACTTTCTCTTCTCGATTTGATTGATCCGTGGAGGATTATGCATGCAGGTGAAAAGGACTTCTCGTATTTCTCCGCATCGCATAACATGTATTCAAGGTTAGATAGATTCATGATCCCTCAGAGTGAACTGGGAAGGGTTAAAGCTACTGCAATTGGAACGCCTATTATGTCGGACCATGCTCCAGTACACATAGTACTGGATTTGGACTCTGTACCATCAAAACCCCCCACATGGAGATTAAATGAATCCCTCTTACAATCCACGGAAATAAGAACAGAAGTAGAACTTGCTTTGACAAATTACTTCAAAGAAAATAATGGAACGCAGATGTCACCGTCTATGACGTGGGAAGCACATAAATGTGTTATTAGGGGGACGTTAATGATGTTAGGATCACGGCGTAAAAAAGAATATGAAAAGAGAATATCGGAATTGTTGACACAGCTAGGAAAACTTAGTTCAATGCATAAAAAATCATTAGCGCAGGTACATTTGCATGATCTTACTAAAACTAGAGAAGAACTAAATACCCTTCTATATCAAAAAACAATCAGAAGTTTAACACTCATGAGGAGGCAAATATATGAATTCTCCAATAAACCGGGGGCCATGTTGGCAAGGGCGCTACGTGGACCTCAAAAAAAAACAACAATTGCTCAGATACAAACAAAAAAGGGTGAGAAAGTTGTAAGGATAGAAGAAATTGTGAAGGAGTTTGGTAATTTTTACCAATCTCTTTACAATATAAACACAGGGAGAGAAGTAGATAAAGGAGACAGAGATCAAGTTATAAGAGCAAGGGAATATGTGGAATCTTCTGGGATGCCCTCACTAAAGAAAGAACAAATAGAGGCAATGGAAGGAGACATTTCAGAGGAAGAATTAGATTATGCTATAAATCAAAATAAACCCCACAAAGCTCCGGGCCCGGACGGTTTAACCTTACCATACTATAAACAGTTCTGGTCCCAGTTAAAACCCCCCTTATTAGCTCACTTCAATAACATTTCTAAAGGAAATCAGGTCCCTAGAGACAGCCTTCGAGCATACATTTCCTTAATACATAAAGAGGGTAAAGATCCCTCCTTATGTGGAAATTACCGCCCTATTGCGTTATTAAATCTGGACACAAAACTTTTTGCTAAGATCATTGCAAATAGAATTATAACATATATCCCACAGCTAGTACAATTCGACCAAGTGGGATTTATCCCCTCAAGAGAAGCAAGGGACAACACAACCAGAGTAATCGATCTCATATCTTACGCCCAGCGCACACATAGGCCCCTAATGCTCCTATCGGTGGATGCCGAGAAGGCCTTTGACAGGGTGGCCTGGGATTTTATCGAGGCCACCCTGTCACATATTGGGCTGGGAGAGGGAATGAGAACAAATATCATGGCATTGTATTCTGGACCTACAGCTGCAGTGAATGTAAACGGATGGAGATCAGATTTTTTCGAAATCAAAAACGGAACAAGGCAAGGCTGCCCGCTGTCGCCGTTAATCTTCATCCTGACGCTAGAGCCTCTTTTGTGCTTAATCCGCAAAAACACAGAGATCAAGGGGTTACACATGGGGGGAGGGTACCATAAATTAGCGGCCTATGCGGATGACCTAATTTTCTTTACAACAAACCCAGTACAGGAGCTGCCTTTAATTTTAGAAACAATGCAGAAATATGGGAAATTTTCACAATTTAAAGTAAACCTAGCAAAATCAGTGGCAATGAATATTACAATTCCAACGGAGATCTGGAGGGAACTGCAGCCCTCTCTTTCCCTTCAATGGACAACAAAGTCATTTATATATCTAGGAGTGCATATCACACCCCGAACAGAAGATCTATTTGAGGCTAACTTTCCCCCTTTCTTGAGAACACTTAAAAAAGATATTTTGAAGTGGCAGACCCTGGCTTTGACGTGGTTTGGTAGAAGCAGCTCTTGGAAGATGAATATACTCCCAAGAGTGCTCTATTTATTACAAGCTCTGCCAATAGAAATTCCAGAATATTTTTTTATGCAAATGAATACCTTGATGAGAACTTTTGTCTGGGCTAATAAAACTCCAAGAATAGGAATAAACATTCTTACCCGGCCTAAAATCCAAGGGGGGATAGGTCTGCCGGATTTGAAACGCTATCACAGGGCAATACATCTTACAAGGGTGCTTGACTGGCATTGCAATGAGAAAGCTAAACAATGGGTAAGCTTGGAAAATGCGTTGACAGAAAACCCAGTTCCCTGGGGCCCTTGGGTACCGATATCTTCTGGCGACCCTATCTTCTCGCACCCGACGATAGGGACTACAATGAAGGTATGCAGAAGTATACAAAAAAAAGTACAGATTGCACCCCCAATATCCCCTATGTTACCATTAGTAGGAAATAGAGAGTTCCTGCCGGGTCATAATAAGGGCATGATCAGAATCCTATCACAGAGAGGGAAAACACGACTGGTAGATATATGGACGCAAGAGAATCCCCCTACGGTGAGAGAGATTATGACCGGGTCAGAGGAAACGATGGATATATTTTCTGCGTTCCAAATTAGACATTATTTGGTGAAATTACAGAAACAGGGATATTCCCCTCGGCCCCTGACATCTTTCGAAACTCTATGTAAAGGAGGTAATACAATTCCACATGCTCTTTCGTTCTTTTACTCCCTTCTGACCAAGGAACAGGACGAACAAGCATTACCCTTTATGGTCAAATGGGAAAGAGAACTAGGAACTAATTTTAACCCGCAACAAATAAAAAAAATATTAGCACTCGCACATAAGGCCTCTATAGCTAATAGATACCAGGAGATTAGTTATAAAATTATGACGAGATGGTACAGAGTCCCAGTAGTATTGCATAAGATGGACAAAAAAAAAAACCCTGACAATTGTTGGAGATGCGGAGAAACGGGGGGATCAATGCTTCATATCTTCTGGTCTTGTCCCCGGATCAGAGGCTATTGGTCAGAGATAGCGAGAGTGATTAAGGATCTCACTACAATCGAGGTGGGAGAAGATCCGGCTTTATGCCTATTGCACTTGACAAAGTTATCAACTAGGAAATATAGAAATTCCCTGTTGATCCATTTGCTTAATGCGGCCAAGGCGTGCATCCCTGGGGTATGGAGACAAATTACACCTCCATTATTACAAACTTGGTTCGCTAAGGTAAACGAAATATACCGGATGGAGACATTAATAGCAGCACGTAACAGTAGGGAGGAAAAAGCCCGCATCTGCTGGCAGCCCTGGACCATTTATACAGCCTCGGAAGAGTACCTGAGACTGCGAGAAGAGGAGATGGGAAACGGAGGGTAGGGGGGAATGTCGTTTTTCTTCTTTTTTTTTTTTTTTTTTTTTTTTTTTTTTTTTTTTTTTTCTCTCTTTTTGCAGGATGGGATATATCAAGTGTATCAATTATTTTAATTAGGAGAATAGTTATGGAGGATAGGAGATTCAAAGTGTCTGGGGGAATATGAAGGTGGAGTTTTTTTTTTTTTTTTTTTTTTTTTTTTTTTTTTTTTTTTTTTTTTTTTTTCCTAAACACTTGGGGTAACTGAATAGTAATATACTGAAGGGGAAGAGATAGTATATTTGATTTATGGTTTTAATATGTAATCACGTTTACGTTCTGTTAGATTTGTATTTTCCACTGGGTGGAATGTGGTAAGGATGAAGTGTATCACTAATAATTGATGTGCAGGGAGGGGGGGTGGAACAAATGGGTAGGTGCTTGTTTGACCTACCCCCCCCCCCCCCCCCTTTTTTTTTTTTTTTTTTTTTTTTTTTTGCTCACTTTTTGAGCACTAGGGGTAATTAAATAACAAACATATGGAAGAGAAAGAGAGAGCACATTTTGACTTATGGTTTAACATGTAACCACATCTATGTTTTGTTAAGACTTGTAATCTTCACCGGGTGGATTGCGTTTTGAAAGTAGAGTATCACTACTCACTGAAGTGAAGGGGAGAAAGAACAAAGGGGTAGGATTTTGTTCAATCCTACCCCTTTTTTTTTTTTTTTTTTTTTTTTTTTTTTTTTTTTTTTCTCTTTTTTTTTTTTCTCTGCTCTCTCCCCCTCTCTCTCCCCCCCACTTCTGTAGAAACTTGGGAGAATCTCCTTTAGGGATTTATATGTTGATCAGAATGGACATTTATGCAGTAAGCTTTCTGAATATTATGAACATCAGATATTGTTTGTATGTGAACGTGTTGTGTGGAAAAATTAATAAAATATTGGAATTAAAAAAAAAAACCTGTTTACAGTTCCCTGGAAGGAAGGCAAGATATGTCCAATTCTGGACCTCGAGGCGCTAAAACTGCTTTGTGCGGGTACAGAAGTTCCGAATCTATTCGCATGGTAGTGGCGTCCCTACATATGGGGGATTTTCTCTCTTCTATCAACTTCAAGGACGGCTACCTTCACAATCCAATATGTGCCGGTCACCAGCGCTTCCTCTGCTTTGCCGTGGGCGAGGAACATTATCAGTTTGTGGCGTTTACCTTTGGTCTAGCCTCCGCTTCTCGGGTCTTCACAGAGTGTTGGCCCCAGTGCTACCATTGTTGCGTCAGCTGGGAATCGCCATACTGGGGTACTTGGACGATCTGCTTCTGCGAGCAGAGTCTCTGACTGCTCTGATGGACACCTTGGAGATTACTCTGCGACCTCTGAGGAAGTTCGGTTGAATTCTAAACCTTCAGAAGTCTTCTCTGGTTCCGTCCACAAAACTGGACTATCAGCCAGAGTGTTGCTTCCTCTGGAAGACAAGAAGTGTTTTGGTGGATCGGGAAGTAGCCGGCATTCTAAGGTGGACAAAACTATCGTTCCAGCCCTCTCTGCTGTACACATTCCGTGGCATGGTCTCAGGGTCCTCTGGCCGACTCCGCAGACGCATTAGTGGCTTTTTGGCGTCAGTATCGTTTGATTTATGCCATTCTCCCTCTCAAACTTCTGGCAATACTCCTGTACAGGATCGAGGCAGCAAGGGATTCCAGTCTTTCTGATGGCTCCAGACTGGCCTCGCCGGTCTTGATACGCCGATCTGGTATGGCTGGTCGCCGATGCTCCTTGGAGGCTTCCTCTCAGGGAAGATCTGCTGTCTCAATGACCAATCTTCCATCCTGCTTTACAGTCGCTGGTTTTAACAGCTTGGCTGTTAAAAGCCAGGTGCTGAAGGATTGAAGTTTGTCTGAATCGGTGATTCCCTATGCTGTTAAAGGTTAAAAAAACTACCTCTAAGGTAGATCTACCATCGTGTTTGGAAGGCGTACATTGCATGGTGTGAGTCTTTTAGGGTTCTCCCTCACTCCTTTTCAGTGGCTCGGATCTTGGCTTTCCTCCAATGTGGGGTTGAGCAGCGCCAGGCCGTTAAGTACCATCAAAGAATAGGTTTCGGCCTTGGTGATTTTGTTTCAACGTCCATTGGCCACACTTGCCATGATGCATACCTTTATACAGGGAGCTCAACACTTTGTTCCTCCAGTGCAGTCTTCATTACCGCCGTGGGTCCTCAAATTGGTGTTGTAAGTTATCCAGGAATCTCCCTTTGAAAATATCGGGAGGTTCCCCTGCTTATGTTGTCCCAGAAGGTGGCCTTTTTGGTTGCTATTACTTCTGCGTGCAGGGTGTCGGAGCTGGCGGTGTTGTCTTGTTGTTCACCTTACCTGTTGGTTTACAGAGCTAAGGTGGTTCTTCGTCCCTGTCCGTTGTTCCTTCCAAAGGTCGTCTCTGATTTCCATGAAATATCAGGGGTCTAAACTCACCTTATGAGAAAGGAATTGAGGACACAGATTCTTCAATACCTCTCTCTGTAGCCTCAGCTGCACTGAAGATAAATGAACAGGAGACAGAGGCTTCTGTTCATTCATAAATTTAAGCATAGCAAACACAGTTTACTATGCTCAGTTATGAATGGACACAGGAGCGGTTCGTACCGATCACTCACTGTGTCCAATTCAGAATAAGAAGGGGTTGGTAAATTACATATTTACCAACCCCTTCTTCCACTCTCCATCCTCCTGTGAGCCCGCCGAAGCTAGTGAGAGAGGGAATCTGGCAGCACTGCGGGTTGGGGGGGGGCCCAGGCATCAAATGTGGGCATCACAGGGAGGGGGATTGGTGAGGCGGGACAGGAGGACAATAACAGAAAGATGCCCTGTGTCTGTGTCTCTCTCTCCAGCAGGTGAAAGCTGGCGGCAGGGAGAGGAGGAGAAACTGGCGTTCAGGTGCTGGAGGGAGAGACACAGGGCTTAATTCTATAATTTTCTTTCTGTCCCCCAGAGATGATGAGAATATTAGATCTCTCAGATGATAGTGCTTTCCTTCAGCCAAAACAAGGAAGAAATAGAGGTCATCAATGTCTTATTGCTATTGTGGTCATTACTATTGACCATTATTCATATCTTGGTGCTATATTTGTTGTTGGAACTTGTAGTGCACTTCTCTAACTTTATCTACCCCGGGTAGGTTATTGGTACTCATACAACAGCTCCCTCTGCTGGAAATGCCAGAAATGAGATGTTACATTTGGGCAGTTGGATGGCTAGCTCTCTCCGCTCCTTTATCATGTAATACTGTAGAACTTTTATTGAACTTTGCATTTTTACACACAGGGTTTACATTCCATTCTTGTAATGGTCATCACTTGCTTAGATCCACAGTGCTGGGAGCCAACAGCGTAGTATGTGCTGAACAGCTATTCGCAGCCAGTCCTGTGTTTATTTTATTCTTAGCCTGTGGAATCCTTTGACAGGAAAAGCCTAAAACAGCAGCAGCTATTTATATAGTTGTGTGCTGAGTACACATATACAGAATTGTCTTCATTCACAACACAGCGGCCATCTTTCATGGGAACGAGGCCTTATCCTGTCGCCCTGGTAACGGCGTTTACTGTGCTTTTCTGGGCTGGTCTGTCTAGACAATTGGAAACCGACCACAGGCGTACAATTGTCCCAAGAATTAAATATTGGGGGGAAAATGAGGTGTTACCCTTAGAAACCAATCAGATGCTTTACTGAGATGCATTAAGAGCGTGGCAGCCAATATCTGGCTGGTTGCTAAGAGTTAAAGTGGAACTTCATCCATCTGATGCACTAGGCCACAGGTGTCAAACACAAGGCCCGCGGGCCGAATCTGGCCCTCCAGGTCATTTTATGTGGCCCTCGCACCTCTCCTGTAGCTGCAGGAGAGCTCCAGTCCTCCTCCAGACCTTATACTTTCTGCTTTCCAGCAATGCCTCTAGCTTCTTCCCAGCAGCACTGCAAGGTAAGGGAGGTGCACTGTGATGTAAGGGAGGGTGGGTGGGGGGCTCAACTTTTAAAGGTGGAGACGTTCTTGACGTCTTATGTAAGGGTAGGGGATGCTCTTGACATCTAGTCTTACAGATACAACCGGCCCTTTTGAGGGCAATCATAATGCTGATGCGGCCCGCAATTAAATTGAGTTTGACACCCCTGCACTAGGCATATCCTCACTTCTTTCCCACCTCTGCAATTTAAAAATGTAAACATTTGTTTACTTTCTAAAAAATATTTTAGGTAGGCTTTATCCCCAGCCACCTTTCTGGCCTCGGCCAGAATGATGTCTCCTGTGTTTTGAAACCTCCTGAGATATGTACCTCACATATCCCAAAAAGCTTCAGGCTCCATTCATGTGGCCAGAGGTGAGCAAAATCGGGATGGCGGTGGATTTTTAGGGAGCTTCCTGAACCAACAAAAGGCAGCTGGCACCCATTTATGTCAGCATCCAAGATGGTGGCGCAGGAGCCAGTGTGTGACGGTGGACTACGGTTGGACAGTGTTGGAGTTGCTGGCTGGGCGAGTATGTGAATTCTGTATGGACTGTACCACAGGAACAAAACCTTCGGGGGGGGGGGGGGTTCTCTTTAAGCTGGCCATACACCAGTAAAGTTTCCATTGAATATTTTTATGGACACTCTGAAAAATTGTTCATCAGAGCATTCCATTCTGCCATCGTTGAGTCAACTTATTTTGTTCAAAAGCCCTTCAAATTTTTTCCAGACCTGCTCTGTGAATGGAATCCCAGACATACTGAACTGGATTCTTTTTTGCCTAGAAAAACACGCATTAAAATTTTTACAATTTTTCCCAAAACCAAAACCACATTCACAGTATGAATTTCATTTGTTGAAGAAAAATGTTCTATCCTGTTTTGTCAAATTTTCTTATCACTACAGTTGAAAACGATCATCGATCTTCGACTTACCATTAGAAAATTAAACATACATTTCAAAAACAAAAATGTTCTAACAAACTATTGTGTGGCCACTCTTCAAGTGGTATTGAACCCAAAAACAAAATTGTAATAAATTGCAGCTTACCAGTTCTGGTAGTTTCCTTTTTAGCCTTTTTTTGTTTATTTATTTTTTTTGCCTGGTGATCTTGGCCAGGAAGGCAGGCCATATACGATTCATAAAAATAAATCTATGTTCCCTTCCACACATTCAGGTGGATGGGGTAATCTCTCCTGCATTCTGACAGGGGGAGGTTCCTGATGAAGCCGCCAAATTTCCATCCATCTATGGCCGGATTAAAGTGGTTGTAAACCCACCTTGAGAACTTTTACCTATAGGTAAGCCTTTAACCACTTAAGCCCTGGAAGATTTTACCCCCTTCCTGACCAGGGGGTTTTTTGCGATTTTTTTACTGCGTGACTTTAACGGACAATTTCGCGGTCGTGCGACGCTGTACCTAAACAAATTTGACGTCCTTTTTTTCCCACAAACAGAGCTTTCTTTTGGTGGTATTTGATCACCTGTGCGATTTTTTGATCATGCGCTATAAACAAAAAAAGAGCATCAATTTTGCAAAAATAACAATATTTTTCACATTTTTTTATATGAAATTCCCAAAAAAATGTAAAAATCAAAATTTTTTAACATTTTCAGCCAATTTGTTTTATGCTACATATGTTTGGTAAAAAAAATCGCAAAAAGCGTATTTTGATTGGTTTGCGCAAAAGTTATCGCGTTTACTAACAAAGGGAAAGATTTTTGTCATTTTTGGTGTTTTTTTTTTTTTAACAAGTAATGGCGGCGATCTGCGTTTTTTTTTTCCGGGACTCGACATTGCGGCGGACAGATCGGACCCTTGACTGACATTTTTGACACTTTTGGGGTTACCAGTGACATTACTGCAGTAATCAGTGCTATACATATGCACTGTTACTGCAAAAATGACACTGGCAGGGAAGGGGTTAACTGTATTGGAGAGGGAGGGGTTAAGTGTGTCCTAGGGGCGTGCTTCTAACTGTGATGGGACATGGCTACTAGTGTAAAAACAGAGATCAACGGTTCTACATAGTAGAACCTTCTGATCTCCATTTTTACACAGGGGAGAATGACAGGCGGCTTGTTTACATTAGCCGCCTGCCTTTCTCCCTTCCCGGCGAACAATAGCGGGTGACCGGCGGACATTGGGTCCGCCGGTCACACGCACTGACTTGTTAGTGAACGAGCCAGGGCGGGCGCGCGCCTCAGCGGGCGCGCGCTCGCCCGCCTCAGTGGGCGCGCGCTCGCCCGCTATTGGCTCACAAGTCAGTGACAGGCTAGTGACGTACCGGTAACCGGTTAATAAGGCTTACCTATAGGCAGGGCTTTTTTCAGCTGGAACTTGGTGGAACTCAGTTCCACCACCTTTGGCTCAGACCCTCCGCTATCTGCTCACCACTATCACTTGTAAACACAGAAGTCCGGCTTTTGTGTTTACAAGTGACAGATTGTCTCCCAACGGCTCCCACAGATCTCATCCCCTGAGTGTCTCCCACTGATGGGGACAAAGGAGATGCGGTGGTGTTGAGTTCCTGTACCTATTTTTTGAGAAAAAAAGTCCTGCCTATGGGTATTGTAAATATCTCCTAAACTTGCACCGTTTAGGAGATATTTACATTGCATGCAGCCGATGACGTCATTGGTGCATGCGCTCTGAAGAAACGTCCGCCCATGCTGTTTCTTTTAGAGCCCTGTGCGAAGACATGCGTGGGAGTGACGTCACACGGCTCTGGCTCCGGCCAGTAATACAGCCGGAGTCCGCAGATTAGGAAGTTAGGAAGTTAGATGGGAGAAGATGGATGCGGCCGCCAGCGAGGACAACGCGGGCTTCATTTGCAGGTAAGTGTCACATAATGTGCTAGTATGCGATGCAAAAAAACAGGAAGAGTTTACTTCTTCTTTAAAGCAGTTGTAAACCCTAAAAAAAAAAAAAACCTGCAAGACAAAGGCATAATGAGCTAGTATGATCCCTCGCCGTCTCTTCCAGGTTCGGCGGTGATTGGCCGAAAGAGACGGCTCCGGCGCGATGATTGGCCGGAGCCGCGATGACGTCACTCCGCGCGGGAGTGATTTTCCGGCAAGCTCCCGGCAAACAAAATTGAAGGTCCCCCCGGACCTTCAGAGCGCATGCGCTGCTCGCGCGAGCGGCTGCATGCACTGCAAATATCTCCTAAACCATGCCGGTTTAGGAGATATTATTTGTACCTACAGGTAAGCCTTATTATAGGCTTACCTGTAGGTAAAAGTGTCAAAAAGCGGGATACTACCGCTTTAAGTCTTATTTTTCAACTTCCTTTACCAGAACAAGCTGTCCATGAGATATAGCAGTTAGAGGGGTGACACAAACCATTTACCACTGACAGGGGTGCTTACAATGGTCAGCTCTTATTTGTTTATATAAAACCTTTATCCCAAAGGGTTATAAAAAACTGTTGGTGTAACTGCTTGTAAACTGTTACCTGGAGTTCAGTTTTAATTTGTTAGTCAAGTCAAGTCCATCTAAATCTGCTAGTACATCTAACACTACTGTCTCCACAGATTCTTGTAAGAGTAAGTGACATGCAACAAATTACTAAACATAGATATTAAACCTATAAATACACTATATTGTCAAAAGTATTGGGACACCTGCCTTTACACACACATGAACTTTAATGCCATCCCAGTCTGAGTCCGTAGGGTTCAATATTGAGTTGGCCCACCCTTTGCAGCTATAACAGCTTCAACTCTTCTTGGAAGGCTGTCCACAAGGTTTAGGAGTGTGTCTATGGGAATGTTTGACCATTTTTACAGAAGTGCATTTGTGAGGCCAGGCACTGATGTTGGATGAGAAGGCCTGGCTCGCAGTCTCTGCTCTAATTTAGCCCAAAGTTTTTCGATCAGGTTGAAGTCAGGACTCTGTACAGGCCAGTCAAGTTCTTCCACCCCAAACTCGCTCATCTATGTCTTTATGGACCTTGCTTTGTGCACTGGTCCCAATCATTTGGTGGATTTGGAGTTGTTTTTCAGGGGTTGGGCTTGGCCGCTTAGTTCCAGTGAAGGGAACTCTTAAGGCGTCAGCATTCCAAGACATTTTGGACAATTTCATGCTCCCAACTTTGTGGGAACAGTTTGGGGATGGCCCCTTCCTGTTCCAACATGACTGCGAACCAGTGCACAAAGCAAGGTCCATAAGGACATGGATGAGTGTGTATCGGGTGAAGGAACTTGACTGGCTGCACAGAGTCCTGACCTCAATGCAATAGAACACCTTTGCAATGAATTAGAGTGGTGACTACAGGCCAGGCAAGTCCACATCAGTGCTTGACCTCACAAATGCGCTTCTGGAAGAATGGTCAAACATTCCCATAGACACTCCTAAACCTTGTGGACAGCCTTCCCAGAAGAGTTGAAGCTGTTATAGCTGCAAAGGGTGGACCAACTCAATATTGAATCCTATGGACTGGGATGCCAATAAAGTTCATGTGTGTGGAAAGGCAGGTGTCCCAATACTTTTCACAATATAGGGTATATAACATGTGAATCTGATCGAAAATGAGTCAAAGCCAATCATAAGGAAAGGTATTATTATTATACGGGATCTACTGTTTATAGCACCAACAGTTTACACAGCGCTTTACAACATAAGAGCAGACAGTACAATTGCAAAAAAGTTTAATACAGGAGGAATCAGAGGACCCTGCTTACAATTTAAGAGAGAGGGTCAAGCTATACAAAAGGTAGTAACTGTGGGGGATGGGCTGATGGAGAAAATAAATGTACAGTTGTTAGATGGGGACTGGGGAGAAGAGTTTTCAGGGATCGAAGTGTGCAGAATAGGAGATAGCCGGACAGATAGGGGTAGGGAGTAGGGATCGACCAATTATCGGCAAAGCTGATATATCGAGGGCTGATATGCACTTTTCCTGATATATCGGAATCGGCCCCGGAGGTTACCGATATTGTCGATATTTCGGGAAAGTGCTGTACTGGAGTGATGCCTGCAGCTAGAGGCATCACCCCGGTAGCGGCGTCTATAGCCGACGGTCGGCTGTCTTGTAATGACAACCAATGCAGCTGAGAAGCCGCTCGGCTGTCATTACAAAGAGCAGGAGGGGACGTCCCCCCCCCCCTCCCGCCGCATTCTGCGGCTCGCCCGCTGGGAAGAACCAGCCTACACGGCCGCCGAAGAGAAGACCCGATTAAAAGCGCATTCGGCTCTGATAGGGTCTCCATGCAAAAACCCGGAAGTGATGTCATGACATCACTTCCGGGTACTTGCGCCAAATTAAAAAAAAAACAGCATTCAAAACAGCCAAACTTTTTTGGGGTTTGGAGTCTGTTAGACCCCCAGATCCATCCACAAGAGTACCTGTGAAAAAAAAAGAAAAAGAAAAAAAACATTTTTTTAAATGTCCGAAAATATCGGCAGATATCGGCCGATACTGATATGCGATGACCAAAATATCGGTATCGGCAATAAAAAAACGATATCGGTTGATCACTACTTTTAAGTGCAGAGGAGGGGTTTAGGGTCTTTTAGACCCCCATATCCCTCCACAAGAGTACCTGTCAAGAAAAAACAACGAAACGAAAAACCGATATCGGTCGATCACTAGTAGGGAGTTCCAAAGGATGGGAGAGGCTTGGGAGAAGTCCTGGAGGTGAGCATGAGAGGAGGTGATAAGGGAGCTGGAGAGCCGGAGATCTTGACTTATTGTTTGCAGATTTGGGAATTTTAATCGCATTACACTTCCATCAGATAAAAAAAAAATTGGTTACCATAAGACGGGGAAGTCTGATTATCCGAACTTTGTTATTACAGTGTTGTAAACAGCGAGTTTCCCGGCAGTACGCAGACCACACACAAATCTCACACTAATCCATATAGTAATATTACATTTTCATTTATTTTTTATTTTATTTTTTTCGGATGTGACCTGAACGGCAGAAGACGGTTGCTTAAAGCACCCAAACATCTCCGGACTGGCTAATCCTGTTATTTAGTTAATGCTGCAGCTATGGAGACAGTAAGTGCTATTCATGTGCCCGCAGGGCGAGGTTTTTTTTTTTTTCCTATTCTTCCTCTTGGTGACTTCAAAGAGGCCTGCAGGATAAAACACAAATGTAGCCCAGACTGCGAGGCTGCAGCTTCCGCTGGCTGAACACTCCCACAGGGCAAGTCTTGGTATGCAGCAGGCTGGGCCCCGGCCTCTGTGTACAGTGTATGTACAGGATGTGTGTCCTCTATGTGTGCCTCCTTCTCCCCGGGCTGTGCGCACCGAGGTTCGCTCAAAGCCAACCTATACCACACAAAATCAAAATAAATATTTCACCCATAAAACGCGACTGAAAGTACTGAAAACACTACTTTTGGCTAATGCTGGCCCTACACGCTTCCATAAATGATCGTTTTCTATTCCGATCGATCTCTGCTGATAGGAATAATCAATCTATAGTCCACAACTCATTTCAATGATATGCCACACACTGAGAAGCGGATTCAGATTAAGGCCCGGTCCACACTAATGCGATCCGAAAGACATAGATTGACGTCATCTGAGAATACATTGTTTTCTATGTTCACATCGATGCGGTGCAATTCTCACCCGGTTAAAGAAAGGGTCCTGTGCAAGTATAGTGAGAATTTAATCTCCAGCTATGCCAAGTCCCCTCAGATATCGCAATAAATTTGCATCTGTCAAAACACAGATTGCACTGTGAAATCGCATCAATTCCCACAGTGTGAACCGAGTCATACACACTATACAATTGTCTGTAGATTTTTTCCTTTAGATTTACCAAAACCATATAATATGGAGGTCAAATCTAAACACTTTAAATTTGTATACAATCAGGTAGGCCCCTGCACTACAGAGTTGAAGGTAAAGCCCCGTACACACGTACCGAATGTCGGCCGAACGATCGGCCGTCTTTTGTCCGGTGCTGTCCTGTCGGCTGAAAACTGCAAAAGACTGCACATGAATTTTGTCGGCCAACAACAGCCGAAGTGATGTCATGTGATGGTTAACTTTCCCTGTGTTTTTTCTTCTCTGAGCATGCCCAGTCTTGCTAATCGGCTGTTTGTCGGCCGAATTCTGTACTGACTGGCGAACAATCGGCCGTTCTGGTGTTGGCCAACAAAAATTTTAATGCCTGCACACCCGATTCTGTTCGGGCCGAAAAGTCGGAGTCGGTTGTCGGAAGCATCATACTAACAAGCCGACAATCGGCCGATCGTTCGGCGGCCGAATATTTACGGCCGACAATCGCTACGTGTGTACGGGGCTTTAATCTAAAGGAAATCTAACAACAAAAGTTGTATAGTGTCTATCCAGCTTAAAGGCCCCTACACACGATACAAAAATCAGAAGTAAAATTTAGTCCGACGAACGATCTGCCGATTTTCGGATTGTTAGTATAGTGCTTTCGACAGCCGATTACGAATTTTCGGACAACAAAAACTGGATGTGCAGGCTATAAAATTTTTATCGTACGTACGATTTTTATTTAATCACTTGCCGACTGCTCACAGTAATCCTACTGCGGCAGTGCGGCTCTCCTGGATCCAGCGACGTAGTTCATGTGATTCCAGCGCGCGAGTCGGGCCAGGGGAGGAGAGGCGGCGATTGCCGCCTCCCTCACCCAATCGTTGTTGAAATGGTGAGAAGACCCACCTGCTTATGTAAACAAAACAGGCGGATCTTCTCAGTGACAGATAGGACAAGATCATAGGATTCAGCATAGCTGAACCTGCGATCTGTCTGTGTCACAGAACTCCCCTCCCTCCCACACACGTCAGTAAGCATGAGGCATACATTTAACCCCTTGATCACCAACAGTGTTAACCCCTTCCCTGCCAGTGTCATTAGTACAGTAACAGTGCATATTTTTAGCACTGATTACTGTAGTAATGTCACTGGTCCCCCCAAAAGTGTAAAAAATGTCAGTTAGGGGTCCGATCTGTCCGCCGCAATGTCACAGTCCTGCAAAAAATTGCAGATCTCCACCATTACTAGTAAAAAAAAACAAAACAATAAAAATGACATAAATCCTTACCGCAGTCAGTAGACGCGATAACTTTTGCGCAAACTAATCAAAATACGCTTATTGCGATTTTTTTTTACCAAAAATATGTAGCAAAAAACAAATTGGCCTAAAATTTTAAAAGATTTTGATTTTTTAATTTTTTTTTTTTTGAGAATTGAAAATGTCATATAGCTGAATTCGAAAAATATAGTTTTTTTTCAAAATAGTCGCTCTTTTTTTGTTTATAGCGCAAAAAATAAAAATCGCACAGGTGATCAAATACCACCAAAAGAAAGCTCTGTTTGTAGGAAAAAAGGACATCAATTTTATTTAGGTACATCTTCGCACAACCGCGCAATTGTCCGTTAAATAATGCAGTGCCGAATCGCAAAATAGGGCCTGGTCATTAAGGGGGGCAAATCCTTCCGGTCTTAAAGTGGTTAATTAGTACAGTTTTCGTCTGAAAAATATCGTCAGAGCAAGACTAGGCATGCTCAGAAACGAAAGAATACATAGAAAACAGTTCAACGCATGACATCACTTCTGAAGTTGAATTCTGTCGTACGGAATTTTCGTATGAAAGTAACCTCTTCACTTTCCATATGAGACTAGCATGCAACAAAAAACAGATGACAGATTGTTCGATAATCTGATCGTGTGTACGAGGCTTTAAGCTGGATACACACTATACAATTTTCTTTAGATTTTTTCCTTTAGACTTACCAAAACCATATAATATGAGGTCAAATCTAAACACTTTCAATTTGTATGCAATCAGGCCGGCCCTTGCATAACATAGTTGAAGTCTAAGGAAATCTGACAACAAAAGTTGTATAGTATGTATCCAGCTTTAGGTTAACCACTTCTGGACCGCAAGGATTTGCCCCCTTAATGACCAGGCCATTTTTTGCAATTCGGCACTGCGTTACTTTAACGGACAATTGCGCTGTTGTGCGATGCTGTACCTAAGTAAAATTTCTGTCCTTTTTTTCCCACAAATAGATCTTTCTTTTGGTGGTATTTGATCACCTCTGCGATTTTTATTTTTTGCGCTATAAACAAAAACAGAGCGACAATTCTGAAAAAAAAAAAAAAACAATATTTTTCACATTCTGCCATATAACATTCCCAAAAAAAATTAGATATCAAAATTTTTTAACATTTTTTAGGCCAATTTGTATTCTGCTACATATTTTTGTTAAAAAAAAATCGCAATAAGCGTATTTTGAGTGGTTTGCGCAAAAGTTATCGCGGAAAGATTTATGTAAGTTTTATTGATTTTTTTTTTACTAGTAATGGTGGTGATCTGCGATTTTTAGCGGGACTGCAGCATTGCGGCCGACAGATCGGACCCCTAACTGACATTTTTGACACTTTTGGGGGGCTAAAAATATGCACTGTTACTGTAATAATGCCATTGGCAGGGAAGAGGTTAACCCTGTGGGTGATCAAGGGGTTAAGTGTGAGCCTAGGGGAGTAATTCAAAATGTGGGGGGGGGGGGGCGTGGCTTGTGAAATGATCATGGAGACATGTGATCCTATATAGAAGAATCACATGAGCTCTGTGATCATTCCAGGGAGAAGGACGGTTTACAACATCTGACCGTTATTCTCTCTCAGCGGGGAGCGATCGCGGGTGTCAGGTGGCAATCGGAGCCGCCTGCCCCGTGCATTGGAGTCCCCGCGCTCACCCCCTAGCTGTAGGTCTCCGTCGCTAGACCCAGGGCTGCCACCTTGCTGCAGTAGCAGCAACGTGAGTGGCCCTTACGTGGTTAATGATTCCCTCATGCATCTGCAATCACACGTCCCGAACCGCATAGTGCAGTGATGGCAAACCCTGGCACCCCAGACGTTTTGGAACTACATTTCCCATGATGCTCATGCACTCTGCAGTGTAGTTGAGCATCATGGGAAATGTAGTTCCAAAACATCTTGGGGTGCCAAGGTTCACCATCACTGGCATAGTGCGACTTATTCTGAGAAAAGAGTCAGAAACTTCTTTTCCGCATATCTTGTGTATAGAACAGCCCATTGAAACGAATGAGCTTCCAACACGCAGAAAAGCGCCTGTGCTTGGCCGCACCTGTAGGTGTGAACTAAGCCTTCAGCGTGAGCGTACACACGATGAGAATATCGGACAAATAATCATCCGTGTTATTTTTCATGCTAGTCTCCATATGGAAAATGAAGAGGTTACTAAACTTCTCGTACAACAAAATACAACTTCAGAAGTGATGTCATGTGTTGTACTGTAATGTAATCTTTCATTTCTGAGCAAGCGCGGCCTTGCTCTTCCTTTTCTTTTGTACGCATTCTGTATTGATTACAATCTGGTATCATACGAGAAACATTTTTGTGTTTGTCCCTTTGGATAATTTCAGATGAACTGTCGCGATCGGCTTGCGAAAGCTGTGTACTAAGGATCAGATTATCGTGCGATCGCTCCAAAATCTGTACTTTTCGTCCAATTTTCTGATCACCTTAAATCGTAACTCCACTTTTGTTGAGATAAACATTCCCCTCTGGGTGATCTCTGTACATTGCAGGGATTTTACCAAACGTTGTTGCAGATTCCTACCTTTTGTTATTCTGAAGAAATCATTGTTTGTTCCTCTGTGCTGAGTGGGTCTAATGGGAGTGGTTTCATAATTATCTATCAGCTGTGGCAGCCGCAGGACTCTAATGAGGAAAGCTGCTGGGTCTGCATCCCTTTAGACGTGTTCCTATTGGGAGGATCTCACCAAAAATGACATTTGTGTTGCAGGGGATGCCAGAAATCTGACTTTTATCTTAGTGCAGACTTCTGGGAAAATTGGTGAGCCAATCACACAAGCAGGAAATGATGTTTCTGGGGGTGTGGTCAGTATACATTCTGTGTACAGAACAGCTCCAGGCGGCCATATTGCATTGTATTTTCAGAAAAATACAACAGCTGCAGATTGAAAAGGAAAAGTCATTCTTAATAACATCCAATCACGATATGATTTGTGCCGCAATTGTATACTCTATATTGTTTTTTCTTTATTTGCTATTTTTTCCCCCCCACAAAAGTGGAGTTACCCTTTAAGCGTGCCCTCCTATTAGTTTTGTTATATCTAAAAAGAGATTGTACAATCAGATTACATAGTGAATGGCTGCCATAAGAGAGATATGTAGACGTGGAATTTTTTGCCCCCTTGCTTGTGGTCAAATGCACTTTTGTTATTTTTTTTTTTTTTGTCATTATTAATATTAAAGTGGAGAGGAACTTTCACACCTTTGTGGGACCCCCCACCCCCTACATGAGGGTCTCCATCAGAGTCCCCCCTTACATGAGGGTCTCCATCAGAGTCCTCCCTTACATGAGGGTCTCAATCAGAGTCCCCCCCTTACATGAGGGTCTCCATAAAAATCCCCCCTTATATGAAGGTCTCCATCAGAGTCCCCCCTTACATGAGGGTCTCCATCCAAATCCCCCCTTACATGAAGGTCCCTATCAGAGTCCCCCCTTACATCTGGGTCCTCATCAGAGTCCCCCTTACATAAGGGTCTCCATCAGAGTCCCCCCTTATGCCAGGGTCCCCATCAGAGCCCCCCCCCTTACACGAGGGTCCCCATCAGAGCCACCTCTTACATGAGGGTCCCCATCAGAGTCCCCCCTTGCATAAGGCTCCTTTCACACCTGAGCGTATCGTTTTCAGGTGGTTTTTTTTGGCACTTTTTTCAGGTGTTTTTTTAGCTTTTTTTGCAGGAGTTTGGAGGCACGCATTGACATCTAACAAAAACGCTTGTAATCTGCCAAAAAAACATCCACAGCAATGGATGTTAGATTAAATTAAGCACCTTTTTCACTAAACTGTGCAATATTCATCATTCTTTGGGACTTTCATTAAATATTATTTATTATATTATTTATTTATTTATTTATTTTTACAGCATTTGCGCTGCTTGGTGATTTCCTTTGACCCCCCGTTCACATAGGGGCGATCCGACTTCGGGTGGCGACCTCCGAGGTCGCGGTGCGAGCAGCGCGCTGCGACCTCGGAGCGGCCGCCACGGACTTCATAACATTGAAGTCTATGGCGGTCGCCTCCGGGTCGCCCCAAAGAAGCTCCGGACCCTTTTTCTAAGTCGGAGCGACTTGTGTCGCTCCTATTAGAACGGGTTCGCAGCTTCCCTATGGAAGGTGACCTGCGGCGACCTGTGAGGTGACCAGGTCGCCTCACAGGTCGCCCTAGTGTGAACGGGGGCTTAAGTGGTGTATGCACTATTTTGATACAATTTTTTTTAAGTATAAGCGGCTGCGGTTCATGATATAATATTTTATGTATGATTTTTTCACATTTAAGTTTTGTGAGGATTACATTATGTTTACACCTAATAATCATATGGTATCTGGGGTAGGGGTGTCCCCGAGGTGCTCCCAGGATGGGGATGTCCCTGGTGGGGAGGTGTTCCTAGGTTGGATGTGTCCCCGGGTTGAGGGGGCATATCCCTGGGGTGGGGATGTTTCTGGTGTGCAGTGGTGTCCCAATGATGGGAGTGTTCCCTGGGAAGAAGTAGTGTCACTGTGATGTAGGTGTCCCTGGGTTGAAGTGGTGTTCCCATGGTCTGGGAATTCCTAGGGTGAAATGGTATCCTCGGGGAAGTAGTATCCCTAGGGTGAGGGTGTTCTCGGGGTGAGGTGGTGTTCCCGAGGTGGGGGTGTCCCCAGGGTGGTTTCCCTATGGTGAAGTGGTGTTCTGTTGGTGGGGGTGTCCCTAGGCTAAAGTGATGTCCCTGGAGCGGTTTCCTTATAGTGAAGTGGTGTTCCCATAGTGGGGGTGCCCCAGGGTGAAGTGGTGTTCCCATGGTGGGGGTGTCCCTAAGGCAAAGTGATGTCAGCGTAGTGGAGGTGTCCTTGGAGTGAAATGATGTCCCTTGGATGAAGTGGTGTTCCCATGGTGGGGGTGTCCCCAAGCTGAAGTGATGTCACTGCAGTAGGGTTGTCATTGGATTGAAGTGGTGTTCCCAAGGTGGGGGTGTCCCTGGGGCAAAGTGATGTCACCATGGTGGAGGTTTCCTTAGAGTGAAGTGGTGTCCCCAGGGTGAAGTGATGTCCCTGGGGTAGTTTCTCTATGGTGAAGTAGTGTGCCCATGGTGGGGGTGTCCCCAGGTGAAGTGGTGTTCCGATGGTGGGGGTGTCACTGGGGTGAAGTGGTGTTCCCTTGGTGACAGTGTCCCTGTGGCAAAGTGATGTCATCGTGGTGGAGGTGTCCTTAAAGTGAAGTGATGTCCCCTGGATGAAGTGGTGTTCCCATGGTAGAGATGTCCCTGGGGTGAAGTGGTGTTTTCATGGTGGGGGTGTCCCTGGGGTGAAGTGGTGTTCCCTTGGTGGGGGTGTCCCTGCGGCAAAGTGATGTCACCATGGTGGGGTGTCCTTGAAGTAAAATGGTGTCCCCAGGGTGAAGTGATGTCTTTGGGGTAGTTTCCCTATGGTTAAGTAGTGTTCCGTTGGTGGGGGTGTCCCTGGGGTGAAGTGATGTCCCTGGGGTGGTTTCCCTATGGTTAAGTGGTGTTCCGTTTGTGGGGGTGTCCCTGAGGTGAAGTGATGTTCCTGGGGTGGTTTCCCTATAGTGAAGTGGTGTTCCCATAGTGGGGGTGTCCTCAGGGTGAAGTGGTGTTCCCATGGTGGGGGTGTCCCTGGGGTCAAGTGATGTCACTGTGGTGGAGGTGTCATTGGAGTGAAGTGGTGTCCGTTATGGTGAAGAGGTGTACCCATGGTGAGGGTGTCCTCAGAGTGAAGTGGTGTTCCCATGGTGAAGTGGTGTTCCTTTGATGGGGATGTCTCTGCGGCAAAGTGATGTCACTGTGGTGGAGGTTTTCTTGGAGTGAAATAGTGTCCCCTGGATGAAGTGGTGTTCCCATGGTGGGGATGTCCCTGGGGTGAAGTGGTGTTTCCATGGTGGGGTGTCTGCGAGGTGAAGTGGTGTTCCCATGGTGGGGGTGTCCCCAAGGTGAAGTGGTGTTCCCATGGTGGGGGTGTCCCTGGTGTGAAGTGGTGTTCCCTTGGTGGGGGTGTCCCTGCAGCAAAGTGATATCACCGTGGTGGGGGTGTCCTTGGAGTGAAATGGTGTTCCCACGGTGGGGGTGTCCCTGGGGCAAAGTGATGTCACCATGGTGGAGCTGTCCTTGGAGTGAAGTGGTGTCCCCAGGATGAAGTGATATCTCTGGGGTGGTTTTCCTATGGTGAAATGGTGTTCCGTTGGTGGGGGTGTCCATGGGGTGAAGTGATGTTCCTAGGGCGGTTTCCCTATAGTGAAGTGGTGTTCCCATTGTGGGGGTATCCCCAGGGAGGTGTTCCCATGGTAGGGGTGTCCCTGGGGTGGTTCCCTATGGTGAAAAGGTGTACCCATGTTGGGGGTGTCCCTAGGGTGA
Organism: Pelophylax lessonae; assembly: GCF_965119305.1. Classification (NCBI taxonomy): domain Eukaryota; kingdom Metazoa; phylum Chordata; class Amphibia; order Anura; family Ranidae; genus Pelophylax; species Pelophylax lessonae. The sequence goes on along the minus strand of NC_138779.1, from coordinate 30,489,674 downwards.
AGTGATGTCACTGTAGCGGAGATGTCCTTGGAGTGAAGTAGTGTCCCCTTGGTGAAGTGGTGTTCCCATGGTGCAAGTGTCCCAGGGTTGTTTCCTTATGGCGAAAAGGTTTACCCATGTTAGGGGTGTCCCTGGGGTGAAGTGATGTCACTGTGGTGGTGTCCTTGGAGTGAAATGGTGTTCCCATGGTGGGGGTGTTCCCTGGGTGGTTTCCCATGGTGTGGTTGTACCAGGGGTGAAGTGATGTCCCCATGGAAAAGGAGTGTGCTCAGGGGGCTAGGTGGTGTTGGAGGTGTTGTCACTGTACTGTAGGGGGTCAGTCTGGTGTCGGTGTCACTATATAGGGTGGGTCAATGTGGTGTCACTGTAGGGGGGTCAGTCTGGTGTCGGTGGTGATGTCACTGTAGGGGGGTCAGTCTGGTGTCGGTGGTGATGTCACTGTAGGGGGGTCAGTCTGGTGTCGGTGGTGATGTCACTGTAGGGGGGTCAGTGTGGTGTCACTGTAGGGGGGTCAGTGTGGTGTTGGTGTGTCACTGTACAGAAGGGTCAGTGTGGTGTCACTGTATAGGGGGGGGGGTCAGTGTGGTGTCCCTGTATAGGGGAGGTCAGCGTGGTGTTGGTGGTGATATCACTGTAGGGGGTCAGTGTGGTGTCACTGTATAGGGGGGTCAGTGTGGTGTCACTGTATAGGGGGGTCAGTGTATGGGGGGGTCAGCGTGGTGTCGGTGGTGATATCACTGTAGGGGGGTCAGCGTGGTGTTGGTGGTGATATCACTGTAGGGGGTCAGTGTGGTGTCGGTTGGAGTGTCACTGTATAGGGGGGTCGGTGTATGGGGGGGGGTCAGCGTGGTGTCGGTGGTGATGTCACTGTAGGGGGTTCAGTGTGGTGTCGGTGGGGGTGTCACTGTATAGGGGGGTCAGTGTGGTGTGGGTGGTGATGTCACTGTAGGGGGGTCAGTGTGGTGTGGGTGGTGATGTCACTGTAGGGGGGTCAGTGGTGGTGTCACTGTAGGGGGGGGCAGTGTGGTGTCGGTGTCACTGTAGGGGGGTCAGTGTGGTGTGGGTGGTGATGTCACTGTAGGGGGGTCAGTGGTGGTGTCACTGTAGGGGGGGGCAGTGTGGTGTCGGTGTCACTGTAGGGGGGTCAGTGTGGTGTCGGTGTCACTGTAGGGGGGTCAGTGTGGTGTGGGTGGTGATGTCACTGTAGGGGGGTCAGTGGTGGTGTCACTGTAGGGGGGGGCAGTGTGGTGTCGGTGTCACTGTAGGGGGGTCAGTGTGGTGTGGATGGTGATGTCACTGTAGGGGGGTCAGTGTGGTGTGGGTGGTGATGTCACTGTAGGGGGGTCAGTGGTGGTGTCACTGTAGGGGGGGGCAGTGTGGTGTCGGTGTCACTGTAGGGGGGTCAGTGTGGTGTGGATGGTGATGTCACTGTAGGGGGGTCAGTGTGGTGTGGGTGGTGATGTCACTGTAGGGGGGGGGGGAGTCGGCGTGGTGTCAGTGTCACTGTAGGGGGGTCAGTGTGGTGTCGGTGGTGATGTCACTGTAGGGGGGTCAGTGTGGTGTCGGTTGGAGTGTCACTGTATAGGGGGGTCGGTGTATGGGGGGGGGTCAGCGTGGTGTCGGTGGTGATGTCACTGTAGGGGGTTCAGTGTGGTGTCGGTGGGGGTGTCACTGTATAGGGGGGTCAGTGTGGTGTGGGTGGTGATGTCACTGTAGGGGGGTCAGTGTGGTGTGGGTGGTGATGTCACTGTAGGGGGGTCAGTGGTGGTGTCACTGTAGGGGGGGGCAGTGTGGTGTCGGTGTCACTGTAGGGGGGTCAGTGTGGTGTGGGTGGTGATGTCACTGTAGGGGGGTCAGTGGTGGTGTCACTGTAGGGGGGGGCAGTGTGGTGTCGGTGTCACTGTAGGGGGGTCAGTGTGGTGTGGGTGGTGATGTCACTGTAGGGGGGGGGGAGTCGGCGTGGTGTCAGTGTCACTGTAGGGGGGTCAGTGTATAGGGGGGTCAGTGGTGATGTCAGTGTATGGGGGGGGGGGTTCAGCGTGGTGTCGGTGGTGATGTCACTGTATGGGGGGGGGAGTCAGCGTGGTGTCGGTGTCACTGTAGGGGGGGGGGGGGCAGTGTGGTGTCGGTGTCACTGTAGGGGGGTCAGCCTAGGACTCCGGTGTACCTATGAGGAATGCAGAGGAGGGGGAGGGGAGGGGGAGGTAACCCCTGGCATGCTGTGTGTAGTCGGAGGGTCTGTGTCCCCGCCCCCAGTTCTCCCCCCTCCCCCTCCTCCTCTATTACCTCCTCCCTGTCCTCTTCCCCGCACAGCTCTCCTCTCCTCTGCCGACCGATCTCCTCCACCTGGGCACCATTGTGCGCTATGAAGGGGCACCGCACCCCCCGGACACCCCTCTCCTGATCCCTCACCCATCCCCCCAACTGGATTACACCTCCCAGCCGGCACTGTGTACGGAGATCCCTCCGGACTGGATCCACTGCAAGGAGGCATGACCGCCGGGATCTACTGCAAGTCCTATGGGCGCAGAGAGGTGAGATCCCCATTGTTCTACATGGCCAGAGGAATGGGATCTACTGGATCCCTCTATTGTCACCTACAAGTTATAGAAGGGGGCTTCTCTATACTGTATACTCATTATAGGAGAGGGGGACCTCTATATACTCATCACATAGGAGAGGGGGACCTCTATATACTCATCACATAGGAGAGGGACCTCTGTATACTCATCACATAGGAGAGGGGGACCTCTGTATACTCATCACATAGGAGAGGGGGACCTCTGTATACTCATCACATAGGAGGGGGACCTCTGTATACTCATCACATAGGAGGGGGACCTCTATATACTCATCACATAGGAGAGGGACCTCTGTATACTCATCATAGGAGAGGGGGACCTCTATATACTCATCACATAGGAGAGGGACCTCTGTATACTCATCACATAGGAGGGGGACCTCTGTATACTCATCACATAGGAGGGGGACCTCTGTATACTCATCACATAGGAGGGGGACCTCTGTATACTCATCACATAGGAGAGGGGGACCTCTGTATACTCATCACATAGGAGGGGGACCTCTGTATACTCATCACATAGGAGGGGGACCTCTGTATACTCATCACATAGGAGAGGGGGACCTCTGTATACTCATCACATAGGAGAGGGGGACCTCTGTATACTCATCACATAGGAGAGGGGGACCTCTGTATACTCATCACATAGGAGAGGGGGACCTCTGTATACTCATCACATAGGAGGGGGGCTTCTGTATACTATATACTCATCATATAGAAGGATCAGGTCTATATATTTTATTATGATACAGAAGGATCATTTTTATAACTATCATCACTCTTCTATTGTATCTCATCATATAGAAGGGTGACTTATGTATACTATATCCTCATCACATAGATCATTCATTTATTTATATATATATATATATATATATATATATATAGAAGTATGACATCTGTATACTATATCCTCATCATCTTATAAGGATCAGTTCAATGTATTTTATCAGCATTCTAGACAGGTTATTTATATATATTCTATCATCATTACACTTCTATTGTATCTGATCATTTACAGGGATAACTTCTGTATAATTCATCATCAGATAGAAGGGTCAGTTCTATATTATTATATATCATAACATAGAAGATCTGCAATCATCTCTTCATGATCATCCTATAAAAGTGGCTTTCTTATATATTATTTCATCATCATAGAAGTCTTTTATATAATATTATCATATAGAAGTATCAGCTCTTTGTAATGATATAAATATGTATATACATTGGCCATGTCATACATAAACAATGCTGTACATGAATCAAAAAATATACACATCAGATGTAACAATAAACAAAGTGTGAGAAATACAAAGTGTAAATCAGTATTAGCTCAGAATACAGTGGGGTGGGGGATTTCATCAGGATGTTTTGGGGTACAAGACCCCCCTACTACAGCAAAGACCTCACCCACCCATTCTTGGATTATACTGCTTTACATTATATATTTCTATCTGACACTTTTTGCTGCATCTAATGAGTGTATTCAGTTGACACATATTACATTGTTTATGTATGGTGTTCCAAATTCTTATTTATCTGTTTTTTTTTTTTTTGAATAATATGGAGAGAGCTCCTCTCCTGGATATTCAGTGCCTTGTTCTATTCCTTTTCCCCCCTTTTGTATTACTCATATATAGGTGTTCAAAGGTTGTATTCCTTTATTATATTTACCACAACATCACATAGAAGCAAGTCTTATTTTCTAAACATGCACAAAACTCTGCTGATACATTATTTTGTAAATGTTGCAACATTTTGCTATTTTATATCTAAAGACCTTTGCAATTTTACTTTGCAACTCTGCCATATTTGTGATTACACTGTGGTGTTATAGGATCTGTTATGGTAATATATGGTGTACAAGGCTCTGTTATAGTATTATATAGTGTAAAAGGATCAGTTATAGTAATATATAGGGTACAAGGCTCTGTTATGGTAATGTGTGTGTGTATGTTTGTATGTGTGTGTGTGTATATATATATATATATATATATATATATATATATATAGTACCAGGCTCTGTTAGAGTATTATACAGTGTACAAGGCTCTGTTATAGTAATATATAGTGTACAAGGCTCTGTTATTGTATTATATAGTGTATAAGGCTCTATTATTGTATTATATAGTGTACCAGGATCAGTTATGGTAATATATAGTGTACAAGGCTCTGTTATTGTATTATATAGTGTACAAGGCTCTATTATTGTATTATATAGTGTACCAGGATCAGTTATGGTAATATATAGTGTACAAGGCTCTGGTATGGTAATATATATAGTGTACAATGATCTGTTATGGTAATATATAGTGTACAAGGCTCTGTTATTGTATTATATAATGTACAAGGCTCTGTTATTGTATTATATAGTGTTCAAGGCTCTGTTATTGTATTATATAGTGTTCAAGGCTCTGTTATTGTATTATATAGTGTACAAGGCTCTGTTATGGTAATATATAGTGTACAAGGCTCTGTTATTGTATTATATAGTGTTCAAGGCTATGTTATTGTATTATATAGTGTACAAGGCTCTGTTATGGTAATATATAGTGTACAAGGCTATGTTATTGTATTATATAGTGTACAAGGCTCTGTTATAGGAATATATAGTGTACAAGGCTCTGTTATTGTATTATATAGTGTACAAGGCTCTGTTATGGTAATACATAGTGTACAAGGCTCTGTTATGGTAATATATAGTGTACAAGGCTCTGTTATTGTATTATATAGTGTACAAGGCTCTGTTATGGTAATATATAGTGTACAAGGCTCTGTTATTGTATTATATAGTGTACAAGGCTCTGTTATTGTATTATATAGTGTACAAGGCTCTGTTATGGTAATATATAGTGTACAAGGCTCTGTTGTATTATATAGTGTACAAGGCTCTGTTATTGTATTATATAGTGTACAAGGCTCTGTTATTGTATTATATAGTGTACAAGGCTCTGTTATGGTAATATATAGTGTACAAGGCTCTGTTATGGTAATATATAGTGTACAAGGCTCTGTTATGGTAATATATAGTGTACAAGGCTCTGTTATGGTAATATATAGTGTACCAGGATCAGTTATGGTAATATATAGTGTACAAGGCTCTGTTATGGTAATATATAGATGTGTTTTTCATAAGAACCTTGCATATTTTTATCCCATGGTCTCTCTTCTTTTTTTTTTTTTTCTTTTGTTCCTCTTACCAGGCTCTACTATATATCCCCCCCCCCCCAAATCTTTGTTATAATCTGTATATACAAGGTTCTCCTGGAATATTCTTATTCTATATACTCAGGGTTTGCTGTATGAGAATGCCATACACTCGGCAGTACTGGGTTTTAGCATATAAAAAGCTCAGCTGGTATTTTTCCCATGTTCAGGGCTGGGAAGATTACTTTGGCTAATTAGGCAGGTGGCTTGGGCAGGACTGATCAAGGGGCCCTCCATAAAAATGTCAGTTTTTTTTTTTTTTTCCCCTTGCTTTTTTGTTTTTTATTTTCAATTGTTAACCCCTGTGGTCCATCTAGATCACCTGTAGAGGAAGTTCAACTTGTGGACGACTGATATCTAATCTGTTGTATTTGCCCACAGTGCCAGGGATGGATTCCAAATAACCAGAGCCCTGACATGTATGAACCTTGCCAACTGGTGTTATTATTGTGACTGGTGCTTTAGAGGGACAAGATGCTCATACTTTCTGTAATTGATAGCCAGAAGCAGGGTAAAAAAAAAGCTTGCACACTGTCCCACAGAGCTGACAATCTAGGTAAAGCTTGCTTAACCAGGGTTTCTCCAGAGGTTGCTAGGGGTCCCTTGTGTGAATGGTGCCTCTCAGATGAGTAACCACTGACATCAATCATCTTTTTGTAGCTATATGTAAGGGGGGGGGGGGGGTTTACCAATGACCAAAAATGTAAGGAAGGATCATCCTAGTGTCAATCTCAGTGTTCTGCAGATCTAGTAATTAACAGCGGGGGTTCCCTGAGCCTGGAACGTTGTTTCAAAGGTTCCCCCATGTTAAAAAGGCTGAGGAAAGCTGCTCTAGGTGGTTTACCTCAGACGTTATGGGGACTCATGGGGCGAGATTTAATAAAACTGGTGCAGCTCTGCATAGAAATCAGTCAGCTTCCAGGTTTTAGCCCCCATTCACATCGGGGTGATTTGATATGTCCAATCGCATGCCATATCGCAGCTTATTGCCAGCAACAGCACTGTCCCAATCAGTGTGACGCGAATTTGCGGCACCCAACGATTTACAAAAGTAGTTTCTGCACTACTTTTGGCGACTTTGGGGGTGGAACTCACGCAATTTCAAAGCCACATTTCAATCTGACTTGAGGGGGGGCGACTTGAAAGACATTTGTGCAGGTTCTTACACCGATGTCTAATGAAATCGCCCCCCGAAATCGCACCGAATGGGACGCTCCAATTGCTGGCAATAGGCTGCGATTTGACATGCAGTTTGACCCAATGTGAACTAGGGCTGACTGTCAAAGCCTTACTGAACAAGCTGAAGTTAAGTGGGGGTATAAGGAAATCGGGGGCGAATGATTGTCCAATTTTCCTCAATATTTCACAGCAAATCAAAACCGATTAATGAAAATTTGCATGAAAATTTTTGTACGACAAAAGCTTTTTTTTCTTTGTTTGTTTCTGATCGTGCGCGGCCTTTTATTTTCTGATTTTTCTTGTATGAAATCGGTACACCTTAAACAAAAATTGTTTGTTCTGTTCCTGTACAAGAACAATTTTGGAGTTTGTCCCTTTGGGAATTTTCAGACGAAAAGTCGCAATGGGCTGTCGAATGTTGTGTTCACATTATACGAAAATCGTACGAAAGTTCTTTGGACGAATATTCTCGCCCGATACTCTTATAGTGTGTACAAGCCTTTAGAAGCTGATTGGTTGCACAGAATGCACCAGTTTTAGTAAATCTCTCCCAGTGCACTGGGGTTTTATAGGCATGGAATGTTCACAGTACAGCAAACTTCAGCTTTGACTATTCTGCCTTCTCTGCAGAATATTGATTTCTGATTGGTAGCTGTGGCTTCAATTGATCGTGTGTGTGTGATTTTTGTTTCTTTTTTACTTCCTGTACACAAATCCTTTTTCAATTCATTCCAAAGTGCACTTTTCTGCAGGTAGTGTTGCAAGAGCCACGTACAATAATAACTCTTACTGTCCGGAGATTGACTCAGCCAAATGATTCGGATTCCACAACCATGCACTTTATTTATTTACGTCAGTTTAGTGTTTTATTGTGGTCACATGATCCCTGTCATTGGCTCTTAGAGAAGGAGTCAAGGCGGACTGTTCAGAGTATGAATGACTAAATGCTCGGCCCTAAACTGCTAATCCTCTCTTAAAATTCAATTTTATCAACTAGAGCGGTACAGGGACCATAGAGCACTCTTAGAAAATGTGGGTTCTTCTGACTATTATTATTATTTTATATATATTTTTTTAAATATTATTATTATTATTAATATAAAGAAAGAAGGAAAAAAAATTAAATAGCGAGGAATATCGGAGGATTATCCGATTGTACCCCACTTAACTTTAGCTTGCTTTTTTTGTTGACAAGTAAAAATCTGTATTTTTTCTTTTTGCTATAAAATTACACACACATATATATAATATATATATTATTGCTGCTTATGGATGAATATTTTGTATAATTCACTGTGTGAGGCTTGATCACAAGTTTTATGTTTGTGGGTCGCTGAGACTGGCCAGACAGTATTCAATTTTAAGTGGCAAATTCTGGTGAAGTAAATGGGGTGGGTGGGGAGGGGGGTTTCATAATAAATAAGAAAACCTTGGTATCTGGAGTGGGTGGACGTTGCACCCCATGTTAATCCAATATGGTGCCTCATAGCAAGAGCGTATGTGCAAGTTCTTTATTTAGTTTAGAGCTTGGAAGCACTACGAGCCCTGTCACACTGAGGAGGTTTTCAAGCGCTTTTGCGCTTTATTAAAAAAATAAAAAATGATTCCCATCAAAATCAATAAATGCTTTTACACGGTGTGGTGCGCAGGCAGTGCGGTGAAAAAAATCCTGCATCTTTTGAACATGTTTGGGGAGCTTAAGAAAAAAAAAGTGCTCCAAAAACACCCTCTCCATTGAAATTAATAGAAAGCGCCTGAAAAGCACCTAAAAAACGCCCCACAGCGTTTTTGGTGCAGTTTTTGAGTCACATGTCCTTTAAAAACCGCACCACAAACGCCACAAAAGTGCTTCACTTGAAGCGAGCCATAAGGGGCCTTAGGTCTCATGCACACGGGACGTTTTGCTATCTCTCCTAGACGCTTTTCCTCCTGGCAGCAGCGTTTTGGCAGGGGGAAAAAAAAATGCTTGACGCTTGTAAACGTGTGGAACTTATTTAGGCGCATCTAACGCTTTGGCTTTAAATAATTTCATTGGCCAGAATAATCAATTATTATAAATTATTGGTAAAAATCCAAACTGGCGTGGTAAAACCAACGAGTAACGGTCCATACACATGCAAACAAGCCGTCATACACGTGGGCTTGCAGTGGGGATCGGTAGTTAGACGTCTTCTGAAGACGGCTAACCAATGATGAAACGCGTTAGGTGGAACGCACGTCGTGACGTCATACGGCGATTGGTGGAACGCAAGCCGGAACTACCGCTCTCCACTGCAAGCCCACGTGTATGACGGCTTGTTTGCATGTGTATGGACCGTTACTCGTTGGTTTTACCACGCCAGTTTGGATTTTTACCACGATTTGCTACATTTTGTGTGTTCTTTGCCCACTTTGCACAATTTTTTACTTCTTGGGACTGCATGTATTTGAAGTGAACCGGGGGTGTGCAATAAATCCTATTTATATACAGTACTGCACTATCCGAGTTTTTTGTCCCTTACACCCTGTGGCTGGAGCTGACCCTACACAGGAGGACCTTTTCCCACTGAGCTGTACTGGGACCATCAGCAACGGAATTTGGTACTGCAGAAGGGATATCTGGGTCCGCCAGGAGGGACGTTCCTGTATCTGGAGACTGTCTCCAAAGCAAGGTTGGTCCTGGTGCCGTAAGGCATACAGGACCCACGTCTTCTGGTGAGTCTGAATTTCACTTATTCTTCACGGTGAAGGGTCACATTTTAATGGGAAGAAGAGAAGAAGAAATATTGGCACCTTATTCAATTATTTAATTATTTATTGATTTAATTGTTTGGAATTTACACTATTCACTGGACTATTTTGCATTTATTTTACACATGGACTTGATTGTTATTTATATGTAATTTATGTTTATAGCTTTATGCGTGTCACACTATAAAACACATTTGATTTATCACATTTTAGCAAGCGCTATAGGTAATCGAACTACATTGATTACTGTTTTTCCAAAATTTTGCACTAGCACTTTCTATAGCAGCTGCTATATATTTATTTATTTATCTCTATTGATTCATTCAGTGATTAATAACTAGGTGGAACACTATCACATGATTTACTATTTATTACTCGCCATAGAACTAGGCCATATATATATTTAATTAGATCCCCCTTTGGCGCAGGCAATATACTTGTGAATTCAGGTATATTTTCTTGCATTCTATTGCTCACAGGCTGGGATCCAGTTTTCCTGTTAGAGGGGTGGCTACCCTCTGTTGCTCACTCCTGGGATGGGCTACGGGCCTTTGAGCGCTATGGGGCTCTCAGCACAGAAATGTTTACATTTGGCATGCATATATGCGGCCCCGCCCCCCCCCCCCCTTTACCCCATCAGAGAGAGTGAACTGGGGCCATTAAATGATTTTCTACTTCTATTACTTGTGTGTTCAAGCTCTTAAAGCGGAGTTACACCTTAAAGTGAAAGTTTCGCTCATCTGCTTTTACCCCCCCCCCCCTTCCGGTGCCGCATTTCGCATTTTTCAGGGGGGAGGGGGAACGGGTACTGGTTTTTGCCTCCCCACTTCCGGGTACTGGTACTGGTTTTTGCCTTACCGCTTCCGGGAGACAGCGGTGGTTTTGGGTACGTGTTTACTGGTTCTGGGTATGGGTACTGGTTTTTGACTCCCCATTTCCGGGAGACAGCGCTGGTTCCAGGTTTACTGGTTCTGGGTACTGGTACTGATTTTTGACTCCCCACTTCCGGCAGATAGCGCCATCCCTCAGACGTTTCATCCCCTTTCTCCTTCCTCCGCCGCCGAGCCAATGAGAATGCGCAGCGCGCTTCGAGCATGCGCAGTAGGGAACCGGCTGTGAAGCCAAAAGGCTTCATTGCCAGTTTCCCTTATGCCTCGTACACACGATCAGCTAATGGTACGAAAAAAATCGCTTACGAATTGATCGCACAATTATCTGATCCTTAGTACACAGCTTTTCGACAGCCGATCACAACATTTCGTTCAACAAAATCCGAAGGGACAAACATGAAAACTTTTGTCGTATGTCATAGCTTAGGGAACGACAATCGTTTAATCAGTACAGTGTGCGTCCGCTAAAAATCGATAGACAAAGACCACGCATGATCAGAAACACGAAACTAACCCAGAAAAGGCCTGCCTGCCATCGTTTTTGTTTTGCGCTATCCGATACGCAGCTACGCAACCAGGAAGCTTTTCCAGAATCCTATGAAAAAAATCATACGTTTAGTGCACATTGTTGAATTCGATACTAGTATCAGGCAGCAAAATACGAACGATAAGTCGTCCAATTATCTGATTGTGTGTGCGAGGCATTCGAGTGAATGGCGGCGGCAGCTGATCAGAAAATCGGCTGGGGTGCAGACATTGCGGGCTCCCTGGACAGGTAAGTGTCTATATATTAACCACTTCCCGACCGCTTACGCTATAATTACTGCGGCAGGCTGGCTCGTACAGGCAAAACAACGTAGGTCTACGTTGCTCGCCTGGGAGGACCAAGGGCCGAGCGCGCTCCCACCCCCGATCGTCAGCGGGGAAACTGATGCGTGTGTCAGACGGCTCAGATTGCCGCCTGACACCTGCGATCGCTACCCGCTGAGAGAGGACGGTCAGCTGTTGTAAACACAGCCGACTGTCCTTCTCCCTGAAATGATCACAGATCTCACGTGATCCTTCTATATAGGATCACATGTCTCTATGGTCATCTCAGAAGCCACGCCCCCCGCCCCCCCCCCCCCAGTTACAATCACTCCCCTAGGGTCACATTTAACCCCTTGATCACCTATACTGTTAACCCCTTCCCTGCCAGTGTCATTATTACAGTATATTTTTAGCACTGATTACTGTAGTAATGTCACTGGTCCCCCCAAAAGTGTCAAAAATGTCAGTTAGGGGTCCGATCTGTCCGCCGCAATGTCACAGTCCCGCTAAAAACCATAGATCGCCGCATTACTAGTGAAAAAAAAAAAACAATAAAAACAATAAAAATTACATAATCTTTCCCGTAGTTACTAGACGTGATAACTTTTGCGCAAACCAATCAAAATATGCTTATGGTGATTTTTTTTTTTTTTTACAAAAATATGTAGCAGAAAACAGGCTTAAAATTTTGATTTTTAATTTTTTTTTTCTTTTTTTTTTTTTGGGGGGGGGGGGGGATGTTATATGGCAGAAAGTGGAAAAATATTGTTTTTTTTTTTTTTTTTTTTTTTCAAAATTCTATTTTCTTACTTTTTTGTTTATAATGCAAAAAATAAATATTGCACAGGTGATGAAATACTACCAAAAGAAAGCTCTATTTGTGGGAAAAAAAGGACGTAAATTTTATTTGGGTACAGCGTCGCACGACCGTGCAATTGTCTGTTAAAGTAACGCAGTGCCGAATCGCAGAATAGGGCCTGGTCATTAAGGCCCCTTTCACACAGGGGAGTCCATCCGCGGACTCTGTTTTTCTCAGCGGGGGATCGATCCGCCGATTCCCCCGCTGAGCAGGCGAACGGCTGCTCTGTCTCCGCGGAGCTGTAATATCCCCGCTGTTCTCTATGGGGGAATCGGATGAGAACGGACTGTCTGTCCGCTCTCATCCGATTCGATCCGCTGGACGGATGGAAAATAGGGTTTCCATCTGTCCAGATTTGACGGACCCGATCGGATGTCGGTGTAAGGGGGCAAATCCTTCTGGTCTCAAAGTGGTTAAAAGACAGCAGATACAGGATTTGTAGCTAACCAAATTATTTTTTTCCACAGCTGGAACACCGCTTTCAAACCCACAAATGCAACATGCTGTGATAATATATCTTTAACACAAATACAATATCCTAAGACTGTAGGTGTATAAAGTATATAGCACATTCCTAATAAACTGTGACTGAGCAATATGCCCTGAGACTACAAAACTGCTTGAGAGTTCCACGTCTGCTGTACAGAAATGTCTCTGTAGAGGAATTACATTTCCATAGCCATGAGGAATTTTACAAAAGTTAGAGGTTTTTTTTTTTCAGAAAGTTATTAGGTACAGCCCTGGGCACCAGAGACTTAACAAAAAAAAAAGGAGTCATTTAAAAAGTGAAAAGGGAGTCCTTTAAGTGCCGTAAAGTTGTCATCTTCAATTTTGTTTTCCCCCCTTCCCTGCCGTCACCCAGGGATCAGCCCCCCTGCAAGCCTGTGTGTGCAAGCCAATGCTGCATTGTTTGGAGGCTCTTTTCAGGTCTAGACTGTATCACCGCAGGGTGCTACCAGACAAATGCAGAAAACGGAGACTATTGCAAGTGTGCAGACCCTGACCGCCCCTCTCGGTATCCTGTGGCTTATATGGCTCTTGCTTTACAGTGCGATTCCTGAGGCTAGGCACTTCTTCTCGCCTTGGGTTGGCCCCTTGCAGTCCTACACAAAAAGCACCTTCACGTTGCAGAAGGGTGGGTTTGGGAGGGAGGGGGTCGGTGTTATGGCGGCCTCGCTGGCCGATTGTGTTTGTATGTCACTATTTTCCTTTGCTACAGGCTGCCTGTATGTTGGCTCAGGCCCACTTGCAATGTGTGCTATGTGAAAGGCGAGAAGGGGGCAACTGGCTTACATGTGTCCGGGTTAATCTTTTCCTCTCTATACTTTGTACATTGCATCCTGTGACATTTCAGCGACTGACCGTCCTTCGAAATATGAACCAGACTCTCGGCTGCACAGGAATTTCTACCAATGATTGTCCTACAAATAATGTTTTCTCTGGACACAACAATACACATTGACAAAATACACCAGGTGCTGCTGGGTCCTACTGAAATGCCGATTCCAGGGACGGGAAACCCGCATTCACCTCTTGCGTGATCTTCTCGTAATGGCAAATCTGACCTGAGAAAAGACACCGCTTACAATTATATTAATTTTTTTTTTTTTTTTGGAACCAAGTTCAGCCCCTGCTGAACCAACCAAATTTCGATCTATGTATGGCTGATGTTCTGCCGAAAACTCCAACTTGCCGAGAACCTCAACCAGGTCACTTCCAGTGACTCTACACCAGGAATAATTGGAGATTTTGACTAGGGATCGACCGATATCGGTTTTTCGATATTTTGGCCATCGCATATCGGTATCGGCCAATATGGGCCGGTATTTTGTACATCCTATGTCAGGGTCCGAAATTAGTCTTGTCCTCCTTCTCCAACCATTAGGTGGGAGATTTAGCGGGTGAGAGACAGAGCAGTATTGAGTGGATGCCGAACGGAGCAGTATCACCCGGGTATCACTTACGGCAAGTGGGTGAGGGATACCAATCTGCCAGCAGATCTGCTAATGTGGATTTGCTTATATCTTTAATTTGTACATATGTGAATGGCATATTCAATAACATTTGTAAATGGAATTATGCTATGTGACATCATTTTACCCTTTATATGAGCAATGCTTGGAATATGTAGAAACTGGGAAATGGTCTGATGTTGTCTATTACATCCACTTTCATCCCTAAATCAAGCAAAAAAGAGAAAAATGGCCCAGATGGGACTTTAAATGAAGTGGATGCATGAGTCGCTGATGCATAAAAGTAGATTTTAATGAGTAAAAAACATGTAAGCAAAAACACGCATTGCCCAACGGATGGAGTACAAAATATGGCATGGCAAGATTTCAACAGCAATATTGATATAAAAAATCATATAACATGGAGTGAGCAGGATGCACACAAAATTGTCTTAAATATAATGTACAACATAGTAGAAAACTCGATGCGTTTCGTGGGTCTGTAGCCCACTCATCAGGAGTATATACAGGTAAACCTGTCAAAGGAATGAAAGACTTGTATGTAATGTCAAAAACCAATAGATGTTGGAGATAAATCAGCAAGTATGGATTTTCAACAATTGTATGACCCAAGTGGGGAAACCATACTTACATGGAGCCATATTTCACTGGTGAAAGCGACATTGCCATATGATGGAAGCGCAAATTGTCTGACCCGGGAGCTGAAGGAACATGAGTCTACGGCAGCGAGACGGGAATGTTTGGAATATCTGCAATATCAGGCAGTTCCGGGGCCGATACAGATATATCTGCAAAAGTCAATATCGGCCTTGCCGATAATCCCTAATTTCGACCACTTGGTGTCTTCACAGAACAGTGGCAGCCTACAGACTCCGGTACACACTATGAGGGAATATTTTTAGTCCGAATTTCAATCCATGTATGGCCGGTGTTCTGCCGAAAACTCCAACTTGCCGAGAACTCCAACCACTTCACTTTGGTTGACTCCACACCAGGAATAATTGCAAATTTTTACCACTTGGTGTTTTCCCGCTAGTAACAACATCATGGCCGCATCAAAGGCGGTGACAACTAGCGGACTATCAGTGTTCACTCATTATAGGCGTGTACTGAAGTAAATAGGCTGCCGCTGTGCTTTGAAAACAAAATGGTCGAAATTTGCAATTATTCCTGGTGTGGGGTCAACCGAAGTGAAGTGGTTGGAGTTCTCGGCAAGTTGGAGTTTTCTGCAAAACACTGACCATACATGGATTGAAATTCGACTGGTTCAGTAGGGGCTGAATTTGATCCATGTATGGGCTAGCTGTTGGGTTTTTCCCAAACAATCAGTGCTACCGACTATAGCCGGCAACGCTGATCATTGTATTCTGCCAGCAGGGAAGGCTCCCAGCTGGCAGAATACAAAAGCACAGTGGTGGGGATTCCTCCCCTTCCACATTGAATGCATGGAATCGAGGCATTTTTTTTTTCATTAACTAGCTGGTTTAATGGAAAAAAATGAATCCTGTATGGGCTCCCTTAGAAAAGGGGTCTCCAAACTACGGTTAGCAGGCCAAATGTAGCCCGCTACAAGATTCTATCTGTCCTGCAGCTGATGTGCACTGTCTCTGCTTTGATGGGGGTCCCAGTGTAAGGGGGACACAGCTGTAAACTCTGACATAAGGGGGACTCTGATGTGATGTAAAGGAGACTTTGATGGGGTCCCCTGATTTGAGGGGATCAGGGGATTCTGGTGACCTAAGAGCTAGAGATGCACCGAATGGAAATTTTCGTGCCGAAGTTGAAAATGTAGGATGCACTTGCCTGAAAACCAAAAATAACAGTTTCTTTTTTTTTTTTTTTTTTAAAGTATATAATTTCATTATTCAACTTTTTATTATCATGAATTTAAATGAATATGGATTTTTTTTTTTTTGCCCATTATTGCCACCTTTAGTGCAAGAAAAGCTAAAACATTTTTTATCTGTTTATGTATTTTTATGTATGTCTTCACACTGGTCCATTGTGCTTCTATTGTGAAGTTAAAAATCCCACTTAAAGCGGTAGTATCCCGCTTTTTGACACTTTTACCTACAGGTAAGCCTATAATAAGGCTTACCTGTAGGTACAAATAATATCTCCTAAACCGGCATGGTTTAGGAGATATTTACAGTACATGCAGCCGCTCTCGCGAGCGGCGCATGCGCTCTGAAGGTCCGGGGGGACCTTCAATTAATTTGCCGGGAGCTTGCCGGAAAAATCACTCGCGCGCGCCGTCTCTTCCGGCCAATCACCACGCCGGAGCCGCCGAACCCGGAAGAGACGGCGAGGGATCATGGCAGCGCCCGCAGCGATGTCTGGGGGTCCGTGTCAGGGCTTCGTTCTAAGGTAAGTTACACATAATGGGCTAGTATGCGATGCATACTAGCTCATTATGCCTTTGTCTTGCAGGTTTTTTTTTTTTTTTTTTTTATCCAAGGGTTTACAACCGCTTTAATGCATTTTTGTCAGTTAAAAAAACCACAGCAAAAATGCACCTCTCTGTTGAATTGTAGCAAGAATGCCTCAATATGCACCTATGTTGCGCTTTTGATGCGGTTTTTGAGTCACGTGACCTATGGAAAACACCATGAGCACAGTAAAATGGTGGTAAAATCACGGCAAAATTGCGTTAGTTTTCAGTGACATTGACACCTTTTTCTCTTATCAGCAAAAGGACGATAACCCCGTTTTCGGACGATATTTCGGTGCATCTCTTCTTGGATCACTGGAAGGCCAGGCCTTTTCTGACACTTTTTGTTGACAACTAAAAATCAGCATTTTTTTGCTAGAAAATTACCTAGAGCCCCCAAACATCATAAATAAATATATGAATATATATATATATATATATAAAAAAATAATAGAAATATCTAGGGGGGTCAAATATATATATTTTTTTAGCAGAGGCTCTAGACGTGATGGCGAACCTTGGCACCCCAGATGTTTTGGAGTTTTGTAGTTGAGCATCATGGGAAATGTAGTTCCAAAACATCTGGGGTGCCAAAGTTCGCCATCAGGGCTTTAGGGAATAAAATTGTGGTTATTGCAATTTTTTGTCACATGGCATTTGCTCAGCATTTTTTTAAAAAATACGATTTTTTTAATGAATTTTTGCACTGTCCCTTCTTAATTTCCTTTTTTTTTTTTTTTAATTTTATTTTTTTTTTTTTATTCCTATTGCAAGAAATTTAAACATCCCTTGTAATAGAAAACAGGCATGGCATGTCCTCTTTATAGAGACATCTGGGGGTCTTTAAAACCCCAGATCTCTTTTAGACCCGGTTCACACTAGAGCGACTTGGGTCGCCTGCCATAGATTAGCACAGGACCCGTTCTAATAGGAGCGACACAAGTTGCTCCGACTTAGAAAAAGGGTCCTGTACTACTTTGGGGCGACCTGCATAGACTTCAATGATATGAAGTCTGTGCATGTCGCGCCAAGGTCACGGTGCACGCTGTGCACTGCGACTTCACAGGTCGCCCCAGCAAGTAGCGTCGCCCCTATGTGAACTGGGTCTTACTCTGTAAAGCATGAGAAAAACAAAACAAAAACATTGATCTCATGTTTTTCCCACACAAAAATGGTGGCCGTCGCTGCTGGTCTCCTAGACCATAAAAAGGTGGCCAGGGACCATCCAATCGCACAGGAGAGCTTGGAGAGGCTCCAGTGAGTGGCATAAGGCGGGGGGGGGCATCCCCTTCTGCCTGTAAAAGCAATTCAGCAGCTAATCAGCTGCTAAGATTGCTTTTAGATGAACAGAAGAAGAACAGAGGAAAGCCATAAAATGTGGGTGTCAGTTTTTAGGTGTCCTGGCTGCCCATCCTCTCAGAATTGTCCAGGCCTGGTAATGTGATTATTTTTTTCCATCTCCTGTACAATCTGTACACTACTGAATTCAATGAGATTGATAAAAAATCATTCTGGTCAAAAGTACATTCTGCTGTTAGAACAAAGCGCAAAATGATTGAGTAAATGATTCTCCCCTCTGTATAAAATGTAAACTGCACTACACAGAGTATAATACAGCATTCACTGCAGAACAGCTGACTGGCTCCTTGTGCTGCTTCTCCTCCCCAGTCTGAGCTCTGCTGTACAGGGACTGCAGGGGGTTGGTACCAGGTCAGATTGGGTACTTACCGCCTGCACTGCACCAGAAGAATATATTCTGGTATTCCTGTGATCTAGGAAATATCTAGGGGGGTCAGAAAACTTATTTTCCCCTATTGGAGTGAATTGGATTTATTATGCCTTCCTCTGGATCAGCTGTGGATATAACATTCTGTATATGGAGGTTACTGGCTGAACTTGGTCTTTTTTTTCAACTGAACTATGTAATACTGGTGAGGTTCCTATCTTATGGGCTTTTTTTGTTTTGATAAGTGAAGGATCCCTGAACAAATCCCCTGCCGAATCGGAGCACAACGAAATGTCACTTCTGTGACCTCCATTGCAGAATTTTTCTCCATCTAGTCCATTTTCCTGAAATTTTATTGCAGCAACTCAAAATGGTCCTCAGTAGTTTGTATGGCCCCCAAGGGCTTGTATGCATGCCTGACAACGTCGGGGCATGCTCCTAATGAGACGACGGATGGTGTCCTGGGGTATTTCCTCCCAGATCCGGACCAGGACATCACTGAGCTCCTGAAGAGACTGAGGTGCAACCTGGTGGCGTCGGATGGACCGAAACATAATGTCCCAGAGATGTTCTATTGGATTTAGGTCAGATGAGCATGGGGGGGCCATTCAATGGTATCAATTCATTCATCCTCGAACTGGCTGCATACTCTCACCACACGAGGCCGGGCATTGTCCTGCACCAGGAGGAACTCGGGACCCACTGCACCAGCGTAGGGTCTGACAATGGGTCCAAGGAGTTCATCCCAATACCTAATAGCAGTCAGGTTGCCATTGTCTAGCCTGTAGAGGTCTTTGTGTCCCTCCATGGATATACCTCACCAGACCATCACTGACCCACCACCAAATCGGTTGCCATGTTGGCGATATGGTCCTTCTATGATACAATGATATCCTTTTGGTGGTGACCCTCTGGTTCTTTTGCAGATGCACACTTACCTGGTGGTGGCTCCCGGGAAGGAGCAGTTTTCAGATGACTCTTTGTGATTTTGATCTGTGAACCGTGACTATAAGGGTCTTCTGGCCCCATCACATACTGTTTCTAAGTGTATACTTTTTGTCTGTAGAGAACATCTTGTACAGTAGAGTAGAAAAGTCTCCTAAAGAAGCCATTTTCTGGTGAAACATGTTGAGCAACTATAGCTGCACAGTATACTTGAATCGCACAAGATTTCATATATATATTATTTTAATATGATGTAGTGTATTATCTTTGTTCGGCACCTTAAAGTCCCCATTATTCCATTCCACAAGTATTCTTTAGTTCAGTGCTCCCCAACCTTTTTATCGTCGCGGACCGGTCAAAGTTTGATAATTTTTCCGTGGCTGAGGGGGGGGGGGGGGCGACGTCAATGCACAGTGCCCACAGCGTGCCCCCAATCAATGCACAGTGCCCACAGCGTGCCCCCAATCAATGCACAGTGGCCACAGCATGCCTCCAATCAATGCACAGTGGCCACAGCATGCCTCCAATCAATGCACAGTGGCCACAGCATGCCTCCAATCAATGCACAGTGGCCAGCGCTCCCCCCCCCGGGACACCAGTGCACTTACCTCACGGCAGCTTCTCTTCAGTCCCCGGGTGTCCTCGAGTCCTCAGTCCTTCCGCCTCCTCCTCGGCCAATGGCATGAGTGTTGCCTTTCGGCCAATCAGGAAGTGGGAGGACCCGCTCCCTGATTGGCCAGGAGGAGGATCGGTGTGACAATAGCGAATTTAAATTCGCTATTGTCACACAATGGGCGGGCTCGGGCCCAGAGTGCTCTGCGCCCCGGCCGCCACAGTAAAATAGTTTAAAGTTCCTCGGGCTGATCCACAGACCGGTGGGTTGGGGAACACTGCTTTAGTTTATGGGATGCGGTGCTTCGCTCCCCAGTTTTTTGGCTGATATTTTAAAACTTTCATAAAATTTACTGGAGATTTTATCCAAACAAAATACAACTAAAACCATTCAGATGACTTAAAGCGGAGTTCCGGCCTATTTTGCAACTTGATTCCTGGAGTGCTCGCTATGCTGATCAACAATTGGGCATTTTCAATTTTTTTCGGGGGTCCCTTACCTTATTTTCAGGGCATTTTTGATTGTACTTCCTCCTTCTCCCCCCTCTGTGGCCGCGAGCACCGACATTGCTTCTGCCTTTGCATTGCATCCTGGGAGCTGTTTGTCATCACTCCCAGGAGGCTGGAATCAGGAAGAACTCCCAGAACACTCCTGGAATCAGGAAGAAGGACACAGCAGATAACACTGCGGCTTCAGATGCCCACATCCAAGATGGCCATGCCAGGCAGCGTTTTTAAAAGTAAGATTTTGACTAAAATCCAATACTGTACACCTTGTAAGTATGAGAATAGCGGTTCTGTAAAGGGTGATGGATTAGTATTATAGGGGTATTTTTAGTTAAAAAAAGGTATTTGAAGCCGCAACTCCGCTTTTAAAGCAGAGTTCCAGCCCTGGATACATTTTGTCACTAAAAATACCCCCGGGACAGTCAGGGCTAGTACATTCCACAATGGATAGCCTCTGTACTGTCCCAGGTCGCACTTTTAGAAGAAATACATACCTTGAAATTTCTTCTCCAGAGCTGCCATCTGAGGTGTGGGCAGCTGAAGCCAGCGTGTCCTCATCTGTGTCCTCTTCGGTGACGTCGGAGTCCCAGAATGCCCTGCACCGGCCCTGCTCGTCACTTCTGGTGCAGGCGCATCGTCCCGACATGCCCAGAAGCTGTTTGGCAGGGAATGACGCGCCTGCACCGGAAGTGATGAGCGGGGCCGGTGCAGGCGCATTGACTCCTGGGAGCGATGACGTTCAGCTCCCAGGAATCATCGCAAGCCAGAAGAGACGGCGCGGGCCGCGGCCGCAGAGGGAGAAAGTGGAAGGAAGGTGAGTATATTTTCTTCTATAAAAAGGTAAGTAAACAAAAAAAAAAATAGGCACTATCCATTTGCTTTTTTTAGGTGACACTCAGCAAGCGGATGGCCCAAAGTGGATTTTGAGGCCGGAACTCTGCTTTAAAGAGGACTAAAATTAAAATGGCAATTTTATTCAAAAGACTATGACTAAAAATAAATCAAAATTTGATGTCAAATGAACACTACCGTGTACTTCTAGTATTTATAATCTTTCCAGATTGTTGGAGGAAATCCAAGAAAACTTGGGGTAGAACATACAAACTCCATGCAGACAGTCAAATTATCTTCTGTTTTCACTTATGGACTGGTGTGGTTTTTATCACTCAACAGAAAAATGTCCTCGCTGTACTTTCTAGCTTTAATCCACCCCCCCCCCCCCCCCTTACTGCACTCTTTATATTATTGAAGAAAGTTTTTTAAAATGCAGGTTGCTGTAACCCAATTGGTGAATTTGGCCACCAAAATATCTGAAGAATCTGTTTTGGGTGGAATAACCCTTTAAGAGTTACTGGAAGTAACTTTAAGTAAAGCGAATAGGACCTTGTTTTATATCTGGGTTTAATTTGCCTTTCACACCATCAAATTATGATTTTGAGGATCACTTTTTTTTATTTTTCTTAATATGCGCTTGATGCTCATGGAATCGCGGTCTTTTATACAGTGTAGCTGTATATGTAGTTAAAGCTGAACTCCAGGCCGAGCCACAAAGGATATAAATCCACTTTATGTACACCAAATGTCTGTACAAACCCAGATATTGTCTTGAAAAAGTAGTAGTGACATCGCTGTGCAGAGCGGTGGGAGGGACCCAGTAGGCCCCACCTACTACAGGCTGCCTACAGAAAACTACAGGAGGGGGCGGAGACAAGACCAGTCACCCTGCACAAGGAGAGAGACCAGCAGTGACTGGTCTGTGTTACAGGAAGGAAAAGTTTCACTCTGGATTATTACACAGATCTGGAAGAAATACACAAAGCACACCAAGATTCAAGGAGGGATACATATGATGAATGGATTTAGACGATATTTGCTTATCCCAGAATTCAGCTTTTACTGTGCACAGGACCTCCTTTTTTTTTTTTTATTAATTTTGGTACACCTCTGTGTTATGCCTGTACAGGACCACTGATAGGCGGGTAATCAGTGCAGTCAGAAAGGGGGGAGGGGGCAAGTATAGAAGGAAGCCCTGTGCAGCTCTCTGCAGCAGCTGAAAGCCAGTTTTTCCCCTTCCTGCCGGCTTTCAGCTGCTGCGGGGAGAGACATTGACACAGGGCATCGTTCCTGTAATTGTTTCTCCCACACCAATCTCCCTCCCTGTTCTGCATGCTTCTGATCCCACCCTGTGTGCTCCCCTTTTACTATGCCCCCCCCCCCATCCTGTAAAAAAACAAACATAACTGTAAAAAAAAAAAAATAATAATCATTAAATAATTTTTAAAAAAAATGGTATAATAAATTGTAAACATTTTTAACATTTTAAAAAATATATATTATTTTTTTTTTAAATGTAAAAAAAATAAATAAAAAAAAAAAAAAAAAAATATATATATATATATATATATATATATATATATATATATATATATAATACTTTTTTTCTTTGTGGCCCATGGATATGTTACCCTGGGTAGAAAGGAAGATGGAATGAGAACTGCTAATACTATTCAAGACATGTTTCACCTTTCCCCGATCTAATTTAATAATAATATTATTATTTAAATGTAAAAAATAATTTAAAAGGGCAAATTCACACAGGTTCTCTGTTATGTTTGTGTCCACTAGTTATGGTTTTAGTGTGCTTTTATTGAATATATTGGGGGGGTGGCCCTGCCAGGTAGGCTGTACGGGGCCCCGTGATTTCAGTACAACAATTCCTATTCTGTTAGCTGTAGGCTGGTCTGTATGTGGTGACACCGTACCGTTTCTCTTGTCTAACTATGTAAGAGCGATATTTGATATTTCATATCAACTCCCACTGTGGGCCACAGGAATGGTGAAAGACTACATTTATGCAAAACATCTTGTGCTGTCATTTTTCATTTAGGAAAACTGCTAGAGAAGGAATGGGGGGGAGGGGTGACATTTTAGGTTTTAAGTTCACAAGCGAGATCATTATATTCAAGACCTGAAAGAGGCACTATGCCTAAAAATACGATTCTGCTCCTTTTACGTCAACAACACAACTCATGAAATTGATTCAAACTTTATTTTCAGGATCCTGATAAAACATATGGTACCTCCTATAAGTATCCAAGATTTGGGTACACATTCGGGGTCTTTTCCCTTTTTAGGTTGTGGCAAAACTCACTCATTTTAACTAGAAACCCTCTTCTCTTATACAGTATGTGGCTGGTTTGCATCTACTGTATGTATTTCAGTTTAGAGTGTTTTTTATAGAGGGGTTCAATTTGATTCATTCATACGCTTTTTGGGATTTTTTGTTTTTAACCAAAAATATGTAGTAGAAATGAATACAAATTGGCCTAAACTGATAAAAAATGTAGATTTTGTTAAAAAAAATTTTATTGGGAATGTTTTATAGCAGAAAGCTCGTCTTCAAAATCGTCACTATTCTTTTGTTTATAGCGCAAAAATCTAAAAACCGCATAGGTGATCAAATACCACCAAAAGAAAGCTCTATTTGTGGGAAAACGGACATCCAATTGTACTTGGGTACAGTGTCGCACGACCGCGCAATTGTTAAAGTAATGCAGTGCGGAATCGCAAAAGGCCTGGTCGTTAAGTGGGTAAAACCATCTGTGTCCCATTGTGGAGATTTTGCTTCTCTTCCTGTCCCATAATCAAACAGGAAGTGAGAGGAAATCCTTGCAAATAAAAGGAATTCCTAGGTCACCAAAACTAGTGTCCCCTTTGGAAGATTTCCATGCTATTACCTTTTTTGGGAGACAAAATTTGGGATTTTCTTTTACTTTCATTTTAATGATAAAAGTAAAAAGAACCAATCGAGATGATGAATATCCTTAATGGGGCGGGGGGGGGGGGGGGACAGACTGCAATAAAATCTGACAGCTGTTCTAACCCCTCTCCAGTCTATCCAAAGCTAAAAAAAGTTTGCCTTTAGTTATACTTTAAGCTTTGACAAAAAAAAAAAAAAAACTGGAAGCTGATTGGTTTCTATGCAGAACGCACCAGATTTTGCACTCTGCAGTTTTAGTAAATCAACCCCACTGCATCTATATGCTTTTTAGGACATTGGGAGGCTCTGAGGAAGAGGGTACTACTCTTGAAAGGCGTAAGCCAGCTAGGATCTAGGTCAGGGGTCTCCAAATTTTATAAACAAAGGGCCAGTTTACTGTCCTTTTAAGACTTTTGGGGGGGCCAGACTATGGCTATTGGGAATAGAAAAGGTCAGTGGAAAAAAAAAACAATGCCCCATCTTTGGTGTCATTGGGAGGAATTTTGCCCCCCTATTATTGGTGTCATTGGGAGGAATTGTGCCCCTTCATTGGTGTCATTGGGAGGAATTGTGCCCCATCATTGGTGTTATTGGGAGGAATTGTGCCCCATCTTTGGTGTTATTGGGAGGAATTGTACCCTATCGGTGGTGTCATTGGGAGGAATTTTGCCCTCCTATTTTTGGTGTCATTGGTAGGAATTGTTCCCCATCTTTGGTGTTTATTGGGAGGAATTGTGCCCTATCGTTGGTGTTATTGGGAGGAATTGTGCCCCATCTTTGGTGTTATTGGGAGGAATTGTACCCTATCGGTGGTGTCATTGGGAGGAATTGTGCCCTATCTTTGGTGTTATTGGGAGGAATTGTACCCTATCAGTGGTGTCATTGGGAGGAATTGTGCCCCATCTTTGGTGTTATTGGGAGGAATTGTGCCCTATCGGTGGTGTCATTGGGAGGAATTTTGCCCCCCTATTATTGGTGTCATTGGTAGGAATTGTTCCCCATCTTTGGTGTTTATTGGGAGGAATTGTGCCCTATCGTTGGTGTTATTGGGAGGAATTGTGCCCCATCTTTGGTGTTATTGGGAGGAATTGTACCCTATCGGTGGTGTTATTGGGAGGAATTGTGCCCTATCGTTGGTGTTATTTGGAGGAATTGTGCCCTATCGTTGGTGTTATTTGGAGGAATTGTGCCCTATCGTTGGTGTTATTTGGAGGAATTGTGCCCTATCGTTGGTGTTATTTGGAGGAATTGTGCCCTATCGTTGGTGTTATTTGGAGGAATTGTGCCCTATCGTTGGTGTTATTTGGAGGAATTGTGCCCTATCGTTGGTGTTATTTGGAGGAATTGTGCCCTATCGTTGGTGTTATTGGGAGGAATTTTGCCCCCCTATTATTGGTGTCATTGGGAGGAATTGTGCCCTATCGTTGGTGTTATTGGGAGGAATTTTGCCCCCCTATTATTGGTGTCATTGGGAGGAATTGTGCCCTATCGTTGGTGTTATTTGGAGGAATTGTGCCCTATCGTTGGTGTTATTGGGAGGAATTTTGCCCTATCATTGGTGTTATTTGGAGGAATTGTGCCCTATCGTTGGTGTTATTGGGAGGAATTTTGCCCTATCATTGGTGTTATTTGGAGGAATTGTGCCCTATCGTTGGTGTTATTGGGAGGAATTTTGCCCCCCTATTATTGGTGTCATTGGGAGGAATTGTTCCCCTTCATTGGGGTCAGTGAGGGGGAATTATGCCCCATTGTTGATATCAGTGGATGAAAAAGTGCCCCAAGGGCTGGAATAAAAGCAAGCTTAGGACCGCATCTTGACCCCCAGGCCGCAGTTTGGAGACCACTGATCTAGGTGATGTCCTTCTAAGCTGAGGAACACGTGCTGTTCAGTGGTTTGAGTGACTTTGCTGATGCTTACTCTGATGGGCTTTAATGTCCTTGTGTTTGTGAGTACAATTATTATGTTGGAGTATAAATAAATGTGTTATTGGGACAATGTGCTAGGCTGTGCGCCCTCTCTTTGTTGTGTCTTCCTCCAGCGCTCTGTCTGTACCGACTTTCTGTAAGGCAAAGTTTCAGTTGTGAGGCAAGATTGTCACTCCTCTGAAAAGTGATCCATGTTCCCATTTCAGAGGTTTTTGAGAAGCCGCAAGAAAGCGATATGTTGCCTCCCCACTGTCCGTTTTAACCCCATAAATGGGGTAGATCCAATTTGCAGTATGTTAACGCTACTGTAAAAAAAAAAACAAAGACCCTAGCAATGTGTATGGGGCCAAACTCAAACAATTTTTGGATCTTTTTTTTTTCTTTTTCTTCAACCCAATGGGCTGAATGGGGGAAGAAATAAAACCTGACAGATCAGTTTACCAATGCAAGCGATGTTGGTGCGGCCATCTCCCCTGCTGTGCCTTTGTATTCTGGCAGGGCGAGTAGCAGCTTCTCCTGCCTAAGTGCCAGAATACACCGATCAGCGCTCGCAGCTATTGGCTGCAAGCACTGATTGGATGCGGGTTTTCCAGCATGTCCCATTGACAAACGGCTGTACACACTGACTTTGAGTTGACCGTTTCCTGTTGAATCGGTTGATTTTCGTCCAGTTTTATTCTTAAAATTGTGTGCTTCACACTCTGCCTTTACCTGCATTTAGAGAAATTAGAATTCTGTGCGTCTAGCGGCAATCTATGAATCCATATAAATGCATATATGTTTAAACGCAGAAGAACTGAATCTATGAAGGTTAACATTGCTCCTGCTTTTAAATGAGAGATACAGCATTGCCTTTTGTTAAGAGACGGTATTAACACATCCTCCCTTCCAGCACAAAGCCCCAAAAACTAAGAGCCCGGTCTCCTTCTGAGCCCCTTGTTTTTGGGTTTTGTACTGGAAGCGAGGATATGTAAATACCTTCTGTTCTAAGAAGGCAATTCTTTATTATTATTTGGGATTTATATAGCGCCAACAGTTTGCGCAGCGCTTTACAACATGAGGGCCGACAGTACAGTTAACATACAGTTCAACACAATCTGAGAATCCTACTCGTTAGAGCTTACAATCATCTCCCAGTACTTTAGAGGTGGGCTTTTTGGTTCCTTTTTATATCGCCTCACCACAACCTTAATGGGGGTTACTTCAGATTCACACACATGTGTTAGCAGACGATGTGCAAACACAAGTGTGAGTTGGCGCTCACGCAAACTGCTGCAAAAGAAAAGTGCGTGGTCCTCAGCGACAAGCAAACCTGCGATCTTCCACTCCCGCTTTCGGACAAATCCATGTATGATAGATTTTTTTTTTTTTTTTTAACAGTTGCTCTCCATTTTCTTTCAACCACAAGGAGTAACCTATTGTCTTGTGAAGTGAACAGCATTCCACTCATTTTCCAATATGGGCTAATTTGTGTATTTCTAGAAGGTGGTCGTGGTCTTTTTTCTAAACCTGGATTATCTAGGTAGTGCTTTCTTCTTTACACATCAATATGAGAGCATGCATGGGTGATCATTTGTTACTACAGCAAAGGGAACGGTCACTACCCAAAAGGGATAGGTTGTAGCATACAGAAAAAACACAGTGCTGCATAGCAGTTCCTACATGCAGAACCACCAGTGGTACCATGACCATAATTTATGGTTTATCTGAAGTTATTGGCTGCTTCTTCCCTATGTAATGTTCTTGGATACTCTTAGGCTCCATGTACACGGGACGTTGTAAATGGCCGTTTAGGAGCAGTTGGGCGTTTTTTTCAGAAGCCCCTGAACCAATCTACATTTTATCTTATCTGCCCATGTACACAGGGTCATTTACAGTCATTTGCAGGCAGTTGAGTTCAGGGACGTTTTTTGGAACGCAATTATTTGCGTTCGAACGTGTGTTTCCCTGCGTTTCAAACGCAGAAATGCGGCCGAACGTGACCAAACGTGATGAATGTACGTTCAGCCACGTTATACTTTTTTTTTTCTTCCATTCAAAATCAATGGTTCCCTATGGGAGCCTATTGATTTGAATGGAAGTCGCACCGCAAGTCGGATCAGGATGACGTCATGACTATCGGGCTGCATGCTCGGATAAGGGTCTGGTATGGATTTTGGGGGGGACCCCACACCGTTTTTTCGGCGTGGGGCTACCCTCAAATTCCATACCAGACCCGAAGGGCCTGGTTTGGAACCTGGGGGGGACCCCCCACACAGTTTTTTTTTTCCCCATTTTTGGCTGGAGTTCCCCCCTCAAGATTCTCACAGTGCAAGTCGCGCCGTGATCCGACTTGCAGTGCGACTTCCATTCAAATCAATAGACTCCCATAGGGAACCATTGATTTTGAATGGAGGCAGAAAATGCTAAAAGCATCGTGGCCAAACGTGCAATAACGCAAATGGAAAAAGCTACTGAAAGCACGTTTTAACAGCTGCTTTTTCCCGGCGTCAGAACTAGCTTTGCAGCATGTTTTTTCTAACGTCCCGTGTACATGGAGCCTTACAATACAATATAGGTGGGTGCATTGGGGTGTTCAACAAATGAATGATTTACTACACAATATGGCCAAAGTTATCAGGACACCCCTCTAAATAATTCATATCAGGAGTTCCCAGTGAAGGGTATGGTAATACAAAGTCATTTTAGACAATTTGGGGAAGACCCTGTTCCAGCATGTCTGTGGCTATAAGTACAAAGCCAGCTCTGTAAAGGTGTGTCCAGTTGGGTATGGAAGAACTGGGTAGCCTTCATAGAGCCCTGACCTTAACCCCACTGAACACCTTTGGAATGAACACCGACTGTGAGCCAGATCTTCAGTGCTGTTGTACGTTTTATGAGGTTTTTGTATTATTTCAAGTATGTCTGCACAATATCTGTATCCTCAATAAAATGTTGAGAGGAAGAGCCTAGGATTCTGAAGGGACTCATCTGGTTCTTATTATACGATTTTACATATACTCTGTGAGACTCCTCATCAATCTCTGGGACTGTAATTTTCAATTAAACCTACACTCTTTGGAAGCAAACTGAGGTCAACTTGGAACCTGTTTGAAGGTTGCATTCTTCCCCTATTCCTACATGCTTTTTAGCACAAGTATCTGACCTTGCAAATGTTCTTTTGGCTGAATAGGTACAACTTCCCCCAGACACACTTCAAATTCTTGTGGAAAGCCTTTCCAGAAGCATGAAGGATGGTATAGCTGCAAAAAGTAGTGGGGGGGCAAACTTTATATCAATGCTCATAGATTTAGAATAGGAGGTCCAAACAAGCTCATATAGGTGTGATGGACAGGCATCTGCAAACATTTGCTCAAAAAGTGTATTTTGGGGGCTGCACTACAGTCTTTCCATTTTTCTGTTCATCTTTTGGAAGTTTGGTGTAGGGTCCCCTATACTATGGATCTAGGTGGTGTTGCAGCTGACCTGAGCTCTGTTCTTACTGTGGTAGCCTTTGGCTTTGCTAATCAGATCACAGAACATTCTGGCATATTATGAAAGCCATGTTCTGACTTTTGAACCCGCTTGATATTTTAAGACAAAACGGATGACTGTACACTTTCGGCTCCGTGTCACAAATTTGTTCTGCAATGTCACATTGACACAGTTTTGAGTAAGCGCTGACTTTAGCGCGAAACGTGTTGCCTTCTATGTTCCTGTCATGTGATTTTATTACTTCAATAAAGTTACCAAGGAGTGCAGCAATATTCTGGATTTTTGCATGTCTCTCACATTGACACATGGACTTCCAAGAGACCCACCATGAGAAATTCTATGCAACCATAGAATTTAAGCAGCTTCTAAACCTAAATAAAAAGGTTGGTTTATGTAAAAATTAGGGTTTTCTGTTCCTTTTATATTTTAATAAAAATGGATGTTGTAGGGAGGGGCCTTTTTCCAATGCACAGTTGACTTCCTGTCCAGTAGTCCCTTAGTATTCTTAGTTCCTCTGCCCCCCTTGGCATCCTCCCCCTTTTTGCATCACAATCCCTCACTGTAGTGTCCTCTGTCCCCCCCCCCCCCGCTCCAACAGTGTCCCCTCCTCTCTCCCCTTCACATTCACCCACCCCCCACATACACAGCTCTGTATAGGTAGCACTACCTACCTGCCAGTGTGTGTACAGCAGACTGGAGATCACGAGACGGCATAGTGCCCTGGTGGAAGGCGGTAGCAGGAGTTAACATTTCATAAAAGGCTGGTGCAAGCTTGCAACCAATTACTGAGGCAGCTCCCGCCCCTGCCCTCCTAACCAACCACTATGCAGCCTCCCGCTCTCCTCTCTGCAGTGCACGAGAGTGGAGGGGGCAGAGCTGTGGTCACGATCGACCTGTTTACTGCCCGAGGCCTACCGCTGGATTGCGATCAACGGCTTGCCGACCCCCTGTTTAGACTGTAGAAGGATTATCTTTTTTAAGTGGATGCGTGCTTGTTTGTGTTAACATAAGCAGAAGGGACCTAAATGATACTAACTTTTTTTGATAAAAAAAAAGAGGTTATACTTACCTGCTCTGTGCAACGATATTGCACAGAAAGGTTGCTTTCCTCCTGATCTGGCAGTCCCCGCCAGCGCTGTTGGTTGCTACTTACTTTCTTTCAGGTGCCTCCTGTAGCAAGCTGGGTGTTAAGGAGGCACCTGTTCATGCGCGATCCTATTGGGTCCCAAGCCGGGGTGTGTGCGCCATAGACACACAGCACTGGTAAGCTACGCCTCCACTCCATCCTCACAGGAGTTTGAAGGAAGTGGGGCCTATTCCCTCAGTTTCTCCTGTAAAAGCAGGAAGTAAAGGGAGCGGTGCTGGAGATGGAGACAAAACTGGAGCAGTGACATGGAACCAGGTAAGTGTTTGAATGAGGTTGGGGTGGGGGGGGGGGGGGGCGTTAAGTAGGATAGGCAATGGGGCAATTTTTACTTCTATGCAGAGAGTGCATTAAGGTAGTAAAGTTTTTAGGCTTTAGAGCAGGCATGTCCAACTTACGGCCCAGAATCACAGGCAATGCGGCCCACTGCCCCCGGACAATTATTATTTTTTTGCTGGGGAGGAAGGAAGTCGAGTCGGGGGCACGGCCACAGCGGCTTCCAACTAACTGTGGGCAGAGGCTGCCTCGGAGCCTCTGTGAATGATAGACAGCACATTGGTGACGTCTATCATAGGAGCCGGTCCAGGAGGCAGGACTTCGTATGACAGCGGTCACCGGGTAAGCGGGAGATCCCTGCTCTGTGTAATCCAGCGGCTCTCCTCTCTCCATTTGATGGGCATGCACTGGTGAGGCTACATTGGATGGGCACTGATCAGGCTGCATTGGATGGGAATTCACTTGTGAGGCTGCATTGGATGGGCACTGATCAGGCTGCATTGGATGGGCATGCACTTGTGAGGCTGCATTGGATGGGCACTGATCAAGATGCATTGGATGGGCATGCACTTGTGAGGCTGCATTGGATGTGCACTGGCTGGGCACGCACTGGTGAAGCTGCAATGGATGGGCATGCGGGAAGGGCGCGGCGGCGTTTTATTACTTATATACCTTAACTGTAGTATATATTTTATATGCAGCCCGAGAAAATTTCTCTACACTCAATGTGGCCCAGAGAAGCCAAAAGGTTGGACACCCATGCTTTAGAGCTACTTTGACTTACCTCTGTCTGGTGCTATTTGCTAGCACATATAGACATGAAGAACAGCCTGTAATGTGGTTGGAAATGGCTAGACCGGGCAATGACTATCTGGTCCTCCCGAGCTTCTGTCTGCAAGAATGCTATTGCTTTGCTGATCTGAACTTTTCTCTAGCTTGAGCTGCTTTAAAGAGGTCATCTGCTCCTTCTCTGAGCACTACAGCTTTGAATACTTCTGAGTTCATCCATTGTCCGTGTTGCAGTTATTTTTTTCAAAACACTTGGATTGTAGCATGGAACTGGTAGCAGTGGGGTTGATGCATGTTGGTATGCTAGGCTGGAGGTGGTTTGACAATATTGTCGCCTTTTATGCTAACAGGAGGGGGGGGGGGATTACTTTTGATAGGGGGGTTTACCTATACATCTTACCTGTGCCATCCTGAACTTCAGAGCTGTGTGGCGGCTTACCTTTTTGAAGGCATTCAAAAGAACAAGAGTTGTCAGAGGCATAACTAGAACCTTCGGGGCCCCGATGCAAGAAACCATGATGGGCCCCCCGGACCCCTGGCTGGGCCCTTCCCTTCAAGCCTGGGGCTCTTCCCACTGATCCTGAGGCCTTTTACTCTCTTTGCGGGGCCCTTTATTACGGTCCTGCAGTGGGACCCTTTCACAAGTTCTGCAGTGGGCGCCCTTCCTGCCATCTTGGGGCCTCCCCACGGTGGTGGAATGCCAGGGCCCAGTCGCAAGTGTGACCTTTGCGATCCTGGAAGTTCACCCACTGGTGTCAGTCGTTTTTATTTTTTGGTATTTTATTTTGTATTATTTTTTATCTTTTTATTTTTTATTATTTTACAATGTCACTGACTATGACTGTGTCCATTCAGAAAAGGAAGGAGCTGGTAAATTATATATTTGTCGACCCCTTCCTGGTTCTCTATTGTGACACATCACCTGCAGCAGCTGACAGGAGAGGGAAGGGAGCACAGTGGGGGTGGGGACCAGGGGAGCACATAAGTGAACTGGATAGGAGGAGTGGCGGGGGCAGCATACGGATGAACCAATCTCCTCCATTTTTCTCCTGCAGCTACAGGAGCTAAAAGGAGGACAGTCATTTCTCTACATGCTGCCCCTGCCCCCCCCCCCCCTCCTATCCAGGTGTACAGGGGAGCCAAACAGGCTCCCTGGAGCATGGGGCCCAGTTGCAATTGCAACCCCTGTAGTTACGCCCCTGAGAGTTGTAACATCTGTCTGCAGCTTGCTCTTTAGCGCACCATTGTTTTTATCCGGCTACTTGTGCCACAGTTTTAGGGACAGCCACACATCTAAATCTTCTTGGATTTCTCTTCATACAAAATCTTAAGCTGGTCAAATAGAGAGCAAACCTGAGCCGGTTCCTGGTGAATTGGCCAAAAAAAAAGACGGATGGCCCTGTCTTCATCTCCTGCTTGACATCCTTCCTTCTGAAATTTGCTGGGTAGAAAATTGTTGCCCATAAAGCAACTGCATCCACTCCGATGCAGTCACTGTACGGATATTCTGACAGCCGTGGGCGCCGGTTGTCAAAATAAAGTAGACAGCAGTGGGTCTATGTTATGTATATCGTTGGGCGTGAAATGGGAAATCTACGGATCTCTGTCCTGCTTCCCCCTTTTTACCTTTTAGAGAAATATTAGAAAATAGGGCCATTTTTACAATGTCTATTATTTTTATCTTCAGCATACACTATTTTTTGTTTTGTTTAAAGCTTTAGGCTGTGTTTTCTCATGTCCGTTTGCAAATTTTACGTCCATTTTCACTGCGATAAAAAAAAAAACAAAAAAACAGTTCAGCGGTTCAGATGTGGTTCTCATGCGAACAAGGCTCAGCACTGCATTTTTTTCACAGCTGCGATTTTATTGATGGCCAGCACATAGTAGATAAAGAGGCAACTCCTGTAGTAGGAGGAGAGCAACTCCTGTAGTAGGAGGAGAACAACTCCTGTAGTAGGAGGAGAGCAACTCCTGTAGTAGGAGGAGAGCAACCTGTGCTGAAATCCAGTGCTGAATTCTAAACTGAATCCTGAACAAAACTGAACTCATGTGCGATTCAGAAGCACTCCCAAAGAACTCCATGAGTCTGCAATTCCCACCTGAACCACACCGCAGTGCTCAGAAAACATACAGGACTCTTGAAATTTGCACTGCGGATGCACCACATATATGTGAATGGAAATCAATGTTATTTCTCATGTCATGAGAATCAAATGCGGTTCAAAACGCATCCAATTCGCATATATGTGCACTGACTAAATAGCATGGTGAGGAGTTCTTACAGCTGTCTATTTTTTCCTGCTAGAGATTATAACTTTCTATATTGGTGTTGGTTACCTCTGTTGCCAGGACTGAAAATCAGGACAGATCCTATATTTTTAGTTGTCACTAGAACAGAAGTAGAGGGGAAAAGTTCCAATGGGGGCACATTTTCTAGTGACCACTAAGGGAAATTTCTCTCTTTGGAGAGAATTCCTCTCACATCTTGCCCCTATAGTAGTGATGGTGAACCTTGGCACCCCAGATGTTTTGGAACTACATTTCCCATGATGCGCTACTACACTGCAGAGTACATGAGCATCATGGGAAAAGTAGTTCCAAAACATCTGGGGTGCCAAGGTTGACCATCACTGGCCTATAGTATAAGAAGTAAAGGGAAAACTCCTCACAGATTGCAAAAAAAAAGCTGTCAGGGGTTTTAACCCTCACTCAATTCAAAATAAGATAAGCTTTGGCTATCGTGTTATGAGCTTCGCTTTTATAACTTTGTCACTGGCCCTTTAAGTAGGCCGTTGGATTATCGAGCTTTCTTTAACCGGTCCACTTTAAGTAGATGTTTGGATTTTGCGACTGTATAAAATAAATCTGATGCAGCCCGTGTGCTCAGCGCCTGTGTGGAAAGAGACCACACACCTAGACTGCAGCGTACAAAGTCTGAGGTTGTACAGGGGCGTAGGGACTATGAAGGATCTGGGAATCGATCTGCTCAGCCACAAACTGTCTAGATGAGGTCACAGGAACCATCCGATGAATCCCTGTATGAGTGTTAATTAACTTTTATCCCCCATCCTGTCTTCTGTGGCCCAGAAAGAGAGTGAAAGAAACACTGGCCTGAGCAGCATTCCAGCATGAGACCCGCAGAGCAAACTGAGAAACTGCAGAGTATCTCCGGAGTAAAAGCTTTGTACGTATTCCTATAAGGAAACCTTACTCAGATGTGCAATGTCTCCGCACAGCACCTATACCCACTATGATCACATTTTTGGAAACCTGTAGAGAGGAGTAGATTTATTTGTGACTTTTTCTGCAGTAGACAAATATGGAATATTGTTATCTAGAAGAGTGGTCACCACGGACCACTAACATGAATTTTGCATGCCTAATGCACACAATGCACCGGCTGTCTGCCCTTCTCCCCCTGGATCACACTGCTGCCTTATACACACAATGCTCCAGCTCTCTTCCTCCCTCCCCCCTGGATCATACTGCTGCCTTATACACACAATGCTCCAGCTGTCTGCCCCCTTCCCCCTGGATCACACTGCTGCCTTATACACACAATGCTCCAGCTCTCTTCCTCCCTCCCCCTGGATCATACTGCTGCCTTATACACACAATGCTCCAGCTGTCTTCCCCCTCCCCCTGGATCACACTGCTGCCTTATACACACAATGCTCCAGCTGTCTTCCCCCTCCCCCTCCCCCTGGATCACACTGCTGCCTTATACACACAATGCTCCAGCTGTCTGCCCCCTTCCCCCTGGATCACACTGCTGCCTGCCTTATACACACAATGCTCCAGCTGTCTTCCCCCTCCCCCTGGATCACACTGCTGCCTTATACACACAATGCTCCAGCTCTCTGCCCCCCCCCCTGGATCACACTGCTGCCTTATACACACAATGCTCCAGCTCTCTTCCTCCCTCCCCCTGGATCACACTGCTGCCTTGTACACACAATGCTCTGGCTGTCTCCCACCTACCCCTGGATCACACTGCTGCCTTATACACACAATGCTGCGGCTGTCTGCCCCCTTCCCCCTGGATCACACTGCTGCCTTATACACACATTGCTCCTGCTCTCTGCCCCCCCCCCCCTGGATCACACTGCTGCCTTATACACACATTGCTCCTGCTCTCTGCCCCCCCCCCCTGGATCACACTGCTGCCTTATACGCATAATGCTCCTGCTCTCTGACCCCCCCCCCCCCGCATCACACTGCTCCCTTACACAGACTCATCATTGGATCTCCTCTCCAGCCTTATACACACAATGCTCCGGCTCTCTACAGCAGAGGCATTGGGTATCAATGCGCACTAACAGTTTTGACTGTCAGTGCACATTGAGAACAACACTGGAAACAACATTGGGCGGTGTACATCCCTCACAATGTTGATTTGCGGCAGAACCTGTGGGGACTACCAACATTTTTCTTGTGGACCATCCGTGGTTGGCAGCCGCTGATCTAGACCAATGTTTTTTAACCAGGGTGCTCATTAGGATTCCCCCTGGGGTGTTGCAAGCCCCAGACCCAGTTTACCCAGGATCTGTGAACTCTGTGATGAAAGGGACTCTTATGTTAATGGGTGGACTCTGTTATTGGGGTACTCTGAGCTGATTGGGGGGGCTCTTATGTAAAGGGGGTTTCTGTTGTGAAGGGGATGGGGCCTCTGAATCTGTGATGGGGGACTCTGTGGTGATGTAGAGTCTCTGATATATGAAGGGGGAGGGGGGCTTCTAACATGAAGAGGAGGACTCTGCTTTGAAGGGGGATGGGGGTTCTGATGTGAAGGAGGGCTTCTAAAATTAAGTTATTTTCATCAAATGCTTGTGTGCGTCATCCCAAGCTGTAAAACTGGGTGGACTAGTGTCTTTATTCTACCTTTCCGACTATGTAACTATGTAAAATCTACATAAAACCAGAATGCAATGATTTGCAAATCTCATAAACCCACGTTATATTCACAGAAAATAGAACATATCAAAAGTTTACACTAACAAAATGTATCCTTTAAACAAAAAAAAAATGTGAAATTGATGGCAGCAACACGTCTCAAAAAAGTTGGGACAGGGCAACAAAAAGCTGACAAAGTAAGTGGTACTAACAAGGAAGAGCTGGAAGAATATTTTGCAACTAATTAGGTTAATTGGCAACAGGTTAGTAACATGACTGGGTATAAAAAGAGCATCTTAGAGAGTCAGAGTGACTCAGAAGTAATGATCGGCAGAGGTTCAATCTGTAAAAAGCTGCGTCTAAAAATTGTTAAACTGAATAATGTTTCTCAATGTAAAATTGCAAAGACTTTAAATATATCATCATCTACGGTACATAATGTCAAAAGATTCTGAGAAACTGAAGAAATCTCCTGAGAAATGCAATATTGGATGCCAGTGATCTTCGGGCCCTCAGATGGCACTGCATTCTAAACAGGCATGATTGTGTGATGGACATCACTGCATGGGCTCAGGAATACTTCCAGAAATCTCTGTCTGTCAGTGAACACCAAAATGCAAGGTAAAGCTCTATCATGCAAAGAAGAAGCCATATCTGAACATGATCCAGAAATGCCGTCGCCTTTTTGGGCCAAAGCTCATTTAAAATGGTCTGTTGCAAAGTGGGAAATGTGTTCTGTGGTTGGACGAATCAAAATTTGACTTTTTTTTTTTGGCCTCCGGACTAAAGGATTAGTAATCAGTGCTCCGTTCAAAAGCCTGTATCTCTGATGGTATGGCATTTGTGTGTATGTGTGTATGGAATGGGCAGCTTGCAAATCTGGAAAGGCACCATCAATGCTGAGATATATCCAGGTTTTAGAGCAGTATGTGCTCCCATCCAGATGACATCTTTTTAATGGAAGACCATGCATATTTCAGCAGGACAATGCTGAACCATATACTGCATCTAAGACCACAGCTTCATAGTAGAAGGGTGCTTAACTTGCCTGCCTGCAGTCCAGACCTTTCTCCAATTGAAAATTATTTTGGTGCATCTTGAAATGAAAAATTAAGACCAAGAAGACCCAGGACAGTTAAGCATTTAGAATCCTAGATCAGGCAAGAATGGGCTAACTTCCTCTCCCAAAACTCCAGCAAATGGTCTCCTCAGTTCCCACAAGATGATTTACAGACTGTTGTTAAAAGAAGAGAGGATGTTGCACCATGCTAAACATGGCCCTGTCCCAACTTTTTCAGTTGAGGTTGTTTATTGCCCTGTCCCAACTTTGTTGAGACATGTTGCTGCCATCAATACATTTTTTTAATGGTATTTTTTCTTAGAAAACATATCAAATGTTTAAAACTATCTCCTATTGTGAATAAAATATAGTTTTATATATTTGCAAATCCTTGCATTCTGTTTTTATGCAAATTTTACACAGCGTCCCCACTTTTTTGGAATTGGAGTTGTACTTTATTAAGATGCCACAACCAAAAAATGTTTTGAAACTGATTTAGATCAGTGGTGGTCAACTTTCTTGGATGTGTGGCCCCTGACCTCACCAAGGGCACATATTTGGTGCATGTAAAGCTAGAGAAAGCTGTCAGATACTACAGATGGTCAAAGATTGGGCTACATTCACACCAGTGATTTAGCGGCAGGATCTTCTGAGTGGCTAGGTGTGGACTTCGGCCCCTTTCACAGTAATGACAGGTCTTCAGCAGCAATCTGCGACTCTCTGCACAGCCAGCGATCATCGTTGCTGGGCGCACTTTGTGTGCATCCAGCAGCAATCACTGCAGGTGTTTGCTGGCTGTACGGACAGGTGCGAATATCTTCACCTGCCAGCAAGCTATCATTATAGGGAATAGCTGCACCCCCTCAGAAGATTCCTGCTGCTACAATTCACACTTGGCCTAAATCGCCGGTGTGAATGTAGCTTTACAGGCATGCTACAAGCAATGGTCAGAGGATGCAGACATGCTACAGGAGATGGTTAGAGACCGGAGACATGATATAGGAGTTATTCGAGTAATGCAATGTGCTTCAAATGGCTCTAAAGGCAGAAGGTTTTTCACCTAATGCATTCTATGCATTAAGTTAAAAAGCCTTCTGCAAGCAGCTCCCCCCCCCCCAGACCCTCCTTATTCTTACCTGAGCCTAATCTCTATCCAGTGATGTGCAAGAGAGCCGAGGTTCGCTTAGGTCTCTCTCTCCTCATTGGCTCAGACACAGCAGTGGGAGTCATTGGCTCCTGCTGCTGTTAATCACAGCCAATGAGAAGGAGGTGGGGGTTTGGGCTGAGCTGTGGCACAGAACCAGCCCTGGAGAGAGCATGTATGAGTGCCCCCATCATAGTAAGAATCTTGCTATGGGGGCACTTGGTTGGGGGGAGGAGCCAGGAGTGCTAACTGGGGACCCAAGAAGAGGAGGATCGGAGCTGCTCTGTTCAAAACCAATGTACAGAGCAGGCAAGTATAACCTGTTTGTCAACCTCAGAATAAGACACATACATCCATTGATCAAAGGCACCTTCATCCCAGAAGAGTATAATTTTTTGAAAGAATAATGAAAAAGGGATTTTAATGGTGCCACAACACAGAAATTATTATAAGACCATTTTTTATTCGGATCATAGTTACATAGTAGGTGAGGTTGAATAAAGACAATAGTCCATCCAGTTCAACCTGTGTGGGTGTGGCCGTAATCATCTCACATAGCCCTGAATGTTCTGATCCTTGAGATGTACGTCTAAGAGTCTTTTGAAAGCCACCATACTTCCCGCAGAAACCACCTCTTGTGGTAGAGAATTCCACAATCTTGTAGCCCTAACAGTAAAGAACCCCCCACATTGCCTGATATTAAAACGCTTCTCCTCTAATCGCATTGTATGCCCTCGAGTCCTCATGCAATCCCTTCAACTGAATAGCTTTTTTTCTATGCTGAGATCACCATTGAGATATTTATAAATTGCTATCATGTCCTCTCTCAGGCGTCTCTTCTCCAGGGAGAATAAATCAAGCGATTGCAGACGCTCTTCATAATTAAGGTCCTCCAATCACCTAATTAGTTTAGTTGCCCTTCTCTGGACTCTCTCCAGCTCCAACACATCCCTCCTGAGGACTGGCGACCAGTACTGGACAGAATACTCCAGATGCGGTCGGACCAGAGTTTTATAAAGTGGAAGGATTATAGTCTTATCTCTGGAATACATCCCTTTCTTTATGCATGCTAATATTCTGCCGGCTTTGGCAGCTGCCGCTTGACATTGCATGCTATTGCCTAGTCTATCCTCTACCAAGACTCCCAGATCTTTCTCCATTTTTGATTCCCCCAAGGGTTCCCCCCCTAAAGTGTATTGTGCTTTTATGTTTTTAGTCCCCAAGTGCAAAACCTTACACTTCTCCACATTAAACCTCATTTGCCATGTTGTTGTCCACTCTGTTATTTTGTCCAGGTCATTCTGTAGGATACCTGCTTCATGCGGTGCAGTTGTTGCCCTGCCCAATTTTGTGTCATCTGCAAAAACTGATATATAACTACTGATCCCGTCCTCAATGCTGTTTATGAATAAATTGAACAAGGTTGGTCCTAGGACTGAGCCTTGGGGGACCCCACTTACCACCTCAGACCAGTCTGAGTATGCGCTGTTTAATACCACCCTTTGGACATGCCCTTTTAGCCAGTTCCGTATCCAAGAGCAAACCCTGCGGTCGATGCCTGCAGACCTTATTTTATAAATTAAGCGCTTGTGGGGAACTGTATCAAACGCCTTAGCGAAATCCAGGTACACCACATCCACTGGTCTCCCCCTATCTAGCTCACAGCTCACCTCCTCGTATAATGTTAAGAGATTGGTTTGACAAGAACGCCCATTTGTAAACCCGTGCTGATTACTGCTGATGATGTTTTTGTCTTTAGCAAACTCTACGATATAGTCCCTTATCATCCGCTCCAGAAGTTTACATACTATCGATGTCAGACTGACAGGCCTATAATTTCCCGGGACATGCCTCTGCCCTTTTTTGAATATCGGTATCACGTTAGCTTTCCTCCAATCCCCTGGTACATTTCCTGTCATAATACTGTCAGCAAAGATCAGGAACAGTGGTCTAGATATAATCTTACTAAGTTCTTTGAGTACTCTCGGATGTACGCCATCTGGGCCTGGTGATTTATTTGTGTTAATTTTATCCAGCCTTTCCCTGATTTCACCCTCTGTTAGCCATAGTGGTAAGTCCTGTGTATTACTACCAACCATACAGTCATGGTCAGTGTACCCCTCCTTTTCCTGTGTAAAGACTGAGGAGAAAAAAGCGTTCAGCAAGGTTGCTTTTTCAGTGTCCTCTGTAACCATCCTCCCATCATCGTTAATTATGTGTGCAATATGCTTTGCCCTAGTTTTTTTGCTGTTGATATATTTAAAGAATTTCTTTGGATTTGTTTTACTATACTCTGCTATTTGTCTCTCAAGGTTGATTTTAGCCATTTTTATTTTGTATTTACATTTCTTATTTGCCTCCTTGTATTGCTCGAAAGCCGATACTGTGCCCTCTGATTTATATTTCTTGAAGGCCATTTTTTTTCTCCTAATAAGTTTAACATTACAGTTTAGCCAACCAGGTTTGGCTTTGTCTCTTCTAAATTTATTTCCCATAGGAATGCACTGCAAGATGCATTTGTTTAATATGTTCCTAAAGCATTCCCATTTTTCCTCTGTGGTCAGTGTTCCTAGGAATTGGTCCCAGTTGACCCTTTCCATCATTGAGCACAATTTGGGAAAGTTTGCCCTTCTGAAGTTTAGGGTTCTTATGTTCCCCACTTGCTTTGTTATATTATTTACACTAAATGTGATCATCCTGTGATCGCTAGAGCCCAGGTTGTCCTGGACTCCTACCTCCGAGATTAGGTCTGGGTCATTAGTGATCAATAGATGCAGGACTGCATTTTCTCTAGTAGGAGAATCCACCAACTGAGACATGTAGTTGTCCTGTAAGGTTTCCATGAATAGACGGCTCTTCTTTGAGTGTTTTAAAACATTTTAAAAGGCTATGGGCCATAC
Source organism: Pelophylax lessonae (assembly GCF_965119305.1). Lineage (NCBI taxonomy): Eukaryota > Metazoa > Chordata > Amphibia > Anura > Ranidae > Pelophylax > Pelophylax lessonae. The sequence continues at coordinate 30,447,855 of NC_138779.1, read as the reverse complement.
AATTACTCCCCAATAGAACATTTGATAAATGTATTGGTTTTATAATAATTTCTGTGTTGTGGCACCATTAAAATCCCCTTTTTCATTATTTAAAAAAAATGTTATTTTAAAAAAATATATAACATTTCACCTATAGAATTACTTTCAGTAGACAGTCATAGACTGGAGATACATGAGACTGCTAGAGATCACTGCTGTTACAGCCCATTTAAAAAAGGGTGCTCCCACATTTTGAGCTCCCTACAGCCCTCCTTAAAACGACTGGTGTCTCTCAGCACTATAAAAGATCAGAGTAAAAAAGCAGAGAAAAGGAAGCCATACAAACAATCACTTCTCATTCACTTGATTAATGCTGCTGGAGTGTGTATCCCACCCATATGGTGCAGACCGGAATCTCTGAGAGTAGCACAGTGGTTTGTTAAAATCAATGACATTAAGCGTATGGAGGCCCTGACACCTCCCATGAAAGACGCAGAGGAAGCCTTCCGGTGGAGATGGTTCCGCTGAATACAGTTCTCTGTGTATATATACACTACAGAGCATATCAGACGTTTTGTCAATCCATTCCACCAAGACTGTGCATTGTGAAGTTGGGGGGGCTTCCTCCCTTTTCCAATCCCCTTCCTAGGTTTCTCCATCCCTCCGATTTCCCTCTCACCCACACCTTCAGCAATTACATGGGGGCACTATTCCTCTCACTGGCACCAATGATGGGGCACTATTCCTCCCACTGACCCCAATGATGGGGCACTATTCCTCCCACTGACCCCAATGATGGGGCACTATTCCTCTCAGTAACAACAATGGCAGGACAGTGTTCTTCCCACTAGCACCCAGGACGGAGCACTGTTCCTCCCACTGACCCCAATGATGGGGCACTATAGCTCCCACTGACCCCAATGGGGCACTGTTCCTCCCACTGACCCCAATGATAGGGCACTATAGCTCCCACTGACCCCAATGATGGGGCACTTTTTCTCCCACTGACAACAATGGCAGGACACTGTTCTTCCCACTAGCACCCAGGATGGAGCACTATTCCTTCCACTGACCCCAATGATGGGGCACTATTCCTCCCACTGACCCCAATGATGGGGCACTATTCCTCCCACTGACAACAGTGGCAGGACACTATTCTTCCCACTAGCACCCATGATGGGGCACTCTTCCTCCCACTGGCACCAAGGATGGGGCACTCTTCCTCCCACTGGCACCAAGGATGGGGCACTCTTCCTCCCACTGGCACCAAGGATGGGGCACTCTTCCTCCCACTGGCACCAAGGATGGGGCACCATTGCTTCCCCCTGATGCCAACAATGGGGCACTGTTTACTCCCATTGACGCCCAGGGCATTTTGTACTCTTAACTGGCCACCGTCTGACCCCCTCAATCTACAACTTATTAAACCTTAGTGTGACAGTCAGTGGGAAAAATGCTCCTTACTCTTGTCATCATTGGGAAGAATTACCCCCTTACAGATAGCTAAAAGGAACATTGGTGTCATTGGAAACTTCTCTGAGAGGCAGAAATTGCCCATTGCTCAAGGAACCCCTACCAACCTCAGGAGGAACCCTAGGGTTCCATAGAACCCTGGTTCAGAAACTCTGCTTTAAAGACTTCCTATAATTTCAAAATTCCTTTTTGGTATTTTTAAATTTGCAGCTTTTGTGAAAATAACAGCTGTTGATCCTGCCATAATGGTCCATATAATAGTCCCTTCCTGCAGCGTCTTAGAGGCTTCCCACATGTGCACACCTATTCAACATACATCACACAGGCATGGCCCACTGTTCTCACACTCAGGAAGGCAATGCAGACCTGAAGAGGCTGCAAGGGATCAGTAGCTCCAAGATGGAACAATGGAATAAAAAAAGAGAGTGAAAAAAAGGTTTGACCCAACACTATAGAGAACTAAATGTCATTCAGTTAAGGTTTACATCAACTTTAATAAATGACGTGATCCTCCATGGATCGGGTAAACCTGCATTCAAGAGAACCAGAACATTGCAATTTTCCTTGAATGCATTTTGTGGATTTGCCGCGACGTGGAAATCGATTTGCTCATCTCTAACCACAAATATGCAAACCAACAAGCTTTATGGGTTCAAATGCAGGTTGCACCAGAATTGGATATATTTTTTGGTGATTGAGGTTATGGTTTGGTAGCCAAATAGCAAGCTATTAAAACTTTTTTCCTTTAATACTATGCTGTAAGGAAAATGTTTTAAAGCAGCCCAAAAAAACAAACCTTTGCAGTTTAGTAATTCCTAGATGTGATGGCTGCCTTAGTTTTCTTTTTTATTTTCATCTGGTGATCCAGCTAGTAAGTCTGTTATTTTTTCACATTACAAGCAATTAGGGGGGGGGAGACAAACCATTTTACCACTGGCAGGGATGCTTACAATTATCAGTTTTTATTTATTCATGTAACATTTTTATCTTAAAAGGGAAACAAAATGTTGCTGTACCTGCTTGTGAAACTGCAGTGTAATCTGGAGTTTGGTTTCAGTTTTTTAGTTTATCTAAGGGCTCTTTCACACGGGCGGTCCGATCAGATTCGCCTGTCAGTTTTTTAGGCGGATCTGATCGGATCCTCCATGTATCCCTATGGGGCAGCGGATGTCAGCGGAGACATGTCCGCTGACACCCGCTGCCATCCGTATCCGATCCTGTCCGTGAAATTTTCCATCTGTCCTGGGGATTGGATCGGATGAGAGCGGACAGGCGGTCCGCTCTCATCCGATCCCCCATAGAGAGCAGCGGGGGCTGTGACAACTCCCTCTCCGTACTGCAAGCGGAAACGGAGCTGTCATCCGCTGGCTCAGAGGGGATCGGCGGATCGATCCCCGCTGAGCAGCACGGATCCGCCTACGGAGGCGGACCGTGTGAAAGAGGCCTAAATCTGCTAGTCCATCTAACACTACCCACACCCCCAGACTGACAATGCTGCTGTCCAAAGGTGCTCCTTCATCCAGAGTGGGGGCACTCTTATACAGGAGGTGTGTTACTGGCCAGATCGCGATTTAAATCACTAGTAAAAAGGCTTGATTTAAATAGACTCGATTTAAATCATCATTTTTAAAGAGCAGCTGTCATCTCTGTCCCGCTGCAGCTCCTCCTCTGATCCGCTGTTGACTCACCAACAGTCCCATTCACTTTAATAGGGGCGGCTTATGATTCGGCAGTGACACAAGGTGAGAGACGTGGCGGCAGCAGGTGAGTGGATGCCCGCTAACAGGCGCTGCCATGATGGATCTGAAATGACAGGAACTCATTCTTGCTGGTAGTTTGTGTGAATGTATTAACGCAGTGCATGTTATTTTAGCTTGCAGAGCTTGGATTTATTGAATGAGTTTACCAAAAATGTATATGTTGCAGAATATACAGCCTCATGCTACATAACTAAGCTCCATCTCATGCTGAATAAACTAAATTATTAATGTATCTTAAATAGAAAACATTCTTTGGGTAGATTTTTACTCCAAAAGCATTTTAATAAAATCCACGAGAACCCCTCCTCACCCGGATAGACTGACATCCGTGGTAACATAGACCATAAATCGAAAAGGAGGGACTTCCCTGGAGGAGCATCAGGGGCTGAAGCCACCATATCAGTGACTCCCTGGGCACCAGGCTCAGCTGAATCGGATTTGTCCAAGGAAATTTGATTTATTGTTCCACCCGAGAAGGGTGTCCTGCTGGAGGATTCTCATGTGGAATGAGCGAAAAAGGGCCGCCGCGAAGGACGACACCAGCAGTCCCAGAACACACATACTGGCACGAAGGGACGACCATTCGCTGGTTGCTCTAAAAAAAAGGCTTGCCAGGACCAGAGATCCCAGCAAGGAACTTAGGTCCTTACTCCTGACTAGGCAGAAAAAAACTGGTATCCTATAGCAGGAAGTGAAAGGGTATACCCTCTGGGACTGCCCATAGGCATAGCCAGAACCTTTTTTCTGCCTAGTGTCCTACTCCTGTAGGGGGCAGTATAACCCTACTGATATTAATCAAGAAGTCTGCGTCTGTCAATGAGCTTAAGAGAAAAGGATTTTACGGTAAGTCAAAAATCCAGTTATTAATGTATCTTAAATAGAAAACATTCTTTGGGTAGATTTTTACTCCAAAAGCATTTTAATAAAATAAGTTTTTAATAAAAATCCAAAAAATCTGATTTAAATAAAAAAATCTGATTTTTAAATTTTTTTTAAATAAATGATTTTATTAAATTATATTATTATTATTATTATTATTATTATTATTATTATAGCTTTTCATAAAAGGCTCGTGGTCGATGTTCTCTTGCCACTGGTGGAACTACCACGGCCACTAAAGCAAGCCCTCCAGAACGTCCGCCTTGACAAAAGGGGGGGTATGCTCCTGTTTTCACAGTAGCCTGATGCAGCTGAGCTATATATATACATCGCTATTTGCCAAGCGATCTCTGTGAACTGAGCTCATAACATTCCGATGAGCCGCTCGCTCTTCCCCATGTGTATTTTGTTCAGTTTATTTTCACAGCTAAAATGCAGATTTGAGCGTGGAGGGCATAACAGCCTGCGAGGAATCGCTTTTTTTGCGCTCTGCGAGTCACGGTCTGGTAGCCACAGATGGTAACTCGGCTTTGTTGGTTAAGCTCGCTGCAAACCAGTTTTCTTTTCTGTTCATAAACAAACATTTTTATTTCGCACCGCTCACATGCTTCCCAGCCTTCATCTGTTTTTCATTTGCTGTGCACGTTTGGACAGTAGTTTTAAACCGGGCCTTTTTTGGGGGTTTTCAAAGACAAATGTTATGTTTGGCCGTATCCAGTCACAGCAAATATTCCTTTTCCTTTTTGTTGTGTTCTGTTTTTTTTTTTTTTTTTTTTTCTTTTTTTTTTTTTTCCTTTTTGGTGTGCTCGCGGCAGAACGATGTGGAATAGCAACTGTCAGCTACGCTTCATATCGTACGTGTTATAGGTGGCTGGAGGGCTCCTTAAGATCAACAGCTGCTTTCTGATCTGGCTCATAAATTATATGGAAACTCCAAACAATAATCAAAATCTTCAGCACTTTTACTGGTGAATGTCTCTAAAAATGGTCTATGCCGTCAGACTTGCAGCTTTTTTTATTTTTTCTGCAGTTTAGTTTTTTTGTTTTTTTTGCATTTAAAGTAATGCTCATCAATATCCCTATTCTTCAAAATGAATCTATATGCAACCACTACGTAATGGATCGGGCACTTTCACCCCCCTTTCTGCCCAGGCCAGTTTTCAGCTTTCAACGCTGTCGCACTTTGAGAGACAATTGCGCGGTCATGCAACACTGCACACAAATGACATTTTTTATAATTTTTTTGAGACAAATAGATCTTTCTTTTGGTGGTATTTATTTACGAAAATGTAAAACAAAAAAAAAAAAAACCCACAAAACCTTTTTTCTTTTGTTTCTGTTAAATATTTAAAATAAGTAATTTTTCTTCTTCACTGATGGGCACTGATAAAGAGGCACTGATGGGACTGCACTGATGGGCTCTCTTGGACTGCACTGATGGGCTCTCTTGGGCTGCACTGATGGGCTCTCTTGGGCTGCACTGATGGGCTCTCTTGGGCTGCACTGATGGGCTCTCTTGGGCTGCACTGATGGGCTCTCTTGGGCTGCACTGATGGGCTCTCTTGAGCTGCACTGATGGGCACTCTTGGGCTGCACTGATGGGCACTCTTGGGCTGCACTGATGGGCACTCTTGGGCTGCACTGATGGGCACTCTTGGGCTGCACTATGGGCACTATTGGGCTGCACTGATGGGCAGTGATATGTGGCACTGATGGGCACTGATATCCGGCACTGATGAGGTGGCACTAATAAGGCGGCACTGATTATCAGTGTAAATGCCCCTGTCACCACAGGAAAGCTGGTTTCTTTTCCTCAGACACTGACAGCACTGAGGAAAGTAAATGCCGATAACCGGCATTTGTTCACATGTGATCAGTTGTGATTGGACACAGCTGACCACATGGTAAAGAGCCTATGGCTGGCCGTACATGTTCAATTTTCTTGTACAATTTTCCTCTAGATTTACCTTTAAACTATGTAGTGCAAGAGCCTGCCTGATTGGATACAATTGAAAGTTGTTTAGTGTTGACCTCATATTATATGGTTTTTTGATAAATCTAAAGGAAAATGTAACATGTATGGCCAGCCTAAGTCATCAGCTCTTTATTGCGATCGGTGATGGGCTGTGTCTGAGGGAATAGGAGGATGCCAAATGACGGACGGGAAGCAGTTAAACAAGCATTGAACCTTAGTTGTGGTAATATGCATTTTTCTATGCACATTACAGATCCCATAGTCCATCTCAGAAGCGAGTAAGAAAGGGTGGCTACATTCCTACGTACAGAGGGACCATGGAGAACCAATGTAGCCACCCTCTACCAGGAAATCAGATCACAGCAGCAAAAAAAGAGGCTGAGAGCAAAAGAAGGGACTTCTTCTTAAGTTAAGAGTACATACTTGAAAAACTTTTTTTTAACCAGAGTTTAGTGTCATATAATGCAAAGATTAAAATGGATTTAAAAAATGTAATTTACTGTATGTTGATCGTCAATTATTGAAACATGCTTACGGGTATGGAGATCAGAGAGATTCCCCATTTATTGAGCTGTTTTATCTGATTATAGGCTGGGGATGGGTGACTTGCATAGGGGTCTATTGTTCAGCCCTCAGCAATCTAATAGATTCTTCTATACATGCTTAACAGCATGGATGGGGGAATCTCAACTGCGTACTATTGGTATTCAAGCAGCCACAATGCCTGAGATTGCTTGAATATCTGAACAGTGACCACATCTGATTGGATGCGGTTACTCTCTGGCCAACAATTATCCACCCACTCTTTTAGATTTTGCTGAGCAGGGTGGGATGGACAGAGCCACCCACAGCTCGAATTTTGTCCTAATGGCTTTAGCTGTACCTAACTTTTCTAAGGGAAAAAGGTGACCGATCTGGCTATGTTAACTGGCAGGGATGCCTAAATGACATGATTGACTGAACTCAGTTACAATTACATAGGCAGGTGAAATTGTATTTTATATTTTACCAGTATTTGTCTGAGTAACAGCACTTTCACGTTCAACCGGTCGTCCACTTCGTCGTCCAATTTGTTGTCCACTCCGTCGTCCACCCCGTCCTTTCCAGTCATTTGTGTGCCTGTTGAAGTTCCACAGGAAAGTTCTCGGCCTGGCACTGCTTCTTTGACAGATATAAAGGATTTCCATTTGTTCTTGATGGTAGCAGCTCACTATAGTTCCCAACAGTGGATGGCCTCTCACAGGAATGAAAGGAGATGCTTCTGCATGAGCTGTGCCAAGACTGGAGGCTTAGAGGTCCTATGGCCTCTGGTGCCTCTTCATGGAGACAGTTATGTGTAAGGCTTAGTTGCTGGAGGTCCAAATTTAAAGAAAACCGGTACTAAAAATAAGGACTGCTGTTCTGTTAATCGCCAACCCACCCCCGGAGTTTAGCTTTAAGCACATGTCCTTCCCTGTGTGCACCTAAGGCATTGCTGAGGGCCTGAGCCCATGGGAAGTGTTCCATATGGCGGCCTCTGAACACTGGTGGAGTGGACAGCGCTGTTCTCTTACATTGAACTACTTTCTGGAGCCGCTTTGTACCGCTATGCTTCCCATTGGCCAGGAAGAGACGTGCAGCTATTTCATGAACTCCTCTGCCTAGAATGTGTCTTCGATCCTAAAAGAATGGCTGTGCCGTCTTATGTATGCGCTCCAATTTTGTAGGCCACTACTACGGCTCGACTGGAATTGGCGTGAGAGAAGAATGTCATTTTGTTAATAAATAATTTCAGTTGGTCACAAGACACTGTTGAATATTTTAGAGTAATGTGCAGCTGCTGGCTTTGGAATCCTGGACGGAGGGTTCGAGGCCTGAGCCTTTTGCTCATACGTTGGTATTTGACAAAAAACAAAAAATGGACACAGAGAGGAGCGATGAGGGCTCTGTGGGATACTTTTGGAATCGACTTGGAAACACAGCCAAGAGAACAGCATGGGGAAGAGCCGGTATAAAAGCTTTTTTCTTAATCACCAAGGAGCCCCCAGCCATAGGAATGTGTCAGTTTATCCTCTCTGTAGGAAACCTGTCAGCTCCACTACCTTCTCAAAGGTAACTCGGTGGGAGATGGGCCAGCATCAGCTCCCACCATATAGACAAAGGCAGTGCCCGGTGACAAGCGTGGGGCTGAAATTAATGGGTGAGAACCAAGACGTTTGGTTGCGCTCCTCCTGTACTTTGTGTCTGATGTGACATGCATTGGATCCTAACTGGTACTTCATGTGGACTGCTGCAGACCTCCAGAACCAGATATGTTCTTCCATGAAGCTCTACCAAGGTCTTCATTACCTCCCATAGAGATCACTGTACTCTCTCAAACAATGCCTTCCTCTGCTTTTCCCAATGACACCATTGTCTTTCAGGAATCATCCTCTCCTTCTGACTTGCTACTAAGTTACAGTGCTGCCGTCTGATCACTGGGGAAGGGGAGACTGAGGAAATGCTTCCTCCTGCCTGCAGCAGCCTGATGACATCATCTGACTATCCAAGGCCACTGGCTGGAGCTCAGTCATTGCATTTTAAAGTTATATGTAAACCCTCACCTTGTAAAACAACCCATTCAGTGTAAACTAGAAATTAACATTTTGTGTGTGTGTATGTGTGTATGTATGTATGTATGTATATGTATATATATATATATATATATATATATATATATATATATATATATATATATATATATATATATATATATATATATATATTATGTGTGTGTATATATATGTGTGTGTGTGTGTGTGTGTGTGTGTGTATATGTGTGTATATATATAGTGTGTATGTGTATCAGATATCCTCTGTTTTCAGATGAATAAGGATCTTAGAGAGCTGGGGGAGGAGAAACCGCAATACACTAATCTGCCCAGCGTACAGCTGATCATTGGCGAGCGCACCTAATAACTGACCACGCTGCGCTTTTATGCTTAGTGTAGTCAGTTTTCTTTTTAGGAAAGCAGAGGGACTGGCAGGAACACAAAGCATTTCACACAAAGGAAGTAATACAAAGAGAACAGGTTACTTTTTCATACAAGTGTATGGTACAGCAGGCACATATCAGAAATATGAAAATTCGGGTTAACATATTCGTTAAAGGTAAAAGGTGCAATTTTTGAATTGGTTGCTGTATGTTGTAATTCACACAGGCTTGTAAGGTTACTAAAAGGTCTACTTTAATAAAGTAGCAACAAATCGAAATGGGCGACGTGGTGACTAAGCGATTGTCACATCTGCCTTGCGGCACTGGGGTTCATAGTTCAAATCTCAACCAGGACACTACCTGCATAAAATTTGCATGTTCTCCCTGTGCTTGTGTGGGTTTCCTCCCGTAATCCAATGCTGGTAGGTTAGTTGGCTTCTTTCTAAATTGCCCCTAGTATGGGTATGTATGAAGGTGAGTGGGTACCTTTTTTAGATTGTAAGCTCCTTGAGCAATATATTTGTCAAGCACTGTGTAGTGTTGGTGCTGTATAAATACCTGTAATAAATCCATGAAAAAAAAAATAGGAGTTTACGGTTTTCCCTGCCAGTGTTTGTATTTCTGATCATGCCAGCCTTGTGATTTGTACCCCTTTGGCACAAAGCGTAGCAAAGACGATCACTATTACATCCTGGATCTTCTCCCTGCGGATTATACTGCTTCACTGTCCAAATAACAAGCTAGAGGTGGAAAGATGTGACAACCACTGGGCAGTGCAGAGGTGCGCAATCCTGATCCACTGTATGGAATTACCAATCCTTTGGTTGCTCAAACAGCTAAGGCCCTTCCACATCAAACGCAGTTGGCTGCAGTTGGCTGCATTTTGAACTGCACTCCCAACTGCATAGACAGACCAAAATCAAGGTAATCCTACGGGCATAGTTCACATCATTGCAGTGCAGTTCAGTGCTGTTAAAAACGAAAAAAAAAAAATATATAGAGCGTGCTGCATTTTTTTTACACTGCAAACGCAGGTAACGTGCTTCAAACGCACTGCACCATGCCTCTTTAAGCCAAGCAGAAAAATGTTTTGAAAAATGCACTGCAAGCACAGACCAAAACGCAAGCAAAGCGTGCTTCAAATGCATGTAAAAGTGCAGTTATGTGCAGATTCTGGTGTGAATAAGCCCTAAAGCTGGCCATTCACTGAGTTCCTGATGAACTAGCCGGAATTCACTCAGTGAGTGGCCCGGACAACCCTGCTGCATTTCACAGGACAGTTTTCCTGCTGGACATTTGTTCTGCAAAACAGTGGCTACATCCAATCACCATTCAATAGCCCGGCAAAAGGATTCCTCCATCTGAGCGGGTATGCTTGGATGGAGAAATCTGTTCTATTTCTTTTGTTCATCCTGCAGACTGAACAAAGGAAATCTACAGTGTGTGTTTATATATATCCGTGTGTATATGTATGCGTGTGTGTATTTGTGTGTGTATATATGTATGCGTGCATGTATATGTATGTGTGTATCTGTGTATATATGTGTGTGTGGATAGATGGATATCTATCTATCTATCTATCTATCTATCTATCTATCTATCTATCTATCTATCTATCTATAGAGTTATGTAGAGTTTTATATATATATATATATATATATATATATATATATATATATATATATATATATATATATATATATATATATATATATATATATATATATATATATATATATATATATATATATATATATATAGTGCAGGCGAGGGGATGGTGTAATCGCAACACTCTGGCACATTGTTTTAAATTTGAAGGCAAATTTGTTACTATTGTGATGTAGCTAAGTGCATTACTTTTAAATAAAGCAGGCACCTAAAGGTTTTTACACTATTGGAGGCTCTGTCTTGACTTTTCCCTACATGTAGAGATTGGTATTGTATCTGGATGGAGATTGGCGATCTATAGCATCTCTTGAATGCAAAAGAGTGTTATTTGTCAGACACAAGCGTGAATGGCAACAGCATCTGGTGAGCTTTATTCTTAAAGTGATTGAAGAGTCTTGTGTTTTATTTTTTTTTTTAAATAACAAACCTGTTATACTTACCTTCTCTATTCAGTTGGTTTTGCTCAGGGCAGCCCGGATCCTCCTCTTCTTGAGTCCCTCTTTGCTGCTCCTGGCCCCTCCCTCCTATCGAGTGCCCCCACAGCAAGCAGCTTGTTATGGAGGCACCCGAGCCAAGCCCCTGTCCATTCAGACACTGAGCTGCCATTCGGCCCCACACCCTCTCTCTCCTAATTGGCTCACTGACTTTGACAGCCACAGGAGCCAATGGCACTGTTACTGTATCTCAGTCAATCAGGAGGGAGAGCCCCAGGACGGCCGTGGGGCTCGTGGACATCGTATTAGGGGGTGCTGGGCGGCTGCTACACACAGAAGGCTTTTTATCCTAATGCATAGAATACATTAAGATAAAAAAACCTTCCTGACTTTACAACTCCTTTTAAGGGAGTGGAACCGGCACCAATCACTTCGGTGGTGGATATATGGTGTACTGTTTGGATCTTTTGGATACACACATTGTTGGATTTGAGTTTGCACTTTTCTATATATTCTTTATGTGGACACATTTTTTATACTATTTTTGCCTTTTTGTTTATTTCACAATTTTTGGATTTGATTTATTTACGTTAGTGCACTACTGGGAAATTTGTGTTTTAGAGGCATAGTATATCACCTATTTTGGTTATTTTTATGTAAAGTAGCAGCACAGAGAGATTGTTTGTTCACTCATCTCGGAAGGCAGTGCTCACATATTTTATATATTATGGCATTGAGAAGAATTAGGTGGACCTTGTTGGGGACGTTTGGTGGGGATGATATAATAACCCCTTTCTGCCCGCCCCAGCGTCCCTTTAAGTAGTGGTGAACACTGGAAGGATCGGCAATCATGTGACTACTGTCACAATAGTCACATGATTTAAAACCAGTCCCACCGGCTACTGGTCTTTAGCTCAGGCCCGAGAGCTGTTGTTGGTTCCTTGTACTGGGAGTGTGCAGTTCAAGGGGAGAGTGTAGCAGCGGCAAACATGCCCTTTGGCTACAGTGTACAGAGACAGGCACTCTGCCCGTCTCTGTATGCCAATTTAGAGTTGGTCTTAATTACCTTCAGTTTTGTTATCTACAAACTAGAGTTATTTTTTTTTTGAATTTGGTGCAGTAATAGTACTACTCTGTAAAAGTAGTGCTATTAAGAACTGCCTGAATCTGTCGCTCAGGTTGGTAAACCTACCGAAATAAGCCTTGGGATTGTTTGTAATCTTGCGCAGACGATTTTAAAGGGCCATACCACCAGAAAAATGTCACTAGAATTGTATTGAATTCCCCCGAATATTGTTTGTTGCATTTGAAAGTGGAAACTGGTGGCTGAGGGCGGCAGCTTGGCTCTTGCTCCATATTTACAGGTCAACCCCACAAGTGTCTCCAGTTATGTGTGGGCTTCACAGCGTTCACATAAATATTTGTGCATGTTATTAGTAGCTCTTTATAGAAGGAAGCTTGTATTTTAGGTTGACTGACCCGAGTAGACACTGAAGACGTACATGAGTGCCCCGGCGGCCAGTAATTGAGAAGGTTCCTGTGTATTATGTGGGCGCTTGGGTCTTCTTTAAATAAATATCTGTGGGAGAAGTTTGGCACAGCAGCCCTGTGTGTTGCTCTCTGGTGAAGTGCTCTGTGTTAACGGGTCCCCTGTTTGTTTTGCTCTGCGCACTCTGTGGACTTCTGCTGCTCTTGAACCGAGAGAATGTAAAATAAACCCAGTGAGCTCCCAGCAGCTGCCGCTTACCTCCTGCCAGCTGCTCTTCCCCATGAATGCTAAACAATAAAGACCCAGCAAGAGCTGTGTGCTGCTGTCCATGTTTCCACTATATGGTTGAGTCATGGCTTTCCAGTGCCCTGTACGTGGCCAGGAGGGAAGGTGGACTGTGCAAGTTGCTTAGGTTTTAGAGGGGAACTCGGGGTTGGACTAACCATTGGGTATTGTATTCTTTGCCTATAGGTCCCCCTGATCCAAGGTATTCTCTGTTCAAGGCCTTCCATCTTTCTCTGCTCTTCTCTAGGTCCTCTTTAAGGCAAAAGTGTAGTACAGGGCCCAGGGGAAGTAAAGGCCTTGTACGCTCAACTCAGAGGCACACTGCTGAAAGTTCTGATTCAGTAATGTATATCTGGTTTACTTTACGGCTGCCTGTCCACCATTCCGCACTGCCTATCTAGTTTACTGCACTGCTGCCTCCTCTCAGGTTTCAGCAAAGTATATCTAGACCCTACTGCCTGTCCAGGATTCCACAATGTACAGTATCTAACAAAAGTGACTACACCCCTCACATTTTTGTAAATATTTTATTATATCTTTTCATGTGACAACACTGAAGAAATGACACTTTGCTACAATGTAAAGTAGTGAGTGTACAGCTTGTAGAACAGTGTAAATTTGCTGTCCCCTCAAAATAACTCAACATACAGCCATTATTTCTAAACCACTGGCAAAAAAAGTGAGTACACCTCTAAGTTAAAATCTCCAAATTGGGCCCAAAGTGTCAATATTCTGTGTGGCCACCAATATTTTAAGGCACTTCCTTAACCCTCTTAGGCATGGAGTTCACCAGAGCTTCACAGGTTGCCACTGGAGTCCTCTTCCACTCCTCCATGATGACATCACAGAGCTGGTGGATGTTAGTGACCTTGCGCTGCTCCACCTTCCGTTTGAGGATGCCCCACAGATGCTCAATAGGGTTTAGGTCTGGAGACATGCTTGGCCAGTCCATCACCTTTGCCCTCAACTTCATCAAGGCAGTGGTCATATTGGAGGTGTGTTTGGGGTCGTTATCTTGGAATACTGCCCTGCGGCTCAGTCTCCGAAGGGATGGGATCATGCAATTCTTCAGTATGTCACAGTACATATTGGCATTCATGTTTACCTCAATGAACTGTAGCTCCCCAGTGCTGGCAGCACTCATGCTGCCCCAGACCATGACACTCCCACCACCATGCTTGACTGTAGGCAAGACACACTTGTCTTTGTACTCCTCACCTGGTTGCCTCCACTCACGCTTGACACCATCTGAACCAAATAAGTTTATCTTGGTCTCATCAGACCACAGGACATGGTTCCAGTAATCCATGTCCTTAGTCTGCTTGTCTTCAGAAAACTGTTTGCGGATTTTCTTGTGCATCATCTTTAGAAGAGGCTTCCTTCTGGGAGGACAGCCATGCAGAGCAATTTGATGCAGTGTGCGGTGTATGGC
>NC_138779.1:29668528-29828528 GCF_965119305.1 Pelophylax lessonae | reverse complement strand
TCGTAATAAAGGGCCCCGCAATGAGAGTAAAGTGCCCCAGGATCAGTGGGAAGAGTCCCAGGCTTGAAGAGAAGGGCCCCGGCCAGGGGTCCGGGGGGGCCCTTCATGGTTTTCTTGCACCGGGGCCCTGAGGGTTCTTGTTACGCCTCTGAATAAAGTGTCATGTGTGCAAAGAGAAAGGTATCAGGTGTACAAAAAAATTGGTATGGTGGCATAACATGTAAATAAAGTGTCAAGTGTGCTCAGGTGTAACCATACAAAACATATTAAAGTGCAATGGTACATATAGGTATAATAAACATAACCTAATTATAAATAAAGTACCTAGTAAATATAATGAAAGAAAATTATAACCGGTCATAAAAATGATATCAACATCAGAAAATATATAAAAAAGTATTAAAAATTGTAAAAAAATAAGGATATCATCCAATAGTCCCAGTAATCGTGCAAAGTGTAAAAAATCGTGCAAAATATAATTCGTAATTCTGATTGTGAAGAAATCACTCTGTGCAAGCAGGTGCAAATCGTGCTCCCCCAATTGGACCGCACTCCCCAAATGGAGGTACCCCTACGGGGGGGTCACAGGTATGTAACCAACAAATAGGACTGGACTCCCCCAACCACTCTGGTACCGACCGAAACAGATGGACTCTCAGCCCACACTTGTTATAAGGCAACTCCTATCCAGAGTTCGTGTAAATGGTGGATACTCCTCATGGCCATGCAGGAAGGAAGATGCTTCATAGTGTAAATCCGTTGATATAAAAGGTTCTATTAAATAATAGTTGCACTTACATTGAAGAAGAGAAGTAACAGCGGTATAAGGCAGTGAACGATAGCGTTGCTCTGGTATCCCGCCTGCCGGAACGCAATACATTCCAATGACCAGAAGTGACAGGGCAGGAGTGACACGGTGACACTACGCGTTTCGTCAGAGTGACGTCATCAGGAGAAGTGTTTGACGGTCCCTGCACTATTTCTGTGCGATTTTATCTGCGACTTGCATCGACTTCTGTGTAAATAAACCCGCCCATGAAATTGCACTGGTCAGCGGATTTGAATTCGTGCTGAAGTAGCGCGATTTCAAAGCTGCATTGGTGTGAAGCAGGGCTACTAAACCAGGGGGCAGAATGTAAAATATTCACTATTGTGTTTTTATCAGTACATTTTTAGGATCGTTTTCCATACTTGTATTCCATATACAAATCTTACGCTCCATTCACACTTTATCATTGTGGAATTATAGACAGAGTCCTGGCAATTCTGATTGTGATTCCAAATTGTATTGAAATCGCATGTTTGGGTGCCAATACCCTTTAAATGGCACCCCAAGCGTAATGTAAATATCCGGGATTGGCACATGACAGGATCACGAGGCAACCGTGCCTTTAAAAATCGTGTGCAGCCAGTCGCCGGAAAAGGAGCATCGCTTCTTATCAGGCAACCAACATGCATAGGGAACTATCCGACATGCAAAACTGTGTGCGATTCGCTCTGAAAACCACCTAGCGGGAATGCTCGTTCCAGCTACGAGGTATGTGAATGGGGCCTGAACATTCCTTCTGGTAGATATCTGCAAATCAGAGAAAGAGGTGAACATATGTACGATGACAGACATCGCGTGTGATTCAGAGCGCTCTGCAAATCCCATGCAATGTCTGTTCGATGCAAATTCAGCCCAGCCATACAGATTGTATGGCTGAAAATCGCATCGCATTCGGACACAACTCGCACAGGACCCTTTATTGGGTCTGCACCAGAATTGGATTGCATGGGTGTTCACACCTGTGTGATCCGATTCATGTCCGAACTGACTGGGGGGTGTCGTTAACTTTGTATTGACACCCCCAGCGATTCGCATATGGCAGTGTGAACTGCCTGTGAGTCGAGTGCGATGCGGGAACCCACAGTGGATTCGCATAGTTCCGCATCGCATATATGTGAACCGGCACTTAAGCCCCTTTCTCACTTGTGCGCTTTGAGGCCTCATGTGCACTGGACGCTATCAAAAGGTCAGTGGAAAGCTGGAGCTGTAGAAGGCGTTTTTCAGCTTTTTTTGCAGTACTGTCTTTCAGCGTTTTTTTAGCTTTTTTCAGCTGTAGCGTTCTTTATTATTATTATATAGCGCCAACAGTTTACGCAGCGCTTTACAACTTTGAGTGTAGACAGTACAAATAACAATGTGCAAAAGTGAATATATCGGCGCAAACAATTGACTATCACGATCAAATAAAGTGCAAATGAAAGCTGCTATACCAACTTCGTTTACCACTACAAAGCAATAATAAATATCCAAATAATAACGGTACAGCGCTACATAAAGTGCACTCAGTGACTATATGTAAACAAAAAAATCATAAATATATCTGTGCAATATTAATAAAGTATTACAGTGCAAATAAGGTGCTTGTGATGTGATGAATATTAATCAATTGATATAATATACACATAATAAAAGTAAATAAACAGTCCGGTGATCTTGTGCTAAAACTTGTGCAAAAAAAGCTCGGAGACGATACTTCCACCAGTGCTCGCAGGTAAATCTGTGTGTTTCCACCACCAACACAAACAATTGGCCTCTAATCTGAGGTTTCGACCTGAGTTTCACCACAAGGTCAAAATAAGCAGGTATAAACAAGCAGGGGTTAGCAAGCTCTATATCCACCTCTCAGTCAGATCACTGCTGCCCAAAGATAGCCAAACATTGGAACAAGGTTCTCATCATAGATGTAGCATAAAAGACAAAAAAGGCACAGGATCTAATGCTCTCAGTATAATCAGGATTTTAATCAGCATAAGATAAGTATAAAACTCACATGTGTGGGCATTACAAATAGTGCATGTAAACCACAATGAAAACTACCGAACTGGCTGTCGGCTTCCAGGTTGCCGGTGAAGACTCCGCCCCTATACGCGTTGCGTCATGCGTCAATCAGACGCTAGACTTCCCCAGCCGCTTCTCCTCCTCTCTCTCCCCCGGTTGCCAGCTGCTTCACCGAAAGCCACACAGGGAGATTGGTGCCTGTAACTCCCCCCCCCCACCGAATGCCCATCAATTTTCTCTAATATCTGGGCCCCGTGCCCTCCTCTGGCTCCCCGGGTCCTCCACCGGCTCCTCCTCTGGCTCCCATGTCCTCCTCTGGTTCCCCAGGTCCTCTGTGCTCCTCTGGTACCCCTCTGTGCTCCTCCAGGTCCCCCTCTGCCCTTCGCCAGGTCTCTCTCTGCCCTCCGCCAGGTCTCCCTCTGCCCTCCGCCAGGTCTCCCTCTGCCCTCCGCCAGGTCTCCCTCTGCCCTCCGCCAGGTCTCCCTCTGCCCTCCTCCAGGTCTCCCTCTGCCCTCCTCCAGGTCTCCCTCTGCCCTCCTCCAGGTCTCCCTCTGCCCTCCTCCAGGTCTCCCTCTGCCCTCCTCCAGGTCTCTCTCTGCGCTCCTCCAGGTCTCTCTCTGCGCTCCTCCAGGTCCCCGTCCCCCCCCCCCACGTCCTGGATCTGTAAGGATGGAGAGCGGAGGAAGGAGCCGGAACATATGTCATTTGCCGACTCCTTCCTTTTCTGAATGAGCAGAGTCAGTGATCACTGACTGTTCATTCATAACTGAGCAGTGTTTACAATGCTTCAGTTTATGAATGAACAGGAAGCCTCTGTCTCCTGTCCATTCATCTTCAGTGCAGCTGAGGCTACAGAGAAAGGGACTGGGGAATCTGTGTCCTCAGACCCTTTCTCTGTCTCAAGGCAAGATCTCAGGGGTCTGCTTAGATCCCTGATATCTCACCAATGCCCCCCAAACCGGCCCTGTAAATCAGATTATTTTTACAACTCAGAGATTCTGTTTTTGAATTTTTCTCTGACATGTTGGCGTTATATCTTTCACTTGGATGTTACAAGTTTCACTGAGTAACTACAGCTGGATAAAACAAAAACTGTGTCTGTCTTCATTCCAGGCTGCAAATCAACAAAAT
Source organism: Pelophylax lessonae (assembly GCF_965119305.1). Classification (NCBI taxonomy): domain Eukaryota; kingdom Metazoa; phylum Chordata; class Amphibia; order Anura; family Ranidae; genus Pelophylax; species Pelophylax lessonae. The sequence goes on along the minus strand of NC_138779.1, from coordinate 29,824,570 downwards.
GTGATTAGATTAAAAGGAGGGGTGATTATTTTCTATACCAGCTGTATACAACGGTCACATGGCACTTATTTAGATCAGTACAGAGAGAATTCAGTGTCAGGGAAGTAACTCTGTTCACCTTTGAGCAATGGTAAAAGTCCATGTGCAATGCATGTATGGGGAGCTATGAAGGTTGCTATGTTGCACTGCATGGTTGAATGACACCCGCATAGTACACAGAGGAATAAATATCAGTACAAAGGTTACAGTAACCCTCCTGATCTACGTCTACAGTCTATAGCAGAATGCCAAGGAGGGCAGAGGTACTGGAGAGACCATTAACCACTTTAAGACCGGAAGGATTTGCTCCACTAAATGACCAGGCCACTTTTTTCAACTTGGCACTGCGTGACTTTAACGGAAAATTGCGCGGTCGTGCTGCGCTGTACCCAAACAAAACTTGTTGCCTTTTTTCCCCCATAAACAGAGCTTTCCTTTGGTGGTATTTGATCACCTCTGCGATTTTTATTTTTTGCGCTATAAACAAACAAAAAAAAAGAGCGACAATTCTGAAAAAAACAATAATTTTCACATTCTGCAATATAACATTCCAAAAAAAAAAAAAAAAATTAAAAATCTAATTTTTTTTTTAATTTTTAGGCCAATTTGTTTTCTGCTACATATTTTTGGTAAAAGCGCAATAAGCGTATTTTGATTGGTTTGCACAAAAGTTATCGCGTCTACTAACTAGGGGAAAGATTTATGTCTTTTTATTTTTATTTTTTCTACTAGTAATGGCGGCAATCTGCAATTTTTAGCGGGACTGCAACATTACGTCGGACAGATCGGGCCCCTAACTGACATTTTTGACACTTTAGGGGGCACCAGTGACATTACTACAGTAATCAGTGCTAAAAATATGCATTGTTACTGTAATAATGACACTGGCAGGGAAGGGGTTAACACTGTGGGTGATCAAGGGGTTAAATGTAAGCCTAGGGGGTGCTTTCCTTCTGTATGGGGGCGGGGCTTTTGAAATGATCACAGAGACCTGTGATCCTATATAGAAGGATCACAGGCACTCTGTGATCATTCCAGAGAGAAGAACGGTCGGCTGTGTTTACAACAGCCGACCGTTCTTCTCTCTCAGCAAGGAACGATCGCGGAGGGTCGGCGGTAATCGGAGCCGCCTGCCCCCGTACATCGGTGTCGCCGCTGATGAGTGGGGGGCAGGAGTATGCCAGCGTGCTCGCCCCCTAGCAGTAGGCGCGCGACCGACATAGGGCTATGTCGGTTCGCACAGGAGAGGCTGCCTGCTGCAGTATATCTGCGGTGGGCGGTCCGGAACAGGTTAAAGTGGTTGTAAACCTTAGACATGAAACATGAACAAAGCATATCCCTCTATAGCAGGGATCCTCAAACTACGGCCCTCCAGCTGTTGCAGAACTGCACATCCCATGAGGCATTGTAAAACTCTGAGATTCACAGACATGACTGGGCATGATGGGAATTGTAGTTCCTGAACAACTGGAGGGCCATAGTTTGAAGACCCCTGCTCTATAGTGTGTACTCGTCTCAATCCAAAGCACTAAGTGTAATTTCTCTCTGCTGCTTCGTTCCTCTGCTTATCAGAATGAATCACTTCTGACAAGCTTTCCTGACACCAAGAGAAAAATGGTGACCGGGGAGGGACCTACAGCTGATTGACAGCCTCAGCTCTGTTCCTGTGTGAAGGGGGTGTGTGACCTTCCCTCCAATCAGCTCTCAGAGTGCTCCTCACTGAGCTCAACCAAGTGTAACTTCATTTCTCCGCCCCCTTTTTCCTGACAGCTCGTACAAGCTGTAAACTCTGAACGGATGTAGAGAAGAGAGGACTGCAGATAAACAGGTACTACTTATGTAGGAGGATTTGCCTCATCTCTGTGTATAACCTGAGTCCAGTCACTAAATTAGGTACATGGAAGGTTTTACAACCACTTTAACCACTTGCCGACCAGTCACTGGGACTGTACTGCGGAAAAGTGGCTCGATTCCGTCCAGCGACGTAGACCTACGTCGCTGGACTCCTCCCCTTCTGGGCGGGGCTCGCGCGCCGCCGGAGGCTCGCTCCCGCTGTTTTCAGTCACAGCGGGAGTCGGGCCAGGGGAGGAGCGGCGGTGATCACCGCCGTTCTTCCCCGATCGTCGGGGAATCGAGTGTGGAGATCCGCCCGCTTGTGTAAACAGAGCGGGCGGATCTCCTAAGTGACAAACAGTGACAGATTGCAGGGTTCAGCATAGCTGAACCTGCGATCTGTCCCTGTGTCACTCAGTCCCCTCCCCCCACACATGTCAGTAAGCACCAGGCATACATTAACTCCTCCCTCGCCAATAAAATTAACCCCTTCCCTGCCAGTGTCATTATTACAGTAACAGTGCATATTTATAGCACTGATTACTGTAGAAATGTCACTGGTCCCCCCAAAAGTGTCAAAAATGTCAGTCAAGGGTCCGATCTGTCCGCCGCAATGTTGCAGTCCCGCAAAAAAAAAAAAAAAAAAAAAAAAAAAATCGCAGATCGACGCCATTACTCGTTAAAAAAAAAAAAAAAAAAAAAACCAAAATGACAAAAATCTTTCCCTTAGTTAGTAAACGCAATAACTTTTGCGTAAACCAATCGAAATACGCTTATTGTAATTTTTTTTACCAAACATAGGTAGCAGAAAACAAATTGGCCAAAAATTTAGAAAAATTTAGATTTTTACATTTTTTTGGGGGAATTTCATATAAAAAAAATGTGAAAAATATTGTTAATTTTTCAAAATTTACGCTTTTTTTTTGTTTATAGCGCAAAAAGTAAAAATCACACAGGTGATCAAATACCACCAAAAGAAAGCTCTGTTTGTGGGAAAAAAAGGACGTAAATTTAGTTTGGGTATGGCGTCGCACGACCGCGCAACTGTCAGTTAAAGTCGCACAGTGCCGAATCGCAAAAAGTGGCCTGGACGTAAGACAACAAAATCCTCCGGTGGTAAAGTGGTTAACCACCTCCCACCCACCGTATAGACAAATGACAGTGGGCGGGGTGATCTCTTGTTCTGGAATGATGTCATAGGACGTTGTCCATCTCTCGCCGTAGGGTGCAATATAATAAAAGTTTGGGATTATTACTGCTTTAAGGAAAAATGATTCATAAAATTCTAATTCTAATGAGTGTGAAAGCATGCATTCACCTATCATTAATATTGTTTTATTTTATCAGTTTATCTGTTTGCATTCAAATAAAACTGGTGACATTTAAAGGAGGACTCCACCCAAAAATAAGAAAGAAGAAAAGCCTACTGAACAATACAATAACAAAACTAACATTTAGGTTTTTTTTTCCAGAGATTTCCCTCTTATTATGCAGGATTATGTAGCTTCAACAGTTTGCACAGTGCTTTACAATATAAATTGCTACCGTCTGCTGGCCAGCATCATTCAACCCACTTCCTCTGAGCCCAGGTCATCCTGGATTCTCCTCCGCCTCCCGTCTGTTACTGGACAGTAAAAGAAGAAGCAGCACAGTAATGATCTCATCTCTCTGTCACTCTGCTCTTTACCCCTATCAGCATGCTTCTCATGAACTGATTGGCTCCTTGGACTGCTTCTCACACTCCAGCTCTGCTGTTCAGGGGCTGCAAGACGCTCACACCAGGATAGATTCTGGAACTTTAACTGCTTACATTTGATAAATAAATGAAATGATGTAATAACGATTACAGAATGGCATTCATTTGTGTCTTTCACATCCAACTGAAGTTCAGCTATAAAATTCTGCCCCCCTCTGATTACCCAATGCAGGGGCCTCCAACCTTTATAAACAAAGGTTACTGTCCTTCAAACTATACTGGACTGAACTGGACTGTGGCCAGCGGGAGAAGAAAATGTCCTGGCATGAGTTGCTGGTGAGAGCTGGGAGTAAACAATGCCCCATCATTCATATTAGAGGGAGGAATAATGTCTCATTGTTGGTGTCAATAATAGTGTCCTGTCATTAGCATCAGTGGGGGGTAATAGTGCCCCATCAATGGTATTATTTAGAGGAATAGTGCCCTGTCATTGGTGTCAGTGGGAGGAATAGTTCCCCATCATTGGTGTCAGTAATAGTGCCCCATCATTGGTGTCATTGGGAGGAATAGTGCCCCATCATTGGTGTCAGTGGGAGGAATAGTGCCCCATCATTGGTATCAGTGGGAGGAATAGTGCCCCATCATTGGTATCAGTGGGAGGAATAGTGCCCCATCATTGGTGTCAGTGGGAGGAATAGTGCCCCATCATTGGTGTCAGTGGGAGGAATAGTGTCCCATTATTGGTGTCAGTAATTGTGACCCACCATTGGTGCCAGTATTAGTGCCCCATCATTGGTGCCAGTAATAGTGCCCCATTTATGGTATAATTGGGAGGAATAGTGCCCCATCATTGGTGCCATCCATGGTGTCAGTATTAGTGCCCCATCATAGGGGTCAGTGGGAGGAATAGTGCCTCATCCATGGTGTCAGTATTAGTGCCCCATCATTGGGGTCAGTGGAAGGAATAGTGCCCCATCATTGGTGTCAGTATTAGTGCCCCGTCATTGGTGTCAGTGGAAGGAATAGTGCCCCATCATTGGAGCCAGTGGAAGGAATAGTGCCCCATCATTGGTGTCAGTGGGAGGAATAGTGCCCCATCATTGGTGTCAGTGGGAGGAATAGTGCCCCATCATTGGTGTCAGTGGGAGGAATAGTGCCCCATCATTGGTGTCAGTGGGAGGAATAGTGCCCCATCATTGGTGTCAGTGGGAGGAATAGTGCCCCATCATTGGTGTCAGTGGGAGGAATAGTGCCCCATCATTGGTGTCAGTGGGAGGAATAGTGTCCCATCATTGGAGTCAGTGGAAGGAATAGTGCCCCATCTATGGTGTCAGTATTAGTGCCCCATCATTGGTGTCAGTGGAAGGAATAGTGCCCCATCATTGGTGTCAGTGATAGTGCCCCATCCATGGTGTCAGTATTAGTGCCCCATCATTGGTGTCAGTGGAAGGAATAGTGCCCCATCATTGGAGCCAGTGAAGGAATAGTGCCCCATCATTGGTGTCAGTGGGAGGAATAGTGCCCCATCATTGGTGTCAGTGGGAGGAATAGTGCCCCATCATTGGTGTCAGTGGGAGGAATAGTGCCCCATCATTGGTGTCAGTGGGAGGAATAGTGTCCCATCATTGGAGTCAGTGGAAGGAATAGTGCCCCACCCATGGTGTCAGTATTAGTGCCCCATCATTGGGGTCAGTGGCAGGAATTATGCCCCACTGTTTCTAATGATGGGAGCAATATTGCCCCAGGAGAAGATAAAAGCAAGCAAAGGGCAGCACCCAGCCCCCCGCAGATTGGAGACCACTGATCTAAGAAAGCCCAATAATAGGACACAGATCAATAATTTGTGTGATGAAAATCTATCCCAAATCTAGATGCAAATGTGGCCACTTTGATTTGCATTGCATTACTTCATCCGTAGGAATCCTGGGCTGCTCTGTGAATCACGTTTCACTGGGCTGACATTTATATAAACATAAGGAATAGTCCGGGCTCCCCGCATCAAATTCAATCTTGTTTAGTTATAAGAATTTAAAGTCCAACTGTAGCCAACTTTATTTTTTTGTTGGGTGGAGTGTGGAAGGGTTAGAAGTTAGAACCTGTGCCGGCTTTTTATACTCAGCAGGAAAAGAACGGACTCTTGCTCAAACCTAATTATAAAGTAGTAACAAACGGATCATTAAATGAATGTTCACCTTTACATCTTTTTTCTAGCTGCTCTATGATTGAACATTTATAAAACGTTTCCACCACTGTCTCTATCCCATCGCTTCCCCAAAATTCTGGATAAAGAGCACTTATTGAGCCCCCTACAGATTGACCCCCTGATGCAGAGAGGCAATGGGAACCCACAGGCTCATCCTAGGGCTGGTGGGTGCAGCAGCTGCCTTCTTACTAGGAGGGATTTCAGTGCCGCCCCTAAATGTTGCGTCTTCACGTGTGACTGTAGTCCCAGCTGAGAATGTGCAACTAGGAGTCATTATTATATCTCCACATTTAACACCAACTAAAAAATGTTCCCTTGCATTGGGGCTGTGCCTGCACTGCGCGAGTCAATTGGTACTTTTGGTCTGGGGGGGGGGGGGGGGTTCTTAAAGCGGTAGAAAACTCATTGGGAAAGATTGTGACCATATATATGGTTGGGATCCGCCTAAATACCGGGACCAGCACCCGACTCCCGCTGAGAGCCTGAGCCAGCCGCTCCCCCCCCCCCGTCTGCACTCCAGTAAGCACAGGGGGGCAGAGAGCTGCTCTTTACTCAATGATCGCTCAGTTCTCAGTGTCAGAGCCAGTGGGGGACCGATGCTGCATCCACCTAGATAAGTATACATGTGCAAAAAAAAGTCCATACGTCTCTTTTAACTTCCACTTAAAGTGGTTTAAAGTGCATTTTATGAAGGTAACATTGTGTGCTGCGGGACAGGGTATTGTTGCTAAGGAAGTCTGTTGTTGCTGGTGGGGGATCTACTGTTGCTGGGTCAGTTGTTGCTGGCTGCTGGAGAGTCTACTATTGCTGGCTGCAGGGAGATCTGTTATTGCTGTTGGAGATCTTTGGTTGCTGGGGGGAGGTATTTTGTTGTGGGTGGTCTATTGTTGCTGGCTGCAGGGGATTTATTTTACTACTTTTTTTTTGTTATCATTAACAAATTCCATACAAGTTACTTAGTGCCACAATTGTTAAGGGGCGGTACTGAGAGGTGGGTGGGGGGTAGAACCAAGGAGTGGTGCAGGAGGTGGGTGGGGGGTGGAGTAGAAGTAGAAGTGGTAGTAGTGGTAGAAGTAGTAGTAGTAGTGGAAGTAGTAAAAGTAGAAGTAAAGATAGTAGTTGTAGAAGTAGTAATAGAAGTGGGAGTAGTAGTAGTAGAAGTAGAAGTGGTAGTAGAAGTAAAGATAGTAGTAGTAGTGGTAGAAGTGGTACTAGAATTAGTAGTAGAAGTAGAAGTGGTGATGGTGGTGGTAGTAGTAGTAGAACTAGAAGTGGTAGTAGTAGTAGAAGTGAAAGTAGTAGTAGTATTAGTAGAAGTGGAAGTAGTATTAGTAGAAGTGGAAGTAGTATTAGTAGAAGTGGAAGTAGTAGTAGTATTAGTAGAAGTGGAAGTAGTATTAGTAGAAGTGGAAGTAGTAGTAGTATTAGTAGAAGTGGAAGTAGTAGAAGAAGTAGTAGTAGTGGTGGTGATGGTAGCAGTAGTAGAACTAGAAGTGTTAGTAGAAGTAAAGATAGTAGTAGTAGTGGTAGAAGTGGTACTAGAATTAGTAGTAGAAGTAGAAGTGGTGATGGTGGTGGTAGTAGAAGAACTAGAAGTGGTAGTAGTAGTAGAAGTGAAAGTAGTAGTAGTATTAGTAGAAGTGGAAGTAGTAGTAGTATTAGTAGAAGTGGAAGTAGTAGAAGAAGTAGTAGTAGTGGTGGTGATGGTAGCAGTAGTAGAACTAGAAGTAGTAGAAGAAGTGTAAGTAGTAGTAGTAGTAGTAGTAGTAATAAAAGTGGAAGCAGTAGTTGTGGTGGTGGTAGTAGTACTAGAAGTGAAGATAGTAGTGGTAGTAATGGTACTAGAAGTCGAAGTAGTAGTGGTGATGGTGCTGGTAGTAGTAGAACTAGAAGTGGTAGTAGTAGTAGAAGTAGTAGTGGTGGTGGTGGTAGTAGTAGTAGAACTAGAAGTGGTAGTAGAAGTAGTGGTAGTAGAAGTGGAAGTAGTAGTAGTAAAAGTAGAAGTAGTAGTAGTAAAAGTAGAAGTAGTAGTAGTAAAAGTAGAAGTAGTAGTAGAAGTGAAGATAGTAGTAGTAGAAGAAGTAGTGGTAGAAGTGGTACTAGAAGTAGTAGTAGAAGTATCAGTGGTGATGGTGGTAGTAGTAGTAGAACTAGAAGTGGTAGTAGTAGTAGTAGAAGTGGAAGTAGAACTAGAAGTGGCAGTAGTAGTAGTAGGAGGAGTAGTAGTGGTGGTAGTAGTAGTAGAACTAGAAGTGGTATAAGCAGAAGTGGTAGTATTTGGTGGTGGTAGTAGTAGTAGTAGAAGAAGAAATGGAAGTAGTAGTAGTAGTAGTAGAAGTGGAAGTTGTAGTAGTAGTAGTGGTGGTGGTGGTAGTAGCAGAAGTAGTAGTAGAAGTGAAGGTAGTAGAAGTAGTAGTGGAAGTAATAGTTGTAGTGGTGGTGGTAGTAGTGGCAGTGGTGGTAGTAGCAGAAGAAGTAGTAGTAGAAGTGAAGGTAGTAGTAGTAGTAGTAGTAGTAGTAGAAGTGGAAGTAGTAGTAGTAGTTGTAGTGGTGGTGGTGGTGGTAGTAGTGGCAGTGGTGGTAGTAGCAGCAGATGTGAGCAGAATTAAAATTGTTTAGTTTAATTTGCACAAGAAGGTTGTATTTCATACAAGTGGCCATTACTGTTTTGCATGAAAAGTAGTGAGTTTTTTGTTCGGATTGTTTACCTTACTCAGACTTTGTATGCAATCTATGTATGAGGCCATCAAATGTCAGTAAAATAAAGTACATACATTGCATGCAAAATGAATGGACTCAAATCTCACCGCACTGAATCCCATGTGAAATGCAGAGGAATGCGGTGCGCACTCCTGTGCGATTCATACCTAGGCTTAGAGCCAGTTCACACTAGAACTCAGTGCGGGAAAGCTGCGTTCCGTGAGGGTTTCCCGCACAATGTTAAAAAAGCACTGCATTTGCTATCTGCAGCGAGTGTCAGTACAGCCCAAGGGCAGTGCTTTTGCCTGCACAGGATTGCATGGTGCATGCACCACTTTTTGTGCGGTTGGGCGCAGTTTCAGTCTATTCTAATGACTGGGCAGACATGGCTCTGCACCTGGATTGCATGTGAACCAGGCAGGAATGCAGAGCTTGTAGCTGTGAGATTCATGGTGTGAACCGACCCTTAGATCAGATTAGAGGAGCATTGATCTAGTTCAGATAAACTGCTGCAGGATAGATCACGTCTATCACCTGGAATGTGCAGAAATATCCAGTTTGTGCTTTTCTTACCTTTACCATAAACAGTTTCCCACGTAAGCACAAAGCAGGGGAAACTCTTACTGTATGGAATCATTTTTGCAATCACTATTTGTTGAATAGTGACTGCATTTGCCTTCTTATTGCAGTGTGTATAGGGTGAGCAGACAGCGAGTGCAGAGATGCGGTCAGATTTCTCAGAAGAAGGTTTCTTTGTCATATACACTCACAGTCACTCCTTGTAATGTGACCTTGCTGGAGGCCATGTGCCAGTCACCACCCTCCACGGGTAACTCATTACAGCGACCCAAATTATAGAGCAATTCAAATGTAATTTAAGAAGAAGATGTTGAAATAAAACTTCTAGAATGATGATTTAGTGATTGAATGTAGCAGAGCGTATACAATACAATACAAAGACGTGTCAATCGATGCGCGTGCTCCGTATACCGGCGCCACAACTTTTCCTGCATAGATCCGTGTTGGCATCCTTCTTTCATTGGGAGATGGCATTGGAGCGAAGCAGAGCGACTGTCGCTGGGAAATTTATCACCAACATCAAACGTTGTCCAAATACAATGGCAGAACGACTGAGCTACAAATTACTGTAAAATCAGCGAGCAAAAAAAAAAAAAAATTACCAACGATTTCCCTAGCAAGAAATCGGTTCGGTTCAGGCTGCTGTCATGGCAAAGTCGTTCAACGTTGCCTGCGACTTAGCCCTGCGACTTCTTTCCAACTTGAATGCTATTTAGGAGCTTATACAAGGGCTGAAATCGCATCCAAGTCAGACCAAAGTAGTGCAGGAATCTTTTCCAAAGTCGGAGCAACTTGTGTGGGATCAGTTAATGAGAAAGTAAAGCCAAAGCTTTTGTTTGTACTTCTCCTGTGCACCCCTGTGACCCGTTTTCAGCACACAGCGGGCTGAACCCGGCTGACATCACAGAGCAGATGGAGGCTCAGGAAGCATTGCGACCATATGGTTGGGATCCGCCCACATGCCTGGACCGGCACCCGGCTACTGAGAGCCTGAGCTGGCTGCTCCCGCCCCCCTCCACTGACAGTCACTGAGAACAAAGCAATCAGAGCTGATTGATTCCCGCCCCCCTCCACATAGAACAAAGCAATCAGAGCTGATTGATTCCCGCCCCCCTCCACTGACAGTCACTGAGAACAAAGCAATCAGAGCTGATTGATTCTCGCCCCCTCCACTGACAGTCACTGAGAACAAAGCAATCAGAGCTGATTGATTCCCGCCCCCCTCCATTGACAGTCACTGAGAACAAAGCAATCAGATCTGATTGATTCCCGCCCCCTCCACTGACAGTCACTGAGAACAAAGTAATCAGAGCTGATTGATTCCCGCCCCCCTCCACTGACAGTCACTGAGAACAAAGCAATCAGAGCTGATTGATTCCCGCCCCCCTCCACTGACAGTCACTGAGAACAAAGCAATCAGAGCTGATTGATTCCCGCCCCCCTCCACTGACAGTCACTGAGAACAAAACAATCAGAGCTGATTGATTCCCGCCCCCATCCACTGACAGTCACTGAGAACAAAGCAATCAGAGCTGATTGATTCCCGCCCCCCTCCACTGACAGTCACTGAGAACAAAGCAATCAGAGCTGATTGATTCCTGCCCCCTCCACTGACAGTCACTGAGAACAAAGCAATCAGAGCTGATTGATTGATTCCCGCCCCCCTCCACTGACAGTCACTGAGAACAAAGCAATCAGAGCTGATTGATTCCCGCCCCCCTCCACTGAGAACAAAGCAATCAGAGCTGATTGATTCCCGCCCCCCTCCATTGACAGTCACTGAGAACAAAGCAATCAGAGCTGATTGATTCCCGCCCCCCTCCATTGACAGTCACTGAGAACAAAGCAATCAGAGCTGATTGATTCCCGCCCCCCTCCACTGACAGTCACTGAGAACAAAACAATCAGAGCTGATTGATTCCCGCCCCCATCCACTGACAGTCACTGAGAACAAAGCAATCAGAGCTGATTGATTCCCGCCCCCCTCCACTGACAGTCACTGAGAACAAAGCAATCAGAGCTGATTGATTCCCGCCCCCTCCACTGACAGTCACTGAGAACAAAGCAATCAGAGCTGATTGATTGATTCCCGCCCCCCTCCACTGACAGTCACTGAGAACAAAGCAATCAGAGCTGATTGATTCCCGCCCCCCTCCACTGAGAACAAAGCAATCAGAGCTGATTGATTCCCGCCCCCCTCCATTGACAGTCACTGAGAACAAAGCAATCAGATCTGATTGATTCCCGCCCCCCTCCACTGACAGTCACTGAGAACAAAGTAATCAGAGCTGATTGATTCCCGCCCCCCTCCACTGACAGTCACTGAGAACAAAGTAATCAGAGCTGATTGATTCCCGCCCCCCTCCACTGACAGTCACTGAGAACAAAGCAATCAGATCTGATTGATTCCCGCCCCCCTCCACTGACAGTCACTGAGAACAAAGTAATCAGAGCTGATTGATTCCCGCCCCCCTCCACTGACAGTCACTGAGAACAAAGTAATCAGAGCTGATTGATTCCCGCCCCCCTCCACTGACAGTCACTGAGAACAAAGCAATCAGAGCTGATTGATTCCCGCCCCCTCCACTGACAGTCACTGAGAACAAAGCAATCAGAGCTGATTGATTGATTCCCGCCCCCCTCCACTGACAGTCACTGAGAACAAAGCAATCAGAGCTGATTGATTCCCGCCCCCCTCCACTGAGAACAAAGCAATCAGAGCTGATTGATTCCCGCCCCCCTCCATTGACAGTCACTGAGAACAAAGCAATCAGAGCTGATTGATTCCCGCCCCCCTCCATTGACAGTCACTGAGAACAAAGCAATCAGAGCTGATTGATTCCCGCCCCCCTCCACTGACAGTCACTGAGAACAAAGTAATCAGAGCTGATTGATTCCCGCCCCCATCCACTGACAGTCACTGAGAACAAAGCAATCAGAGCTGATTGATTCCCGCCCCCCTCCACTGACAGTCACTGAGAACAAAGCAATCAGAGCTGATTGATTCCCGCCCCCTCCACTGACAGTCACTGAGAACAAAGCAATCAGAGCTGATTGATTGATTCCCGCCCCCTCCACTGACAGTCACTGAGAACAAAGTAATCAGAGCTGATTGATTCCCGCCCCCCTCCATTGACAGTCACTGAGAACAAAGCAATCAGATCTGATTGATTCCCGCCCCCCTCCACTGACAGTCACTGAGAACAAAGTAATCAGAGCTGATTGATTCCCGCCCCCCTCCACTGACAGTCACTGAGAACAAAGTAATCAGAGCTGATTGATTCCCGCCCCCCTCCACTGACAGTCACTGAGAACAAAGCAATCAGATCTGATTGATTCCCGCCCCCCTCCACTGACAGTCACTGAGAACAAAGTAATCAGAGCTGATTGATTCCCGCCCCCCTCCACTGACAGTCACTGAGAACAAAGTAATCAGAGCTGATTGATTCCCGCCCCCCTCCACTGACAGTCACTTAGAACAAAGCAATCAGAGCTGATTGATTCCCGCCCCCCTCCACTGAGAACAAAGCAATCAGAGCTGATTGATTCCCGCCCCCCTCCACTGAGAACAAAGCAATCAGAGCTGATTGATTCCCGCCCCCCTCCACTGACAGTCACTGAGAACAAAGTAATCAGAGCTGATTGATTCCCGCCCCCCTCCACTGACAGTCACTGAGAACAAAGCAATCAGAGCTGATTGATTCCCGCCCCCCTCCACTGACAGTCACTGAGAACAAAGCAATCAGATCTGATTGATTCCCGCCCCCCTCCACTGACAGTCACTTAGAACAAAGCAATCAGAGCTGATTGATTCCCGCCCCCCTCCACTGACAGTCACTGAGAACAAAGCAATCAGAGCTGATTGATTCCCGCCCCCCTCCACTGACAGTCACTGAGAACAAAGCAATCAGAGCTGATTGATTCCCGCACCCCTCCACTGAGAACAAAGCAATCAGAGCTGATTGATTCCCGCCCCCCTCCACTGACAGTCACTGAGAACAAAGCAATCAGAGCTGATTGATTCCTGCCCCCTCCACTGACAGTCACTGAGAACAAAGCAATCAGAGCTGATTGATTGATTCCCGCCCCCCTCCACTGACAGTCACTGAGAACAAAGCAATCAGAGCTGATTGATTCCTGCCCCCCTCCACTGAGAACAAAGCAATCAGAGCTGATTGATTCCCGCCCCCCTCCATTGACAGTCACTGAGAACAAAGCAATCAGAGCTGATTGATTCCCGCCCCCCTCCATTGACAGTCACTGAGAACAAAGCAATCAGAGCTGATTGATTCCCGCCCCCCTCCACTGACAGTCACTGAGAACAAAACAATCAGAGCTGATTGATTCCCGCCCCCCTCCACTGACAGTCACTGAGAACAAAGTAATCAGAGCTGATTGATTCCCGCCCCCATCCACTGACAGTCACTGAGAACAAAGCAATCAGAGCTGATTGATTCCCGCCCCCCTCCACTGACAGTCACTGAGAACAAAGCAATCAGAGCTGATTGATTCCCGCCCCCTCCACTGACAGTCACTGAGAACAAAGCAATCAGAGCTGATTGATTGATTCCCGCCCCCCTCCACTGACAGTCACTGAGAACAAAGCAATCAGAGCTGATTGATTCCCGCCCCCCTCCACTGAGAACAAAGCAATCAGAGCTGATTGATTCCCGCCCCCCTCCATTGACAGTCACTGAGAACAAAGCAATCAGATCTGATTGATTCCCGCCCCCCTCCACTGACAGTCACTGAGAACAAAGTAATCAGAGCTGATTGATTCCCGCCCCCCTCCACTGACAGTCACTGAGAACAAAGTAATCAGAGCTGATTGATTCCCGCCCCCCTCCACTGACAGTCACTGAGAACAAAGCAATCAGATCTGATTGATTCCCGCCCCCCTCCACTGACAGTCACTGAGAACAAAGTAATCAGAGCTGATTGATTCCCGCCCCCCTCCACTGACAGTCACTGAGAACAAAGTAATCAGAGCTGATTGATTCCCGCCCCCCTCCACTGACAGTCACTGAGAACAAAGCAATCAGAGCTGATTGATTCCCGCCCCCTCCACTGACAGTCACTGAGAACAAAGCAATCAGAGCTGATTGATTGATTCCCGCCCCCCTCCACTGACAGTCACTGAGAACAAAGCAATCAGAGCTGATTGATTCCCGCCCCCCTCCACTGAGAACAAAGCAATCAGAGCTGATTGATTCCCGCCCCCCTCCATTGACAGTCACTGAGAACAAAGCAATCAGAGCTGATTGATTCCCGCCCCCCTCCATTGACAGTCACTGAGAACAAAGCAATCAGAGCTGATTGATTCCCGCCCCCCTCCACTGACAGTCACTGAGAACAAAGTAATCAGAGCTGATTGATTCCCGCCCCCATCCACTGACAGTCACTGAGAACAAAGCAATCAGAGCTGATTGATTCCCGCCCCCCTCCACTGACAGTCACTGAGAACAAAGCAATCAGAGCTGATTGATTCCCGCCCCCTCCACTGACAGTCACTGAGAACAAAGCAATCAGAGCTGATTGATTGATTCCCGCCCCCTCCACTGACAGTCACTGAGAACAAAGTAATCAGAGCTGATTGATTCCCGCCCCCCTCCATTGACAGTCACTGAGAACAAAGCAATCAGATCTGATTGATTCCCGCCCCCCTCCACTGACAGTCACTGAGAACAAAGTAATCAGAGCTGATTGATTCCCGCCCCCCTCCACTGACAGTCACTGAGAACAAAGTAATCAGAGCTGATTGATTCCCGCCCCCCTCCACTGACAGTCACTGAGAACAAAGCAATCAGATCTGATTGATTCCCGCCCCCCTCCACTGACAGTCACTGAGAACAAAGTAATCAGAGCTGATTGATTCCCGCCCCCCTCCACTGACAGTCACTGAGAACAAAGTAATCAGAGCTGATTGATTCCCGCCCCCCTCCACTGACAGTCACTTAGAACAAAGCAATCAGAGCTGATTGATTCCCGCCCCCCTCCACTGAGAACAAAGCAATCAGAGCTGATTGATTCCCGCCCCCCTCCACTGAGAACAAAGCAATCAGAGCTGATTGATTCCCGCCCCCCTCCACTGACAGTCACTGAGAACAAAGTAATCAGAGCTGATTGATTCCCGCCCCCCTCCACTGACAGTCACTGAGAACAAAGCAATCAGAGCTGATTGATTCCCGCCCCCCTCCACTGACAGTCACTGAGAACAAAGCAATCAGATCTGATTGATTCCCGCCCCCCTCCACTGACAGTCACTTAGAACAAAGCAATCAGAGCTGATTGATTCCCGCCCCCCTCCACTGACAGTCACTGAGAACAAAGCAATCAGAGCTGATTGATTCCCGCCCCCCTCCACTGACAGTCACTGAGAACAAAGCAATCAGAGCTGATTGATTCCCGCACCCCTCCACTGAGAACAAAGCAATCAGAGCTGATTGATTCCCGCCCCCCTCCACTGACAGTCACTGAGAACAAAGTAATCAGAGCTGATTGATTCCCGCCCCCCTCCACTGAGAACAAAGCAATCAGAGCTGATTGATTCCCGCACCCCTCCACTGAGAACAAAGCAATCAGAGCTGATTGATTCCCGCCCCCCTCCACTGACAGTCACTGAGAACAAAGTAATCAGAGCTGATTGATTCCCGCCCCCCTCCACTGACAGTCACTGAGAACAAAGTAATCAGAGCTGATTGATTCCCGCCCCCCTCCACTGACAGTCACTGAGAACAAAGCAATCAGATCTGATTGATTCCCGCCCCCCTCCACTGACAGTCACTGAGAACAAAGCAATCAGAGCTGATTGATTGATTCCCGCCCCCCTCCACTGACAGTCACTGAGAACAAAGCAATCAGAGCTGATTGATTCCCGCCCCCCTCCACTGAGAACAAAGCAATCAGAGCTGATTGATTCCCGCCCCCCTCCATTGACAGTCACTGAGAACAAAGCAATCAGATCTGATTGATTCCCGCCCCCCTCCACTGACAGTCACTGAGAACAAAGTAATCAGAGCTGATTGATTCCCGCCCCCCTCAACTGACAGTCACTGAGAACAAAGTAATCAGAGCTGATTGATTCCCGCCCCCCTCCACTGACAGTCACTGAGAACAAAGCAATCAGAGCTGATTGATTCCCGCCCCCCTCCACTGAGAACAAAGCAATCAGAGCTGATTGATTCCCGCCCCCCTCCATTGACAGTCACTGAGAACAAAGCAATCAGATCTGATTGATTCCCGCCCCCCTCCACTGACAGTCACTGAGAACAAAGTAATCAGAGCTGATTGATTCCCGCCCCCCTCCACTGACAGTCACTGAGAACAAAGTAATCAGAGCTGATTGATTCCCGCCCCCCTCCACTGACAGTCACTGAGAACAAAGCAATCAGATCTGATTGATTCCCGCCCCCCTCCACTGACAGTCACTGAGAACAAAGTAATCAGAGCTGATTGATTCCCGCCCCCCTCCACTGACAGTCACTGAGAACAAAGTAATCAGAGCTGATTGATTCCCGCCCCCCTCCACTGACAGTCACTGAGAACAAAGCAATCAGAGCTGATTGATTCCCGCCCCCTCCACTGACAGTCACTGAGAACAAAGCAATCAGAGCTGATTGATTGATTCCCGCCCCCCTCCACTGACAGTCACTGAGAACAAAGCAATCAGAGCTGATTGATTCCCGCCCCCCTCCACTGAGAACAAAGCAATCAGAGCTGATTGATTCCCGCCCCCCTCCATTGACAGTCACTGAGAACAAAGCAATCAGAGCTGATTGATTCCCGCCCCCCTCCATTGACAGTCACTGAGAACAAAGCAATCAGAGCTGATTGATTCCCGCCCCCCTCCACTGACAGTCACTGAGAACAAAGTAATCAGAGCTGATTGATTCCCGCCCCCATCCACTGACAGTCACTGAGAACAAAGCAATCAGAGCTGATTGATTCCCGCCCCCCTCCACTGACAGTCACTGAGAACAAAGCAATCAGAGCTGATTGATTCCCGCCCCCTCCACTGACAGTCACTGAGAACAAAGCAATCAGAGCTGATTGATTGATTCCCGCCCCCTCCACTGACAGTCACTGAGAACAAAGTAATCAGAGCTGATTGATTCCCGCCCCCCTCCATTGACAGTCACTGAGAACAAAGCAATCAGATCTGATTGATTCCCGCCCCCCTCCACTGACAGTCACTGAGAACAAAGTAATCAGAGCTGATTGATTCCCGCCCCCCTCCACTGACAGTCACTGAGAACAAAGTAATCAGAGCTGATTGATTCCCGCCCCCCTCCACTGACAGTCACTGAGAACAAAGCAATCAGATCTGATTGATTCCCGCCCCCCTCCACTGACAGTCACTGAGAACAAAGTAATCAGAGCTGATTGATTCCCGCCCCCCTCCACTGACAGTCACTGAGAACAAAGTAATCAGAGCTGATTGATTCCCGCCCCCCTCCACTGACAGTCACTTAGAACAAAGCAATCAGAGCTGATTGATTCCCGCCCCCCTCCACTGAGAACAAAGCAATCAGAGCTGATTGATTCCCGCCCCCCTCCACTGAGAACAAAGCAATCAGAGCTGATTGATTCCCGCCCCCCTCCACTGACAGTCACTGAGAACAAAGTAATCAGAGCTGATTGATTCCCGCCCCCCTCCACTGACAGTCACTGAGAACAAAGCAATCAGAGCTGATTGATTCCCGCCCCCCTCCACTGACAGTCACTGAGAACAAAGCAATCAGATCTGATTGATTCCCGCCCCCCTCCACTGACAGTCACTTAGAACAAAGCAATCAGAGCTGATTGATTCCCGCCCCCCTCCACTGACAGTCACTGAGAACAAAGCAATCAGAGCTGATTGATTCCCGCCCCCCTCCACTGACAGTCACTGAGAACAAAGCAATCAGAGCTGATTGATTCCCGCACCCCTCCACTGAGAACAAAGCAATCAGAGCTGATTGATTCCCGCCCCCCTCCACTGACAGTCACTGAGAACAAAGTAATCAGAGCTGATTGATTCCCGCCCCCCTCCACTGAGAACAAAGCAATCAGAGCTGATTGATTCCCGCACCCCTCCACTGAGAACAAAGCAATCAGAGCTGATTGATTCCCGCCCCCCTCCACTGACAGTCACTGAGAACAAAGTAATCAGAGCTGATTGATTCCCGCCCCCCTCCACTGACAGTCACTGAGAACAAAGTAATCAGAGCTGATTGATTCCCGCCCCCCTCCACTGACAGTCACTGAGAACAAAGCAATCAGATCTGATTGATTCCCGCCCCCCTCCACTGACAGTCACTGAGAACAAAGCAATCAGAGCTGATTGATTGATTCCCGCCCCCCTCCACTGACAGTCACTGAGAACAAAGCAATCAGAGCTGATTGATTCCCGCCCCCCTCCACTGAGAACAAAGCAATCAGAGCTGATTGATTCCCGCCCCCCTCCATTGACAGTCACTGAGAACAAAGCAATCAGATCTGATTGATTCCCGCCCCCCTCCACTGACAGTCACTGAGAACAAAGTAATCAGAGCTGATTGATTCCCGCCCCCCTCAACTGACAGTCACTGAGAACAAAGTAATCAGAGCTGATTGATTCCCGCCCCCCTCCACTGACAGTCACTGAGAACAAAGCAATCAGATCTGATTGATTCCCGCCCCCCTCCACTGACAGTCACTGAGAACAAAGTAATCAGAGCTGATTGATTCCCGCCCCCCTCCACTGACAGTCACTGAGAACAAAGTAATCAGAGCTGATTGATTCCCGCCCCCCTCCACTGACAGTCACTTAGAACAAAGCAATCAGAGCTGATTGATTCCCGCCCCCCTCCACTGAGAACAAAGCAATCAGAGCTGATTGATTCCCGCCCCCCTCCACTGAGAACAAAGCAATCAGAGCTGATTGATTCCCGCCCCCCTCCACTGACAGTCACTTAGAACAAAGCAATCAGAGCTGATTGATTCCCGCCCCCCTCCACTGAGAACAAAGCAATCAGAGCTGATTGATTCCCGCCCCCCTCCACTGAGAACAAAGCAATCAGAGCTGATTGATTCCCGCCCCCCTCCACTGACAGTCACTGAGAACAAAGTAATCAGAGCTGATTGATTCCCGCCCCCCTCCACTGACAGTCACTGAGAACAAAGCAATCAGAGCTGATTGATTCCCGCCCCCCTCCACTGACAGTCACTGAGAACAAAGCAATCAGAGCTGATTGATTCCCGCCCCCCTCCACTGACAGTCACTGAGAACAAAGCAATCAGATCTGATTGTCAGTGGAGGGGGGCGGGAATCAATCAGATCTGATTGCTTTGTTCTCAGTGACTGTCAGTGGAGGGGGGCGGGAATCAGTCACTGAGAACAAAGTAATCAGAGCTGATTGATTCCCGCCCCCCTCCACTGACAGTCACTGAGAACAAAGCAATCAGAGTTGATTGATCGCTCCATTCTCAGCCTTAAGCCCCGTACACACGATCAGATTATCGAACGATCCGATTTTTGTTACATGCTAGTCTGATGTGGAAAGTGAAGAGTTTATTTTCATACGCAAATTCCCGTACGACAGAATTCTACTTCAGAAGTGATGTCATGTGTTGGATTGCTTTCTATGTGTTCTTTCCTCTCTGATCATGCCTTGCTCTTAAATTTTTTTTCAGATGAAAACTGTACTAATTAAACAAAAATCGGACGTTGTGTTGACGTACGATAAGAATTTTATAGCCTGCATATCCAGATTTTGTCGTCCGAAAATCCGTAATCGGCTGTCGAAAGCACCATACTAACAATCCGAAAATCGGCAGATCGTTCATCGGACGAAATTTCCCCTCCGATTTTCGTATCGTGTGTCCAGGCCTTTAGTCTCAGTTCACACTGGTGTGATGCGGGAAACCCTGCGATTCAGTGCCGGTTCCTGCATTGCACCAGAATTGCACAGTGGTTCACACTGAGATCTGCGAATCGCTGAGAATGTCAATGTAAAGTTAATCACACCCCCAGATTGGTTCATAGACCGCAGTGCAGGAATTGGATCGCATAGGTGTGAACATCCATGCGATCCGATTCCAGTGAAAACCAAAAAAAAAAAAAGGCCCCGTTTGTTTTTTTTTTATTCTCCCTCTTCCATTCTCCCCCTCCCTTTCTTCTATACTCCTTTCTATCTTGACTCCTCTACTTTCTCGCTGCCTCTCTATTCTTCTGTTCCATGTCTTCACTACAGCTATAGAAAAATTAAGAAGATGTGACGTCCAATGCGGCAGTTGGTCTTTCCCAGTGGTTATACGGTTGTGCCTTGAAAGCCTGAGCCTTCCTTTGGCCTATCTGTTTAATGATTTTCCATCCTCTAAATGTTGGGATTGTGATATTATATTTCAAGGTCACGCATTTCCTCTTTAACTGGTTACATATTTATTTATTTTTTCCTTCTGTGGTTTGACCATATGTTGTGAACTTTTTGCATCGGACTAGTGAGAACCGGTGTCCTGCTGAATCACATGCGATGTCTGGCATCGCACTAGTGAGAACCGGTGTCCTGCTGAATCACATGCGATGTCTGGCATCGCACTAGTGAGAACCGGTGTCCTGCTGAATCACATGCGATGTCTGGCATCGCACTAGTGTGAACCGGTGTCCTGTGGAATCACATGCGATGTCTAGCATCGCACTAGTGTGAACCGGTGTCCTGTTGAATCACATGCGATGTCTGGCATCGCACTAGTGAGAACCGGTGTCCTGCTGAATCACATGCGATGTCTGGCATCGCACTAGTGAGAACCGGTGTCCTGCTGAATCACATGCGATGTCTGGCATCGCACTAGTGAGAACCGGTGTCCTGCTGAATCACATGCGATGTCTGGCATCGCACTAGTGTGAACCGGTGTCCTGTGGAATCACATGCGATGTCTAGCATCGCACTAGTGTGAACCGGTGTCCTGTTGAATCACATGCGATGTCTGGCATCGCACTAGTGTGAACCGGTGTCCTGTTGAATCACATGCGTTGTCTGGCATCGCACTAGTGAGAACCGGTGTCCTGTGGAATCACATGTGTTGTCTGGCATTGCACTAGTGTGAACCGGTGTCCTGTTGAATCACATGCGATGTCTGGCATCGCACTAGTGTGAACCGGTGTCCTGTCGAATCACATGTGTTGTCTGGCATCGCACTAGTGAGAACCGGTGTCCTGTGGAATCACATGCGATGTCTGGCATCGCACTAATGTGAACCGGTGTCCTGTCTAATCACATGCGATGTCTGGCATTGCACTAGTGAGAACCGGTGTCATGTCCAATCACATGCGATGTCTGGCATTGCACTAGTGAGAACCGGTGTCCTGTCGAATCACATGCAATGTCTGGCATCGCACTAGTGAGAACCGGTGTCCTGTCCAATCACATGTGTTGTCTGGCATCGCACTAGTGAGAACCGGTGTCCTGTGGAATCACATGCGATGTCTGGCATCGCACTAATGTGAACCGGTGTCCTGTCTAATCACATGCGATGTCTGGCATTGCACTAGTGAGAACCGGTGTCATGTCGAATCACATGCAATGTCTGGCATCGCACTAGTGAGAACCGGTGTCCTGTCCAATCACATGCGAGGTCTGGCATCGCACTAGTGAGAACCGGTGTCCTGTCCAATCACATGCGAGGTCTGGCATCGCACTAGTGAGAACCGGTGTCCTGTGGAATCACATGCGATGTCTGGCTTTGGACTAGTGAGAACCGGTGTCCTGTCTAATCACATGCGATGTCTGGCATCGCACTAGTGAGAACCGGTATCCTGTCTAATCACATGCGATGTCTGGCATCGCACTAGTGTGAACCGGTGTCCTGTCGAATCACATGCAATGTCTGGCATTGCACTAGTGTGAACCGGAGCCACCGGGAGACCCAAGCAACCAGTCGGCACGTCCGCTGGCTGGATGGAGTCTCGATCTAAGCCGGATGCGGCTTTGATCGGGTCTCTGATAACGTAACCCAGAGGTGGCGTCCATGACGTCACTTCCGGGTTACTCTGCTGCTAAAGGCAGCAGATTCAAAAAGTGACTGTATTAAAAAATGCTGTTTTCGGCGTTTTGAATACAGGGAAGTGCAGTGGAGGGGTTTGGGGTCTTTTAGACCCTCGATCCCTCAATAAAGAGTACCTGTCACTGCATATTGCTGTCACAAGGGAGGTTTACATTGCTTGTGACAGCAATAAAAGTGATCAGATTTTTTAAAAAAATAAATAAATAAAATAAATAGGAAAAAAAAAAAAAATGTTAGCCGCCCCCGTCACCGTTAGCTCGCGCACGAAAAAAAAACGTATACGGAAGTCGAGCCGCAAATTAAATTGCTGTTCAAACCCCACATGTGAGGTATCGCCGCGATCGCCAGAGAGTGAGCAATAATTTTAAAAAAGAGCTAAACTCTACCTCTAAATTGGTAACCGTTAAATAAATTTTAAAGCGTCGCCTATGGAGATCTCTATTGACCGTAGTTTGTCGCCATCCCACGGGGGGGCGCAATTTTAAACCGTAACATATTGGGTATCTATTTACTCGGCGTGACATCATCTTTCACAATATACAAAAAAATGGGCTAACTTTACTGTTTAGTATTTTTTAAATGCAGTGAAATGTGATTTTTTGTAATTTTTTTAAAAAAAAAATGGCGTTTGAAAGACCGCTGCGCGAATACCGCGTGACAAAAAATATTGCAATGACCGCCGTTTTATTCTCCAGAGTCTTTGCTAAATAAAAAAAAAAATATATATATATATATATATTTATATAATATAATATTATATTATATTATATTATATATATATATTTGGGGGTTCTAAGTAATTTTCTAGCAAAGAATACTGATTTTAACTTGTAAACAAAAAGTGGCAAAAATAGGCCGGGGGCTTAAGTGGTTAAGGGGGCAAATCTTCCAGCCCTTAAGTGGTTAAAGAATAAAAAAAAAAAAAAAAAAAAAAAAAAAAAAAGGTAAATAATGCCCTGCACTGTAACAATGGAAAGCTCCGCCCCCTACACAACGGACGCCGGGACATTTCAGCGTTCACCTCGATGAGAAATGGGACCTTGGTGTTTGCTGAATCTCTCCTGCTGACAAGTCCTCTGTGCGTCTCCATCAACACTTCCTTATCTACAATTCCCCAACCGCAGCGCACCGCACTGATCTCTGCTCCAAATCTGACCACAGCCAGGATTAGACATATATATTGATACATTGTATACAGAAATCTACAGAGACATTCTATACACACAGTATGGATACATTGATACAGAAGAAGGGTTCTTGCATGTTTAGACTGCAGCACAATAAAATACTCTTTATTTACCCGTCTATAGGCCCATTTATCAAAACATTTTCATTATTAATATTTTACCTTTTAAAAATGTTACCCATGTGCATGTAAAAACGCAAAACAAATGCGTCTCAGCAGGCCAAATTACACTGCAGCTGTGACTCCCTGGCATCACAATACTTCTATCTAGCCAACAATATTCTGTATAAATGTATTGTTATCTATACTGAATATTATTATTATTATTATAATACAGGATTTATAAAGTGCCAACAGTTTGCGCAGCGCTTTACAACATGGAGGGCAGACATTACAGTTACAATACACTTCAGTACAGGAGGAAACAGAGGGCTCCTTAGAGCTTACAATCTACATTATCTCACAAAAGTGAGTACACCCCTCACATTTTTGTGAATATTTTATTCTATCTTTTCATGTGACAACACTGAAGAAATTACTTTGCTACAATGTAAAGTAGTGAGTGTACAGCTTGTATAACAGTGTAAATTTACTGTCCCCCTCAAAATAATAGTACCCCATCATTGGTGTCAGTGGGAGGAATAGTGCCCCATCATTGGTATCAGTGGGAGGAATAGTGCCCCATCATTGGTGTCAGTGGGAGGAATAGTGCCCCATCATTGGTGTCAGTGGGAGGAATAGTGCCCCATCATTGGTGTCAGTGGGAGGAATAGTGCTTCATCATTGGTATCAGTGGAAGGAATAGTGCCCCATCATTGGTGTCAGTGGGAGGAATAGTGCCCCATCATTGGTATCAGTGGGAGGAATAGCGTCCCATCATTGGTGTCAGTGAGAGGAATAGTGCCCCATCATTGGTGTCAGTGGGAGGAATAGTGACCAATCATTGGTATCAGTTTGGAGGCAGTCATTGACATCTAACAAAAACGCCTGTAATCTGCCAAAAAAAGAAGCCTATGTACATTTTTAAAACTTCAGGTAACAGAACGCTCAGATGTGACCAGGGACCATAGAAATGAATGGGATTTTGCTTTTTGGGTGCTCTGAGACCTCAGAGATGAGCGTTTTATGAGATGAACAAATCTCAGGGGTGAGCGCGGCCATAATTGTGATTTTCTCTACCAGTAGAATACAAGTTGGCCTTCATTTATAAAGAAATGTGATTTTATCCGATGTGTTTTATAACCAATAGAAGAATATATAAATAGATTTTGTTCTAAGTCTGTGCTCACATAATACGGGAATGGGATGCGTTTTGAACTGCATTGGAATCGCATACCATGTGACAGGCGGCCTCCTCCCTGCATCGGGGGTCACACATGTGCGGAGCGGCCGCGCTTTTTAAAAAGAGTCCTGTGTGTTTCTCAGTCCGGTTCACGCGTGTTATCAGGTAAACCCCCCCCCCCCCCCCCATCACAATACACGGATCAGTGATCGGGAGTTAGACCAAAGCACTGACCAATCAGGAAAAACCTGACAGGCTGGTTATACAGACCGATCAGTTTCTGTACACCCCCAATACATGGATGGACACATCCAGTCCTTGCTGAACCCGACCATTCCACATCCATGTATGGGAGGATTCTATTCACACTTTTATTTCAGTATGGGACAGAGCAATGAAGGGTTAGACCCCTCCCCCTCCCCCTCCTGCTTCTGGTGACACCAGGCCAGGAAGTGGGGGAAATCTCAGTGGGGATATAGCTTGCAATATATGTATGTCTGTGTTTTTATATTATTTTTATTGAACAATTGAAAGTTATGTCACCACTGAGGCAATTTCACCCACTTCCTGTCCTGGTGTCACTAAGAAAGGAAGTGAAGAAAAATCTCCTTAGTGGGGACATAACTTATATATATATATATATACACACATACACACATATCTTATATATGCCCCCTCAGTGGGGACACAGTAATAGATATAGATTGTGACCTGCATGTCTCCATGGAATGGAAGGAGATAGGAGTAAATAGAAGCTCAGTGTGCGCCCCCCGCCTGTCACCTCCCCCCTCATAGGTTCCCCAGTCCTCCTCTGACCTGAAGATGACAATGACGGCCAGCAGCAGCCCGCACAGCACCAGCAGCCTCCGCCGCCGCTCCCGCCTCATATCTCCTCCGGGCTCCGGCTCCTCTCTCTCTTCACAGCTGCTCCGCCACACTTCCTGGTTGCCGGGGAAACGCCAAGCTCTTTCCTCACCGCCGCCGCCGATAGGACGCCTGGGGATACGCTCCTACTGCGATTGGCTGAGGGGCAAGATAGGCGGAGACGAGTTACTACCTCGACTGTCAATCATGCAGCCAGAGGGCAGCAGATATGAATAGCGCCCGCTGTGCTGGTCAGTCAGAGCCTGGCTGTGTGCCCCTCCCCCCTCTCTATGGAGCCTCCCTTCCTCCCATCACTATGCCTCCCCCCCTCTCTACTCTCTATGGAGCCTCCTTCCCATCCCTGTGCCTCCCACCTCTCTATGGAGCCTCCCTCCTTCCCATGTGTAATCACTGTGCCTCCCACCTCTCTATGGAGCCTCCCTCCTTCCCATCACTGTGCCTCCCCCTCCACTCTACTCCCTATGGAGCCTCCCTCCTTCCCATGTGTAATCACTGTGCCCCCCACCTCTCTATGAAGCCTCCCTCCTTCCCATGTGTAATCACTGTGCCCCCCACCTCTCTATGGAGCCCCCCTCCTTCCCATGTGTAATCACTGTGCCTCCCACCTCTCTATGGAGCCTCCCTCCTTCCCATGTGTAATCACTGTGCCCCCCACCTCTCTATGGAGCCTCCCTCCTTCCCATGTGTAATCACTGTGCCTCCCACCTCTCTATGGAGCCTCCCTCCTTCCTATGTGTAATCACTGTGCCCCCACCTCTCTATGGAGCCTCCCTCCTTCCCATGTGTAATCACTGTGCCCCCACCTCTCTATGGAACCTCCCTCCTTCCCATGTGTAATCACTGTGCCCCCCACCTCTCTATGGAGCCCCCCTCCTTCCCATCACTGTGCCTCCCCCTCCACTCTACTCCCTATGGAGCCTCCCTCCTTCCCATGTGTAATCACTGTGCCCCCCACCTCTCTATGAAGCCTCCCTCCTTCCCATGTGTAATCACTGTGCCCCCCACCTCTCTATGGAGCCTCCCTCCTTCCCATGAGTAATCACTGTGCCCCCACCTCTCTATGGAGCCTCCCTCCTTCCCATGTGTAATCACTGTGCCCCCACCTCTCTATGGAGCCTCCCTCCTTCCCATGTGTAATCACTGTGCCCCCCACCTCTCTATGGAGCCTCCCTCCTTCC
Source organism: Pelophylax lessonae (assembly GCF_965119305.1). Lineage (NCBI taxonomy): Eukaryota > Metazoa > Chordata > Amphibia > Anura > Ranidae > Pelophylax > Pelophylax lessonae. The sequence continues at coordinate 29,797,966 of NC_138779.1, read as the reverse complement.
CATGTGTAATCACTGTGCCCCCACCTCTCTATGGAGCCTCCCTCCTTCCCATGTGTAATCACTGTGCCCCCACCTCTCTATGGAGCCTCCCTCCTTCCCATGTGTAATCACTGTGCCTCCCACCTCTCTATGGAGCCTCCCTCCTTCCCATGTGTAATCACTGTGCCTCCACCTCTCTATGGAGCCTCCCTCCTTCCCATGTGTAATCACTGTGCCTCCACCTCTCTATGGAGCCTCCCTCCTTCCCATGTGTAATCACTGTGCCTCCCACCTCTCTATGGAGCCTCCCTCCTTCCCATGTGTAATCACTGTGCCCCCACCTCTCTATGGAGCCTCCCTCCTTCCCATGTGTAATCACTGTGCCCACCACCTCTCTATGGAGCCTCCCTCCTTCCCATGTGTAATCACTGTGCCCCCACCTCTCTATGGAGCCCCCCTCCTTCCCATGTGTAATCACTGTGCCCCCACCTCTCTATGGAACCTCCCTCCTTCCCATGTGTAATCACTGTGCCCCCCACCTCTCTATGGAGCCTCCCTCCTTCCCATGTGTAATCACTGTGCCCCCCACCTCTCTATGGAGCCTCCCTGCAGGTGAAGGCGGGGGATGCTTTTTGCCAGGCCTATGTTGAAGGGCCATATCAACTTTTGACACCAGTGATTTCAGGACCGCCGTCACGGCCGTCAGGGTGGACTGAGACCCAGAGGGTCCCGCAGCTTCTGAGAGTGGGTCAGGTGGTGACACATGCTCCAGGGACTCCATGGTTAACCCAGGGACCGCCAGCAAAATCTAGAAAAAAAAAAAAAGCTGTAAAAAATCCCCACCACCCCACCGGTGGCACCACAGGTCCCAGCACACCAAAAGCACTGCTGTGGCAGAAAGAGGGAACTTGCACATCCACAGGGACTCACCACCACCGACTCAGGAGGGACCCAGACAGCCAAGCTGCCTGCGGCAATCCGATTGTGTCCTAGGAACATGGCGCGGCCGTGATCACTGCGCCCCCCGAGAGCGGCCGTTCTAGGGGCGCTGTCATTTGATGTCCTCCCAGAACGAGAGCCGCACCGTTCCCCCCCCGTCATTTGATGGTGAGCGGGTGGCATGTGGTTAAACAGAACACTAGCTACCAATATCAGTAAGAGAATATGAACCAGCGTTTTGCTTTATTCATTCTTAGATCCAAGAAAGTGATGAAATGTTCTCGCCAGTGCTTGTTGCGACTGCTGGTTTATTTGTCAATTCCGCTGTCTGTGGAAACCCTTGTTGATGTGGTGGATAAGAATATTCAGGAACTGCCTAAGAAGGCAGAGGAGTATGCCCGCGTGGTACGGAAATCCACATTGCCCCACTTACAAGATGAGGATCTGTCTGACTCTGAAGCTGATGTGTAAGAAGACAATAAAGTAAAACCTTGGACTGAAAGTTAAGCCTCGTACACACGTACCGATCGTCGGCCGAACGATCGGCCGTCTTTTGTCCAAGGTCTGTCGTGTCTGTTGAAAACTGTAAAAGACTGCACACGAATTTTGTCGGCCAACAACAGCCGACTGCAGAAGTGATGTCATGTGATGGTTAACATTCCTTGTCTTTTTTCTTTTCTGAGCATGCCCAGTCTTGCTAATCGGCTGTTTGTCGGCCGAATTCTGTACTGACTGGCGAACAATCGGCCGTTCTGGTGTTGGCCAACAAAAATTTTAATGCCTGCACGACAGATTCTGTTCGGCCGAAAATGCGCTGTCGGCTGTCGGAAGCATCATACTAACAAGCCTACAATCGGCCGATCGGTCGTCGGCCGAATATTTACGGCCAACAATCGGTACGTGTGTACGAGGCTTAACTTGGGTTCAGAGCGTTTTGCAAGACAAGAAAATTGTCTTAATTCTGTTTGTTCTGATAAACAAGCGATGTCTTCATATACAAGTAGCGTCATATCACAACTAAGTATAAAAGAGAAGAGAGGCGCCTCTAAGTGTAGCAATATGGGTACATTTAATGAGGGTACAACATTTAATTACTCACATGGTAGGTGAATAAAACAATAAATGTTATATACATAAAGTTCAGCGCTGACAAAGCAAAAAGTCCAATAAAGGTAATAAAAATTAGATGTGAAATTAATAAATATTGGTGAGTCCCAAGTGAAGAGGTGAAGTTGACGATCCAAAGTGATATGAGTGATCAAGGCAGCAGATAGATCCCCACACCATCGGGATATAAATTTAATGTGCTCATCAGAAGTTTTAGACCCAAAATACCATACAGCAAATGGGTCATAAAGGCATAGATATTAACCATAGGTCACCCCGGCAAAGGCAAAATCCTTTGAGAACAGTCCGGTGTGACGAAACGCGTCAGTAGATCCCCACAACATCGGGATATAAATTACATGTGCTCATCACAAGTTGTAGACCCAAAATACCATACAGAAAATGGGTAATAAAGGCTTAGATATTAACCATAGGTCACCCAGGTGTTCCGTGAAAAAACCCTACCCGTGAAAATTCCCTACCCTCGTCACTTCCGGTGCACCTACGTCGCACCTACGTCATGGATCAGCTGAGCAGGTTACCATTGCGCATGCTCAGAGCTCCGGAGGGTAGGGAATTTTCACGGGTAGTGTGTTGTAATGTTACACCGCATCAGCTGTTGCCGCGGTAACATTAAAACATCTCGGCTGCAACATGAAATCATCTCCGCTCCTACCCCTGTGAGAGTGGAAGGGGGAGGGGGGGTTGAGTGAAAGTGGGGCTGATTAGCTGTACAAAGGGCCTCTGGTTTTTACTTGCCCCCTGGGCCGAAAGTTGCCAGTCTGCCCCTGCCCTGAATGATTGCGGGATCCATAGGAGTTCCTTCTTTTATGCTCTAACCTTACAGCAGTAAGGTAAGGGTGTAGCACACCCAGAAATATCATTTCTAAATCATCCACTATTCACCGTAGGTGTTGTCATCACCCGAGTGGGCACCTATCACAAGACAGCACCTGGACCACCTTTTTATGAACTCTATTGCTGCTTTGTTTGCACCAAGATTACTCATCATAGTCATGGACTTTTCCACCAGTCCTTATATGCCTTAAATCCCTGTTATACATTTTTATTATTTCCTATTTATTATTGTATTTATATCACTGCTATTTTTATTTTGGATAGTTTTTTGCTGTCACCCAGTCATTACTGGGTCATTACTGGTATCACACTACAGTGTTTGTAGTAGCACTACCAAGCACCCTTACTTTGACTTCATTTACAGCACGTGAACCATCATCTATTGTTATATCACATTAGTGTCACTTCATCCATTAGTGTCACTTAATCATTTTAAGGATTAGCACTATAGTCACGTCACAATATTTGCGAAAGCACCACGTAAGCACGTTATACGGAGATCCTGTTTACAGCACTGAAGTCACTTTCTATTGATTTTGTGTATATCACTGGCTTCCTACTATACCTTTGTATTATTGTGCCATTTATTGATCCACTGTTATATGTATTGGATGAGCGCAGATTCACTATTGTATTGTCTTCTGATGAGCGCATTTAATTTACCGTATTTATCGGCGTATAACACGCACCTCAAATTTAGGAGGGACATTTTAGGAAAAAAGCTCAAATTTTAAATAAACAGCGTTGAACTCAGAACTTTTTTTTTTTTTTTAATCAAATGCAGTCTTACCAGTGCCCATGAATGCAGCCTCACCAGCACAGTCTCCATCAATGCAGCCACATCAGCGCAGTCTCCATCAATGCAGCCTCACTAACGCAGTCTCCATCAATGCAGCCTCATCAGCGCAGTCTCCATCAATGCAGCCTCATCAGCGCAGTCTCCATCAATGCAGCCTCATCAGCGCAGTCTCCATCAATGCAGCCTCATGAGCGCAGTCTCCATCAATGCAGCCTCATCAGCGCAGTCTCCATCAATGCAGCCTCATCAGCGCAGTGTCCATCAATGCAGCCTCACTAGCGCAGTCTCCATCAATGCAGCCTCACTAGCGCAGTGTCCATCAATGCAGCCTCACTAGCGCAGTCTCCATCAATGCAGCCTCATCAGCGCAGTGTCCATTAATGCAGCCTCATCAGTGCAGTGTCCATCAATGCAGTCTCATCAGCGCAGTGTCTATCAATGCAGCCTCACCAGCGCAGTGTCTATCAATGCAGCCTCACCAGCGCAGTGTCCATCAATGCAGCCTCGCCAGCGCAGTGTCCCTAAAGCAGCCTTGCCAGTGCAGTGTCCCCGATGCAGCCTCGCCAGCGCAGTGTCCCCAAAGCAGCCTCGCCAGCGCCATTGCAAAATATATATACACGCCAATGCACAGAGTGGCGATATAGTTTAAAAAAAAAAAGCCGGGCAGCGCTGAGGCAGAGGGGGGCGGGCCGGGCTGAGGAGAAGGGAGGACGAGCGGCTGCTGTCATCTGATGTCCCGGCGCCTATGATAGACGTCACACGTCCCGGCATTGGGCCACTGTTCTGTCTATCATAGGAGGCGGGACTTCCTATGACAGCAACCGCTCGTCCTTCCTTCTGCTCGGCCCGGTCTGCCCCCCTCTGCCTCTCAGCGCTGCCCGGCTTTTTTTTTTTTAAATATATCGGCGTATAACACGCACTGGTGTTTTGCCCTCTATTTTTAGGAGGAAAAAGTGCGTGTTATACGCCGATAAATACGGTATATCCCAATGGTGTGGGGATCTATCTGCTTCCTTGATCACTCATATCACTTTGGATCGTCAACTTCACCTCTTCACTTGGGACTCACCAATATTTATTAAAGCGGAGTTCCGGGCACAAAAACATTTTTTTCAATAAACATACCCCCGGGACAGTCAGGGCTAGTACATTCCACAATGGCTAGCTTTTGATCTGTCCCGGTTCGCACTTACCTGCAAGAAGAAATACTCACTTATAAAATTTCTTCTCCAGCGTTGCCATCTCTGTTGTGGGCAGCTGAAGCCAGCACGATCCTCTTCTGCTTCCTCTTCCGCGTCTTCTTCTCCCAGAATGCGCCTTCACCGGCCCCTCTCGTCACTTCCGGTGCGGCGCCGCAATCCTCCACAGCTTCTGGGCATGCCCAGAAGCTGTTTAGCAAGGAATGCGGCGTCGCACCGGAAGTGACGAGCGGGGCCGATGCCGTCGCATTGATTCCTGGGAGCGATGACGTTCAGCTCCCAGGAATCATTGCAAACCGGAAGTGACGCCGCGGGCCGCGGCCGCCGAAGGAGGAAGTGGAAGACAGGTGAGTATTTCTTTCTACAATTACAAGGTAAGTAAAAGAAAAAATATGCTAACTATCCAATTCTGTTTCAGGTGGGGAAAAGCAAGCGGATGGCCACAAAATCGGTTATGTCGATTTTGTGGCCGGAACTCCGCTTTAATTTCACATTTCGTTTTATTACCTTTATTGGACTGTTTGCTTTTTCAGCGCTGCACTTTATGTATATATTATTTTCGAGCAACTTTATGTCAGTTGATGTGCTAGCAGCTTTTTTACAGTTGTATATGTTAGCGCACTTTGAATTTTTTATTTCACTTGTGTATCAAAAACAATAATGTTGCCGTGCAAAAAACCGATGACGCGATTTTGCAAAATGCATTGTGGTCTGTTTACCTTCTGAACTTCCAGCGACGTCACATCCAGCTCCTGGGGAACGCAGGCCGGCTGCGGCCACGGAGATACTCAGTGAAGGGTGGCAGAATCAGCTGTGAGATGGAGGGGGATGTTATTTCAGATTCTTTGTGGCGGTCCTTGCTGGTGCCAGTCTGGGTACTCCCAAATGTAAACACATTTATTTGTGAATATTTTGGATTTATTAATGAAGTGGAGTTGCACTATTATCCATTTTTGTTGTTTTTTACCTCCATATATATCCTGGTTGCAGGAAGGATAATAGGGTGCTATTGGGGACTTGGCATCCATTTAGTTTCCTAATCTACATAGGTCCTTGTGGCCTAAAGTCTTTTGTTGGACTGTTTTATTCACCAAGCATGCACTGAGCACTTTATATTTCATCAAATTTTTGAAAGAAGACTTATCATTTATTTTTTAAATTGTGTATATATTTGTTGTACAGTATATACCCATTGATGGAATTCTCGTATGCGTATTTACAGATACATAATACCATTTATATGCACTTATTTATATTGAATATAGATTTTCAGTGTTATATAGTTATCACATGTTTAGCCTTTTAAACAGCGCCTCTTTTTATTTATTTTTTTCACCTATTGATGAATAAAACAGGCAGATCTAAGTATGAAGGCACCTGGGGTAAAGCTGTCCACAGATATGTCATCCTTTCCACGCTGCGCTCCGTATGTGCTTCAAGCCTCGCTTTCAGATCGCTGTACTGCAGGGTGGTCTTCCCGGTCACGACTGCAGACTGACAGTGGTAAGAGCCGGCGGTGTGGAGGATGGTCTATGTGGACAGATTTACCCCGGATGCGTGCAGGGGAAGACTGGGCCAGGGGGGCAATTGCCCCCTGGGCTGCTCTGATGCCCTGTAAAAAGGCTGCACCGCTTCTGCCAATGATATGCCTAAAGGATTCCTGGTGAAGAGAAGTAAAAAGTCTCTGCCACTGACCTACTGAGTGTGGGATGAAAAGGACAGAACGCAGGCCCCCCCCAGCATGGATGGTGTAAACTGTGTCTGAGCAGAGGCTGCTTCCATGCCCCACTTGAGACTCTCCTCCACTGGCCTGCCCCAACCGAGCTGTCCCAGCTCCCCCCAACTACCCTCTGCTGGCCAGGTTAGGAACCCGGATTCAGAGTGGAGAGTACCTGGAGCAGGGCTTCAGCCTGGAATGGGGATCAGGAGGAGGGAAGAGGGAGAGTGGGAGGGGGGCCGAGTCGTTGCACCATGGGCCTCTGGTTTGTACTTGCCCCCTGGGATGAAAGTTGCCAGCCTGCCTCTGGATGCCTGCATACTTAAATGTGTCTGTTTTAATCATCAACCATGTGAGTTGCTAAATGTTAAACCTTTATTGAATGTAACCATATGAAACCATGGCCAGGTCCGTCTGCCGCCCCCCCAACCAATGAAGCACCAGCCGCCACTGGCTTTAACCCCTTCAGCAACTTGAGATGGGGGGGGGTGGGAGAGCATATGGGGGGACGGAAATTTTTTTATTTTGCCTGGGGCGGCAAAATTCTTGCACCGGTGTTCCGTGAGAATTACCTACCCTGTGAGAATTACCTACCCCTCGTCACTTCCGGCCAGAAGCATCTGAGCAGCGCAGCAGTGCGCATGCTCAGAGCGCCGGATACCTAATGGCAGAACAGAGGAGCTTACTAGTGCGCATGCGCACTAGTATAAAACGATCACGGTGTACCGTGAAAAAAACCTACCGACGCGGCACTTACCTAAAACAGCTGTGCTGACATACGAGTCATCCCCGCTCCTGTCCCGGTCACTTCCCTGCTCTCGGCAAGTAAATATAAAAGCGGCTTTCGGCTCAGTGATTTATGTTTTCATACAGCCGCCGCCGCTTTTATATTTACTATCGGAGAGCAGGGAAGTGACCGGGACAGGAGCGGAGATCACTCGTATTTCAGCACAGCTGTTTTAATGTACCCGCTGCATTACATACAGTGCGGAGTACCGGAAGTGACGAGGGGTAGGTTTTTCTCACGGGTAGGTAATTCTCACGGAACACCGGCCTTGCTGGGAATCCATTTTGCAATGGCCTTCTCACTGGCCTCAGGGGCCTGTTGTTCCTAAAGCCCCGTACACACGTACCGATCGTCGGCCGAACAACGTTGTCCAGGGCTGTCCTGTCCGCTGAAAAGTGCAAAAGACTGCACACGAATTTTGTCGGCCAACAACAGCTGACTGCAGAAGTGATGTCATGTGATGGTTAACTTTCCGTGTCTTTTTTCTTCTCTGAGCATGCCCAGTCTTGCAAATCTGCTGATTGTCGGCCGAAATCTGTACTGACTGACGCACAATCGGCCGTTCTGTTGTTGGCCTACAAAAATTTTAATGCCTGCACGACAGATTCTGTTCGGCCGAAAATGCGCTGTCGGAAGAATCATACTAACAAGCCTACAATCGGCCGATCGGTCGGCGGCCGACAATCAGTACGTGTGTACGGGGCTTTAGAGTCAATTTTGTATTTTGAAACACTTAACAGAGCAGTGGAAATAGTTTGCTGTGCTGGTGCACTGGCTTGACTTTGTCCGTCATTGGAGGTTTTATGTACCTGTGGGGTTGAATTAGGAGAAATGAATTCTGATTTTACTTTCTTTCATACCCCACACAGCCAGCTCCAAGTTGTCTCTCTATAATTTACTACTTGTTTGGCCTTAGGCCTTTAGGCAAATTCAAAATAGAACAGATGCAAAGTCACCCTAGCTCTACCGCATAGTGGAATGAATATGGAGCTAAGTGTCAGTGTTCAGGCTGCAGCGTCCAGGTGCATGCAATTGCTTCCAAGTAATAAGAAAAGCTGGCGCATGAATGCTTCGTTTTAATGCGATTTATTCCAAAATAACAGCAGTGTACAACATGGTAAAATTCTAACGCGTTTCGGCCGTAGCCTTACTCATAGCATACAAAAATAAAATAACACCAGACTTATATAAAACAGCCCTGTCAAATAGGGGCGGTATATTCTTAATTGCAATTAAGATAATTGAAGAACACACAAGTGGGATGTTGAGGCCAGTTTGAAGAGAGGAAAGAACAGAAAAAGAAAAGCAAAAATACACATTATGGATACAGAGAAATCATTAACCATAGACATATCTTAACCACTTCTGGACCGGGCCTATTTCTGACACTTGTTGTTTACAAGTTAAAAATAATTTATTTTTCCTTAAAAATTACTTAGAACCCCAAACATTATATACAATGCCTTGCAAAAGTATTCGGCCCCCTTGAACTTTGTGACCTTTTGCCACATTTCAGGCTTCAAACATAAAGATATAAAACTGTAATTTTTTGTGAAGAATAAACAACAAGTGGGACACAATCATGAAGTGGAACGAAATTTATTGGATATTTCAAACTTTTTTAACAAATAAAAAACTGAAAAATTGGGCGTGCAAAATTATTCAGCCCCCTTAAGTTAATACTTTGTAGCGCCACCTTTTGCTGCGATTACAGCTGTAAGTCGCTTGGGGTATGTCTCTATCGGTTTTGCACATCGAGAGACTGAAATTTTTGCCCATTCCTCCTTGCAAAACAGCTCGAGCTCAGTGAGGTTGGATGGAGAGCGTTTGTGAACAGCAGTTTTCAGTTCTTTCCACAGATTCTCGATTGGATTCAGGTCTGGACTTTGACTTGGCCATTCTCACACCTGGATATGTTTATTTGTGAACCATTCCATTGTAGATTTTGCTTTATGTTTTGGATCATTGTCTTGTTGGAAGACAAATCTCCGTCCCAGTCTCAGGTCTTTTGCAGACTCTATCAGGTTTTCTTCCAGAATGGTCCTGTATTTGGCTCCATCCATCTTCCCATCAATTTTAACCATCTTCCCTGTCCCTGCTGAAGAAAAGCAGGCCCAAACCATGATGCTGCCACCACCATGTTTGACAGTGGGGATGGTGTGTTCAGGGTGATGAGCTGTGTTGCTTTTACGCCAAACATAACGTTTTGCATTGTTGCCAAAAAGTTTGATTTTGGTTTCATCTGACCAGATGTCAGGGTACCAATAGCAGGAGGGCTCTAGGACCCAGTATCCTTCAGAATAGGAGAAGGGCTCTAGGACCCAGCAACTCTGTCAGCCCCTTAACTGGGCCTTTATAAGGAAGCCAGCCCTTCTCTAAGTGCTGTTTGATCTTCAGCTTCTACCAACATCCTGTTTCCTGTGATTCCTGGTTCCTGACCCGGCTTGTTACACCTCCATCTCCAGCTTGCTTCCTGACTTTGACCTCGGCTTGTTTAACGGATCTCCTCTGCCTGCTACCTGTCCAGACCTTGGCTACCACTTGACCTTGTCTCCTCCGCTACCCACCTGGCATCGAACCTCAGCTTGAATCAACCACCCTCTGTCTCAGCGATCCTAAGTACCTGCTTCGTCTCACAGGTGCCACCTGCCTGCAGTAACCCCGCAGCACCACAGCGGTATCCCTGAACCCTTTTCTGCAAGCAACTCTGCAGGCGACCTGTGCGACTTTGGGCCTAACTCCTCCTGTCTCATCTCCAGGGGAGTTTGGCACTTAGCTGCAAGGGAAGCCCTCTCTCCATTGGCCTCCAGCACTTGATACCTGATACCAGAGCACCTTCTTCCACATGTTTGGTGTCTCCCAGGTGGCTTGTGGCAAACTTTAAACAACACTTTTTATGGATATCTTTAAGAAATGGCTTTCTTCTTGCCACTCTTCCATAAAGGCCAGATTTGTGCAGTATACGACTGATTGTTGTCCTATGGACAGAGTCTCCCACCTCAGCTGTAGATCTCTGCAGTTCATCCAGAGTGATCATGGGCCTCTTGGCTGCATCTCTGATCAGTCTTCTCCTTGTATGAGCTGAAAGTTTAGAGGGACGGCCAGGTCTTCGTAGATTTGCAGTGGTCTGATACTCCTTCCATTTCAATATTATCGCTTGCACAGTGCTCCTTGGGGTGTTTAAAGCTTGGGAAATCTTTTTGTATCCAAATCCAGCTTTAAACTTCTCCACAACAGTATCTCGGACCTGCCTGGTGTGTTCCTTGTTCTTCATGATTCTCTCTGCGCTTTAAACGGACCTCTGAGACTATCACAGTGCAGGTGCATTTATACGGAGACTTGATTACACACAGGTGGATTCTATTTATCATCATTAGTCATTTAGGTCAACATTGGATCATTCAGAGATCCTCACTGAACTTCTGGAGAGAGTTTGCTGCACTGAAATTAAAGGGGCTGAATAATTATGCACGCCCAATTTTTCAGTTTTTTATTTGTTAAAAAAGTTTGAAATATCCAATAAATTTCGTTCCACTTCATGATTGTGTCCCACTTGTTGATTCTTCACAAAAAATTACAGGTTTTATATCTTTATGTTTGAAGCCTGAAATGTGGCAAAAGTTAGCAAAGTTCAAGGGGGGCGAATACTTTCGCAAGGCACTGTATATATATTTTTTAGCAGAGACCCTAGAGAAGAAAATGGAGATCGTTGCAAAATTTTTTATCACACTGTATTTGCGCAGTGGTCTTACAAATGCAATTTTGTAGGAAAAAATACACTTTTTTGAATTAAAAAAATAAGAAAACAGTAAAGTTAGCCCAATTTATTTATATAATGTGAAAGATAATGTTATGCCGAGTAAATAGATACCCAACATGTCATGCTTCAAAATTGCGCATGCTGGTGGAATGGCGACAAACATTGGTACTTAAAAATCCCCATAGGCAACATTTTAAAAACCTCAGATCTCACATCTACACATAAAAAAAAAGTAATTTTTTTTCATGAAAAAAATGGGCTCTTTAAATCCATTGCTAGGAAGCGACATATGACGTAGCTCCAGTCCTCCAAGGCCATAGAGTCGAGTGGGGGCCATCTTGCCCTCACTCGACTTCCTGCCTGAGAGGAGAGTGGACTGTATTGTTTTTTTTCCCAGCCACCAGCGGGTCCGGTAAGCGGGGAAAACGACTGGGAAGCGGCGGGAGGGGGAGACACCTCTCCCGCCACCCATAAAGGTGATCCCACGGTGCATCTGCCATTGAGACCACCCTTATGTTAAAGCAGACCGCCCACCGTTAAAAAAATACCAGGGCCATGGCAGCTATCTGGTACAGTGCCTGTGACTGGCTGGCTGGTACAAGGCCTGTGGATGTGGGAGGCTGGCTGGCTCCGGGCTGCTGTGGGTGGGTGTATGGCTGTGATACACTCCCGCGAGACTAGTCCCGACTCCAGACAAGGCTGTCCAAGGCTAGGGAGGCGGCCTAAGAAGACAGAATGACGTCACAAAAATATCGGCAATATCGGCCAGTTCCAGGGCTGATACCGATATATCGGGGAAAGTGCATATCGGTCTATCCCTAATTATAATACATACATATGTACAGAAAACTGACATATGATAATTTATACACTTCACAATAAATAATTAATAAAAAGTTTCAAGGAACTTTAAATCGATCTTAATAAATATGTATGATTCAATAATACATCTTAATATCTGTGGACTGACAATCTCTAAATAATACATCCAATACATTTGTACATCTTGATTTCTTGTAGGCTCGATGCGTTTCGTGGACCTCCGTCCATTCATCAGGAGCTTGGATAAAAATAATATGTCTAAAAATATGAATTTGTATTAGAATACATAAATCTCTTTGGATATTTAAATCTATTTAAAAGATATGTGTAACGTATTACTACCTTAGTTGGAAATAATCTGGTTGCTGATTCATAATGTCACCCATCTAAAAAAGGTCCAATGTTGGAAAGGGAGAGCAGAGACGCAATGAGCAAAGGCTGATCCGGGGCTGTGGCATGGAAGACCCCCCAGTCCAAGAGGGGAATATAAACCCAGTCGAAAATACACACCGGAACCCACAAAAACAATCCAGAAGATAATAGTGGAGGCACACTGTGACCAAAAAGATCTACATGTATAGCGATATGAGGCTCAATTCTTTATTTTGTACATTAAGAAAAATCTGGTAATGTGTCCAAGCTAGCCGAGAAGGAAACCAAAAAATGTGAATACCAAGTGAGCAGATAGACCCGGTAGACAGTGCCAAAAATAAAGATTATAAATATATTCAAACTGGCCTCAACATCCCACTTGTGTGTTTTTCAATTATCTTAATTGCAATCAAGAATAACCTGCTCCTATTTGACAGGGCTGTTTTGTACCTACATAAATCTGGTTTTATTATATTTTTTGTATGCTACGAGTAAGGCTACGGCCGAAACGCGTTAGAAATTTTACCATGTTGTACACTGCTGTCCTGCTGGAATAAAATCACATCAATATGAAGCATTCGTGAGCCGGCATTTCTTTTTTCTTAGGTCTTTAGGCACCCTGTGCCATGCGAAAATTATTGACATTGCCCCTCCCATTGACCACATCCCTCTATATATTTTTTGGTGAGATATTTCAATTCTGGGAAAGCAGCGCTGCAGCAGATGAGAGATATTATGGAACCAGGGACTAAAGGCCTGCACACAATATAAAAATTGGATGTAAAATTTAGTCCGACAATCTGCCGATTTTTGGATCGTTAGTATGGTGCTTTCAACAGCCGATTACAAATTTTTATACGACAAAAGCTGGATGTGCAGGCTATACATTTGTTGAGCACAACGTCCAATTTTTGTTGGATTTTTTTTGTTTTTGTAAGGTGGTCTGAGGAGGGCTGTAATGCAGCAGAGTGTTCTGGATGGTGGTCTGAGGAGGCCTGTAATGCTGCAGAGTGCTCTAGATCAGGGCTTTCCAAACTTTTTTGGGCCGAGACCCACTTATGAATACAGATTTTTTTCGGGACCCACTTGCTTGTAATTGAATTGTAAAGCGCTACAGAATTAAAGGTATAGCAAGCCCCCTTTCAATGCAGAGAGACCAGCATGCCCCCTTTCCATGCAGAGATGCCAGCAAGCCCCCTTTCAATGCAGAGATGCCAGCAAGCCCCCTTTCAATGCAGAGAAGCCAGCATGCCCCCTTTCGATGCAGAGATGCCAGCATTCCCCCTTTCGATGCAGAGATGCCAGCATTCCCCCTTTCGATGCAGAGAGGCCAGCATGCCCCCTTTCAATGCAGAGATGCCAGCATGCCCCCTTTCAATGCAGAGATGCCAGCATGCCCCCTTTCAATGCAGAGATGCCAGCATGCCCCCTTTCAATGCAGAGATGCCAGCATGCCCCCTTTCAATGGCCTGGCACAGGTCATGGCACAGATGATGGTATAGGCATGGCACAGGTCATGGTACGGGCACGTCACAGGTGATGGTACAGGCACGTCACAGGTCATGGTACAGGAGATGGTATAGGCATGGCACAGTAGGTATAGGCATGGCACAGGTGATGGTACAGGCATGGCACAGTAGGTACAGGCATGGCACAGTAGGTATAGGCATGTCACAGTATGTACAGGCATGGCACAGCACTGCTACTTACCCACTGCAGCGGCTTCAATCTGCTGTCCTGGGCAGTGGGCTGGCTCGACTCCTGTCACTCCACACTCCGGCGCGCTGCTCCTCTCTTTGCTGGCGGCGGCGGAACGGGCGGGAAGGTGACTGAGTCGGACGGTGCGTGCGTCAGTCACCGCCCCCAGCGACGTCAGACGGGAACCCCCGGACCCCCCCCAGCAATACGTCCGGCGCCCCTAGTGGGCATATTAAATTATTAAACGGTAATTTTTTTTTTTCCCCTCACTGCTGATCTGACTGCTCCGTTGTCGGCGACCCACTCAGATGCGGCTCGCGACCCACCAGAGGGTCCCGAACCACAGTTTGGGAAGTCCTGCTCTAGATGGTGGTCTGAAGAGGCCTGTAATGCTGCAGAGTGCTCTGGATGGGGGTCTGAGAAGGCCTGTAATGCTCAGCGCCCTGGATGCCACTGCCAGTGGTCAAACGAGGCCTGTAATGCACACACAATGCTCTGGATGGACGGTGGTCTGAGGGGAGGCCTCAGACCTGCTGTAGTTGTAATGTACACTACACACTCACAGTGGGTGCTCTTTTTTGCTGTCTCTGCTCTGGACGTGGGCGGTCGTCTTGTGAGTCGGGAATTGGGAGTGGGACTCTCGTCGGGAATCGGGAGTTGGACTCTCGACGGGAATCGGGAGTGGGACTCTCGACGGGAATCGGGAGTGGGACTCTCGACGGGAATCGGGAGTGGGACTCTCGACGGGAATCGGGAGGCCTGGCTTTTATGTACAGTGCTGCTTTGGCCTCTGGCAGTGGCCACGGTGCACACAGTCGCTTCATTCGACACGCCTATTTGGTGCAATTGTTTTTATACTGAAATGGCAAGATGACACCCGCCAAAAGGAAAAAGGGGACAGCAAAAGTAGGACCTGAGCAGGAGGAACACAACGTTGTCAAGGAAAGACGAGCAACAGCTAATGTAAGTCTGGACCCTGGGGTTTAATATTACCGTAATGACAAACCAGCAGTTTTTTCTTCTCTACATCCACTCGAAATCCAGAATTATCAAGCTTGTCTGAGTGTTCAGAAAAAAGTGGGTGGAAAGCTGAAATTACACTTTTGCAGAGCTTAGTGAGGAGAGCTTTGAGAGCTGATTGGAGGAAAGGGACACCCCCCCCCCCCTCACACATCACACAGGAACAGAGCTGAGGCTGTCAATCCGCTGGAGTTCCCTCCCCTGTCACCATTTTTGTCTTGGTGTCAGGAAAATTTGTCAGAAGTGATTCATGCGGATAGCAGAGGAAGGAGGCAACAGGCAGAAATGACACTGAGCCCCGTTCACACCGGTGCAGTTTGTCATGCAATCTCACAGTTCCAAATCACATGACAAATCGCACCTCATTGCCTGCAATGGAACTGTTCAAATTGCCCTGAATCATGACAAAGGTTTCTGCAGTACCTTTTTTCCAATTTCACTGCATCTTGCTTTGACTTCTGTTAAATGAAGTCGCAAGCCGCAGTGAAACTGGATGTACAAATCGCACAGATGTGCGGCTTTGAAATTGTGCTGAAGTAGCGCGATTTCAAAGCGGCACTGGTATGAACCAGGGCTTAGTGCTTTTACTTAAGATAAGTACACACTATAGAGGGATTTCCTTTGTTCATATTTCATGTTTACAACAACTTTAAAGCGTAACTCCACTTTTGTTGAGAAATAAACATTCCCTCTGGGTGATCTCTGTACATTACAAGGATTATAAACAAACTTTGTTGCCGATTCCTACCTTTTGCTATTCTGAAGGAATCATTGTGTGTTCCTCTGTGCTGGGTGGGTCTAATGGGAGTGGTTTCATAATTATCTATCAGCTGTGGCAGCTGCAGGGCACTAATAAGGAAATCTGCTGGGCCTGCATCCCTTTAGACGTGTTCCTAGTGGGAGTATCTCACCAAAAATGACATTTTTGTTGCAGGGGATGCCAGAAATCTGACTTGTATCTTAGTGCAGACTTCTGGGAAAATTGGTGAGCCAATCACACAAGCAGGAAATTATGTTTCTGGGGGTGTGGTCAGTATACGGTCTGTGTATAGAACAGCTCCAGGTCGCCATATTGCATTTTTAGAAATTTACAACAGCTACATATTGAAAAGGAACGGTAAGTTTTTATAACATTCAATTACAATATGATTTGTGTCACAATTGTATACGCTATATTGTTTTTTCTTTATTTGCTAATTTTTTTTTTCCCCAGGAAAGTGGAGTTACCCTTTAAGTTCAAGTGACGGTGACAACGCAGGAGCACAACTGGGAGACAGGGACAGAGCGTTGTCACCCTATAACAGGAAAAGCCCAAACAAGGGTCTTTATAGCAGGTTTACCAGGGATTATTTTAACCCCCTTGGCGCTTGCCGTAAGCAAATACACAGCTTCCCGGCGGGTGGGCCTTGGCGCTTAGCAGCTGCATATTTGTGTGGATTAGTGTGAATACCCTGCGCGCTCCCGACACAGTTACTGGCAGCTAATGGAAAGTTCCATCGCAACTTGCGATTGGGAGCTTTCCGGTCATGTGACCGCCTAGACAGCCAATCATGGCAGCCACATGATCATAAACCCCGCCCCCACCTCCAGGCATCCTAAACCTCTTAAAGGGTCAGGAGGTGCCAACGCCAAAAGGTTAACAATGATAACGTTTATAGGAGGTTTCAGTGAGTGGGTTTGTATCTACTTGGGATATAAAAAGGAAATGTTCCAATCCAATTTGTTAAATATATATTTAATACCAAACCTTCTGTGTTTTGTTCAGACAGGAAGGCAGCAATGAAAAAACACCCCAGTCCATTTATACAAAAAAAGAATATAACATCATAATGAAGCTGAAGGCGGCCGTTTCACGAGTCCATCCAATGTTCAGTTTAGGAGATCCCCCTGGTGCACTGTGCGCCTCGTGCCTCAGTGAGGTTACTTTTCTCTACTTAGGGGATCCCTTAGCCATACAGGATCCAGCCACAAAACCACTTCCAATGCAAGCAATGGCTACACCTCAAAACAGAGACGATCAGAGTCCGACACCCATAGAAAAGCCCCCAGATCCCAGACCTGCCTCTAACACCATATATGGAGAGGTTTGGTGATGGTTTTATCTGATCCCCTGAGGCAAGGTCCCTGTGTCATCAGGAACCATATGATGGAGAGAAGTCCTCAATAACCCGATGTCACCGTCTCATCCCTGCAAAAGGTTCCTGGCCACGATCATCCGCATCACCTCATTGGTCCCTGATAGGACAAAGAAAAAGAAACATTAACTAGACAATTCAAGGACTGAAACAGACTTTCATTTTCAGAAATAAAGCAGAACTGAACCCAATTGTCAGTTTCTTGTGCTCTCAAACTGTTAAGTCATCAAATGCGTGGTGCATTACCTGGTGACATGGGCAGCACCATGGAAGCTACAGATCAAACAGAGGTTAAAATGGTAGCTTCTATGGCTATAAAGCAGGGGTGTCCAACCTGCGGCCCCGGCCCGTCTGGAAGGATGCCATGCAAGCACAGCAGCCACAGAGGCCGACACAGACAAGCTGGGCTCATACACATATGTAGGGATGTCGGGGAGGACGTGCAAACATAGCCTACATTGACCGTCTGGCAGGATGCCCGTGACTGCCATGTTTGCAATAGCACCACGCAGGGGGCTGGATCTGAGGGGTGCTGGGGTGGGCCGCGCCCCCCCTCCCCCCCCCCCCCAGATTTTAATTGCGCACCCTTCGCCCACAACCGCCCCCTCCACCTTCCCGAACAGTGCATACATAGGTTACATTCACACTGGCGAATTGGGCCGGAGCGAATTGTAGTGCAGTTCCTCTTGCGGCTCTCAGTGGGTAGGTGCGGCTGTCAGCCCCGTACGCTATAATGACAGTAATCCGGCAACCACGCCTATTCACAGCTCTCTACACAGCCAGCGATTACCTGCCGTGATCCCTGCTGGAGGCAATTTACGTCCAGCAGCTCATCAGCTATCCTTATTGTTGGTGTATTTTATGTGCGGCCCAAGACAATTCCTCTTCTTCCAAAGTGGCCCAGGAAGGTCAAAAGTTTGGACACCCCTGATGTAATGTCTAGCACACATGGACGTGAAAGTCGGGAGACATCAGCCAGTTCACAAAGAACTGTCCGACATTCTGCCCCGTGTGTAGGTCAGTTAGTCCAACAGAAGCAGGCCGTTTGGCCAGCATCTGTCAGATGAGCATGTTGGAAAACCAGCAGCCGCTGACTCCCGTTCAGCGCTCCCAGCCAATGGCGGACATCGCTGCCCAGAATGATCTGGTGGGGGAGCATCGGCTCAGCCTGGGAGATCGCTGTACTAACAAACATCGGACTGTTAGTACAGCTGCTCCGACAGGAGCTGTCAGTTGTTTTTTGTTCAACCCGCCTAAAAAAAAAAAAAAAAAAAAACTATTAGTGTGTACCAGGCTTTAGGGATAGGAGGGTTAGTTCTGCTTTAAGTACAAGATCCAAATGTTAAGTACAAAATCCAAAACTAAAATAATAGAGTGAAAGGGGGATGTCTGTGGTACGCAAATGTTCAACGCTAAATGCGACATTTACTAAGACCGGAGCAGACAGAAACTGGAGTAGCTGTGCATGGCAATCCATTTCTAGCTTTTATTTTTAAAGCTTTAGGCTCCTTTCATACAGGCGGTCCGTTCCGATCCGCCTGTCCGTTTTTTTGGCGGATCTGAACGGATGCCCCATGCATGTCTATGGGGCATCGGATGTCAGCGGAGACATGTCCGCTGACATCCGATCCGATCAGTCAAATCTGGATGGATGGAAACCCTATTTTCCATCCGTCCAGCGGATCGGATGGGATCGGATGAGAACGGACAGACGGTCCATTCGCATCCAATTCCCCCATAGAGAACAGCGGGGACCTGATAGCTCTGTCTCCGCACACAGCGCAGAGACAGAGCTGCCATCCGCCTGCTCAGCGGGGGATCGGCAGATCGATACCCCGCTGAGAAAAACGGAGTCCGCAGATGGACTCCCCGGTGTGAAAGGGGCCTAACAGAACAAGCTGAAGCTAAAAGTGTATTGGTTACTATGTACAACTGCTCTTACTTCTGTCTGCTCCATTTATAGTAAATTCCTTGCTAAGACTTCTTTTACATTAGCGACCGTGTTTACCACTTTGCTGCCCTCAAAAATGCAATCCACCAGGGGTTGCTTTTTAGAGGGCAGCAAAGCTGCTGCTGACCGGCATTTAGACGGTGCTACTACCACCTCCTGAACCCCTGTTTTTTTGGTTTTACTTTTATTTTTAAATTGCCAAATGACAATTGAGGGACCATGACGCAACTGCGAGTTGAGCGTTCAGTTTGCATTTGTTATGCAGCCCCCATTAAACTCAATGGGTGAGTTGGAAGGCCAATGCAGCCTATCAAACTCTACACCCAGAGTTAATAAAATTATTTTAATAATTTAATTTATTAAAATTTGTAAAAAAAAAAAAAGTTTATTTTTTGTAAATTTTTTTCCTTCACCGATGAGGTGGCACTGATAGGCACTGATTAGGTGGCACTGATGAGGCACTAATATGCCACACAGATGGGCAATGATAGGCGGCACTGATTGGCATCACTGATGGGGCTGCACTGATAATCAATGCCCTGATTATCTGTATAGCCTCCCCTGCAAGGAGACGCCGCTGATCCACTCTTCTCGCCTCACACTGACCGTGTGAGAGGAGGAGAGCCGATAAACAGCACTTCCGTGTTGACATGTGACCAGCTGTGATTGGACACAGCCGACCACATGGGTAAAGATCTGGGTCACGCCATGTCGTAGGAACACGGTACGATCGCTGCACGCCTCCATGTTGACCCTGGGGCAACATCATATGACGTCGCCCCAGAAAGAGAGGTGATCTCGCCCGCTGTCATTTTAAAATAAGACAGGCGGTGGTTAATCGCACCACACCGAGCCGCATGGTGCCGCAGCGTTTGGAACACTCGAAAATGTGGTGCGTCTGCTGATGGGTAGGGGGGTGGATTCCTGTCCCGCAGTAATGTGAACCTAGCCTTACAAAACAGTTAAACTGTATCGCAACAAAAACTTACCCTCGAGGATCTGATGAACGCGGATGTCTCGGACGTACTGCTGAACGGCGTAATCTTTCAGGTAACCGTATCCTCCATGCATCTGCAGCGCCTGGTTACAGACCTGCAGCAATCATAGAATGATGAGTACAATTCCTACAACTTATTCTACAACTCAGAATATCTAGAACTCTAAATCTATTTTTTTTTAAATTTTTAAATAGAGTAGAAAATGTTAAAACACCAAGGGGGAAATTTTCCTTCACTTCCTGTTTCTAGACATATCAGGAAGCGAAAGAATATTTTTTCAAAGTAAATGGAAATCCTTTTTGCCTAAATTCACGTCTTACACCCCATTCACACTTGTGCGAATTATTATGCGACTTTGAAAAAAACAGAATCCCCCATAGATGAGTGGGACTTTAGAGGCAACTAGTACATCATGACACTGTGATGGTGTACTGGTTGCCTCTGTAGTCCCACTCATCTATGGGGGGGATTCTGTTTTTTTTTCATACTAACCTGGGATGTCGGCAACAGACATTTGGTTTTTGAATAGTAGAGACAATTTTCTGTCATGTGACTTTGGACATCCCTCTACCCCCAACTCCTGGTGAGACGTCACCCTATGACGAAACGCGTAGGACAGTACCAGACGTGACATCAACACGCCCCCTATCTGTTTGCTACAGCGAGGATGCGGGACGCCGCGGTCCGCACACCAGCCTCGTGGATTACCATGACAATGCGCTTTTACCTTATAGGTTTGGAAGTTACTTTTTAATAAATATTTTATATTAATTATACTGGATTACGCTATGTGTCTCCACCCTTTCATTTCTTGCAAATTACCTGATCTTGCTGGGTGTCTGACTGAACTGTGAGGATTGTTTGCCCGGGAGGTGATCCGTGCCAGTTTATGACCCTGGGGTCATTGATACGCTTCATGCTTTTGGGGCCATTTCATTAGCTTGAATGGCCATGGATTTCCGGTAAGCAGCCTCCTTATCCCTTTGCACTGTGGTGTCCCCTTCTGTCTTCCTGCTGCTTTCACGAGGGGAGGAATTCTTGGATTATTTTACACCTGCTGGGACTTGTGGTGCACTCCTGGGTTCATCATCATATTTGTTTTTACTTATATGGACCTTCTTTATATGGACCTAATTTTTCACTTATTTGCACATTTTTTATATCATAATTTATTACATTTATATTGTATATATTGCTGTCATTGTGTGATATATGTCATTTTATGATTTAGCGCTACACTATTTATATATATTTGGTTTGATCATTGTCTGTGGATCAGTGTTAGCAGCTTTACACATTATTTGGTATTTCACTGTTTTTCATCATTTTCTAGCACAGAAATCCCCCCCCTTTTTTTTCCTTCATCTAATTGAGAGACGCTGGATTCTCAGACCCACCTTAAAGCACTCATCTGTGGCATACAGCTTTGCCATAGCACAGAGAGTCGCCGCATCACCATGTCCCTCTTGGAGTGCCTGTGCCGCATGTCTCACTATAAGTCGCGCCGTCACCAGCTGTGTCGCCATCTCTGCCAGTCGGAACTGAAGATACTGTGGACGATACATATAATGTTGTAACACCAAACACATGAGACTTTTAAGGAAGAATGAAAGCAATGATTTTAACATATTCACAATTGTAATTTTTAAATATGGCTCAGAATATTTTTCATATACATAGGGATGGAGACTCAATGGCACGAGTTTCATATAAAGTCCCAAATTCCCCTTTCTTTCCCTTTAATCCACATCCCCTTTCCTCCCCTCTTTTCCTTATGTCCTACTTATTACATGGCTCAGAATACGCATGTGGGGTTGGTGTTCTTTTGTGGATCAAATAAAAAATTAGCCATAGAGTTAAAATGGAACTCTGGGCACAAAAACTTTCATTTAGATATATTCCTCAATAACCGCAAAGGATAAAACCACTTTGTGAGCACCAAATGCCTTTCAAACCCAGATATTGTTTAGTTAAAGTAGCAGTGACATCATAACTGTGCCTGTGCAGAGGATAGAGCTGTGGGAGGGGCCAGCAGGCTCCACCCACTACAGGTTGCCTGCAGGAAACTACAGAAGGGAGCGGAGACAAAACCAGTCACCCTGCATAGGTAGGCTTGCCTATTTTTTAAGACTGCTCAGGTCCGTCCACCTGATCCGCCTCTCCCTGTGTTAGCCAACAGCAGATACATGGGAGTGCCAACAATGGCTGGAACATGGGAGCCTATGGGTGAGGTCACCACTCCTGGGATTCACAGCCATTGCCGAGTGCTCTCTCCCCTCCCCTGCAGCCAGCGCTGACTGATACAGAGGATCACATGACCAGACCAGAGCGGCTGAAAATAGGTAAACATATACACAGGCCAGGAGGAATGTTAGAAAAGAAAATCGCTTGATTCCCCCATCAACACAGTCACTGTTGATGGGGGAATCACTCCTGCAGTGCGCTATTGTGTTCTGCCACAGGCAGTGATTGCATGTAAAAAACCCTACAGACTTCGATAGATTGACCTGGGTACCAATCGCCTGCCCATAGATGGATCGAATCTCAGCCAGGCCCTGCTGAATCAGCCAAGATTCCATCTATGGCCGGCTTTAGGGTGTACCTTACAACTGAATATGTCCATAGCCACCAAAATTCTCTCTTTCCATAGAGCTGGGACCTCTTTGGTTGCTATAGGCCAGGAGTCTCCAAACTTTTCAAAGGGCCAGTTTGCTGTCCTTCAGACTTTAGGTGGGGCCGGATTGTGGCCAGTGGAAGTAGAAAATGTCCCGTGTCAGTGGGAGTAAAAAATGCCCCAGACATGGTGGTCAGTGGGAGGAGGAATAGAGCCCCATTTTCGGTATCAGTGGGAAAAATAGTGCACCATAGTTAATGTCATTGGGAGGAACAGTGCACCACAGTTGGTGTCACTGGGAGGAACAGTGCAGTCTTATTGGTATCAGTGGGAGGAATAGTAACCCATCATTGCTCTTGGTCAGGGGGTCTCCAAAATTTCTAAACAAAAGGCCAGTTTAATGTCCTTTAGACTTTAGGTGGGCCAGACTGGGTGAGTAGAAATTGTCCTGGAGTCAGTGGGAGTAAACAGTGCATCTTAAGCATTAGGGGTAGGAATAGTGCCCCATCATTGATGTCAGTGGGAGGTATAGTGCCCCATCATTGATGTCAGTGGGAGGCGTAGTGCCCCATCATTGATGTCAGTGGGAGGTATAGTGCCCCATCATTGCTGTCAGTGGGAGGTATAGTGCCCCATCATTGCTGTCAGTGGGAGGTATAGTGCCCCATCATTGCTGTCAGTGGGAGGTATAGTGCCCCATCATTGCTGTCAGTGGGAGGTATAGTGCCCCATCATTGATGTCAGTGGGAGGTATAGTGCCCCATCATTGATGTCAGTGGGAGGTATAGTGCCCCATCGTTGGTGTCATTTGGAGAAATAATGCCGTTGTTGTTGTCAGCAACAGAAATTATGCCCCATTGTTGAAGGGAATTTGATTGTGTTGGGATGAATAAAAAAAATATAACTAATGGTACCTACATCCCAATTTAGTTGTTCATTGTACAAAAAGGACTGACAAGTCCGAATAGGAAAAAAGGGGGAGGAGCGTGGAACAGGAACCGGAAGGGAACAGGGGGGAAGGGGGAAAGGAAGGGAAGGAGAAGAGGAGGGGGAAAAAAAGGGGGGGGGGGAAGGGAATCAAGGAAAGAGAAGGGGGCTATGGGGACTTTAATGGTACCATACAAAATTGTATAGAGTGAGTTAAAACATTCAATTAATTTTATTAATCAAAAATTATATAAGACAACAGACATACCAATCAGTTTTACAACCACATATAGTTAACAAATCTCTCTAGAACAATAGGCTTAGAGAGCCAAAAAGCTCAACAGAGGCCTTGCCCGACATGTTTCGCGGTTCGCACACCACTTCCTCAGGAGCATGTATTGAAGAGAAGATCAAAAATGACCCTGTTAGAGATATATACATGAAATAAGACATGTCAGCAAACACATTTAGTATTCTATATTGCAGATTCCAAAGCTAATTTGCATATTGGCCACAGAGCATAAGACCAGCACCAAGAACCATGAGTGACATGCTGGAAGTGCGAGCAATGAACCGTTTCCCCGGGACGAGCGCGGGAGTGAATATACTGTATGTGTAAAAATGTATTGAAGTTTGAATTTAAAAAAGAAGTTACCAAATAAGGGAAGAGGGAGAAAAAAAACCCTCAAACCAAAAGAAAAGGGTGATACAGGTATAGATGGTAAGTATATTTAAAGCGGAGTTCCACCCTGAAAAAAGTTTTTTAGATAAAAATACCCGAGACAGTCAGGGCTAGGGCATTTCAGCAAAAATAGCCTCTGAACTGTCCCCTGTTTCACTTACCTTTTAGAAGAAATACTTACCTTGAAAATGTCTTGTCCAGTGCCATCTCAGGTGTAGCCGGAGCGTTCTCTTCGGTGACGTCGGAGTCCCAGAATGCCCTGCACCGGCCCTGCTTGTCACTTCCGGTGCAGGCGCGTCATTCCCTGCTGAACAGCTTCTGGGCATGCCCAGAAGCTGTTTAGCAGGGAATGACGCGCCTGCACCGGAAGTGACGATCAGGACCGGTGCAGGCGCATTGATTCCTGGGATCGATGACGCTCATCTCCCAGGAGTCAATGCAAGGAGGAAGTGACGTCAGCAGTCGTGCCCGCAGAGGGAGGAAGAGGAAGGAAGGTAAGTATATTTTCATTAAAAACAAGCTTAAGTGAATCAAAAAAAAAAAATTAATTATCCAATTGTTTTCAGGTAATTTAGAGCAAGCAGACGGGGAAAAGTTCATTTTTAGGGTGGAACTGGTGCAGGCGCATTGACTCCTGGGAGCGAAGACAGTTATCTCCCAGGAGTCAATGCAAGGAGGAAGTGACGTCGGCCGCCGTGTCCGCAGAGGGAGGAAGAGGAAGGAAGGTAAGTATATTTTCATTAAATACAAGGTTAAGTGAATCAAAAAAAAAAATAATTAATTATCCAATTGTTTTTCAGGTAATTTAGAGCAAGCGGACCGGGAAAAGTTCATTTTGAGGGTGGAACTCCACTTTAACCTATAAAGGGACTATAAAAAACAAAATACAGCTAAAACAATAGACAGGTAATACTGGCCAGGAGATTGATGAGGGGAGTGTGGACACAGAATATAAAAATATTCCAACCAACAATCTGGTTGTTTGAACAGTAAACTGTTCCTGAGAATGGACGATACAAATAAGCCAATATAACTACACTGTAAAACAATAAAGAGTAGAAAGGCTTAGCCTGTACCTAGACAGGAACAGCCCAAACAGTTCAAAGAAGGAACTAGTGAACGGATATTCAATGTGGGAAGGGGTGAAAGAAATCTCTTACCGATTGCCTGTCCACCTACAGGAATACTGGAGACAGGGAGATGCACAAACTTAGATTGTCAAAAGAAATTGTTCTGGTCATTGTCCTGGTCTGGAGTATTCCCCTATTACTCAGAAAAATATAGACCACAAAATTCTTTCATGGCCCATAAACGATCAGACTTTGCAGCCTATGGGTAATAAAGTGACTAAGTCATATCGTAAAAATCTAGAAAATAGTATAAAATAGTTGCATGGTTGTCATACCTTTAGATAGAAAGCTCCTCGTGTTTCCTTGTGGCTCAACCGTGGATATTGCTTCCGGCGCTTAAATAAGACTCTCCAACCCGACACGTCATCTCCGGGACTACCTGGAAATAGATGATCGTTGTGCGAACCCTAGGGGGGGATCGGGGATGGACGCGGCTTGTCTGCTTAACTTTCTGGCTCCTCCCTCTTGGACCCACCTGTGTTTACACAGCAATTTAGTTTTTGGCACTGCGCAGGCGCCATGGCCGGCGCCTATGCAGTTAGAGATCGGACTCGACGTGCGTCTATTTCCGGGTAGCAGAGGTGGGGAACTCGAGTCACATGACTTGACTTAAGTCAGACTTAAGTCCCCAGTTTGAGGACTTGAGACTTGCTTGACTAAAATTAATAAAAGACTCGACTTGACTTTGACTTGGTATTCATGACTTGAGACTTGACTTTGACTTGAGACATATGACTCAAAATGACTTTACTTTTTAAAGTTATTAAATATTTGCATTTTCTCAAGATGTGTTAAAGCAAAATTAATGTGCCTGTTATGTTTCTGACACCACAGTCACTTAAAACACCTCAGTGTGTTCTGATTTTTAGGACACTGGCTGTTTAACAATGGAAATACGTAACATGTTTTTAGTGACTGTGGTGTTCTTTAATATGCCAAGAAAAAAGCACTAAGCAGTTTTGTTAATGTTGAAAATAAAACAAAACCTTTCCTGACCACTGACTTTTAACTGATTTAAAAAGGTGAAAATTGGGGTAGATCAGTATTTTGACTTGATTTGTGACTTGACCAAAATAAATGACTTGACTTGACTTCTAGCAGGGACTCGACTTGACTTGCTTGCTTTTCACCACAGTAACTTGGGATTTGCTTGAGACTTGAAGGTTAAGACTTGAGACTTGCTTGTGACTTGCACATGTGTGACTTACTCCCATGTCTGCCGGGTTGGAGAGTCTTATTTAAGCGCTGGAACCGCTATCCACGGTTGAGCCACAGGAAGACACGAGGGGCTTTCTATCTGAAGGTATGACAACCATGCAACTATTTTATACTATTTACTAGATTTTTACGATAGGACTTAAAGTTGCGGCGCTTAAATAAGACACTCCCAATGGAGGATGATGAGTGGGGTGACGCTTTGGACGCCTGCAAACTGGTTTCCCCCAGACTGTCTGACCGCCTTACACAACTGTACATCCTTCACCAAGCCTACCTCACCCTCCCTCAGGACAGCCAGATATAGACGTAACGCCTCTGACCTTTGCCCCATGTGCCGCCTGGACCGGGGAACCTTCTACCACTTGTTATGGAGCTTCCCAGAGCTTCAGGCATATTGGGAGCAGATTGTTAAATTTCTACATGACACTATGGGCTCCCCCTTATCGCTGTTCCCCAAGACGTGCTTATTGGGGATTTTCCCAGATACCAGTATGGACAAATTCACTACCCTCTTCCTGCACGAGACCCTATTTCTAGCTAGGAAAGTGACAGCATGACAATGGATGCGAGACAAACCCCCACCTTCCATGACTGGCTTCAGGAGGTTAACAATACATTACCCTACAAAAGATTAATTTATGTTCATTGCAGCTGTCCCACCAAATTTAATAAAGTATGGGACAGGTGGCTGCAGGCTCCGGAGACGTGCGCCTGAGCCCAGGTTTGCTGAGTTATTTCGTATGCAAATGTTTCTCCTATTTCATGTTTGCCCTTAGGCACTTACCATGATCCAGTTATGCATCCCCTCTGTTTACGGACCATGATGCATTTTCCCATTTGTATTGTTGCGTCTACTTGAATTACTGTATTCCCATGGCTATCTTTTATTCTGTTTGTTCAATTGCAATCTTTTGTTTTCAATTAAGAACTTGTTTGATTAAAAAAAATAAGACACTCGGAAATAGACGCACGTCGAGTCTGATCCCTAACTGCGCAGGCGCCGGCAATGGCGCCTGCGCAGTGCCAAAAACGAAATCGCTGTGTAAACACAGGTGGGTCCAAGAAGCGAGGAGCCAGAAATCGAAGCAGACAAGCCGCGTCCATCCCTGATCCCTCCAGGGATCGCACGACGATCGTCTATTTCCGGGTAGTCCCGGAGATGACGTGTCGGGTTGGAGTGTCTTATTTAAGTGGCGGAACCGCTATCCACTGGTTGAGCCACAGCAAGACACGAGGGGCTTTCTATCTAAAAAGGTATGACAACCATGCAACTATTTTATACTATTTACTAGATTTTTTACGATATGACTTAAAGTCACTTTATTACCCATAGGTTGCAGTCTGATCATTTATGGGCCATGAAAGAATTTTGTGGTCTATATTTTTCTGAGTAATAGGGGAATACTCCAGACCAGGACAATGACCAGAACAATTTCTTTTGACAATCTAAGTTTGTGCATCTCGCTGTCTCCAGTATTCCTGTAGGTGGACAGGCAATTGGTAAGAGATTTCTCCCCCCCCCCCCTTCCCACATTGAATATCCGTTCACTAGTTCCTTCTGTTGAACTGTTTGGGCTGTTCCTGTCTAGGTACAGGCTAAGCCTTTCTGCTCTTTATTGTTTTACGATGTATAGATATGTGGGGGGGGGGGGTATGTTTTGATCTCTAGAGAGCTATAAAGTGTGGGTTGCCTCCGTCTCTATATATCATAAGGGTTTTTTTTGGTGCCTCAGGCGAAAGGGTGGGACTTTACGGGCTAGTGATCATATACACAAGTTATTCATAAAAACAAAAGATAATTTATTAAATCATTTTTTTGTCAATAATTTTGAAACATATATTCAAAGAAAACTTGATATGGATAGTGTTGATAAGTGTTGGGTTAAAGACCCAAGGTGCAAAGGTAAGAAAGAAGGTTCGGAAAATTTCCGTAACAATTGTGAATCTGGTGACTTAATCTGGATATTGTCTCTGTTTTTCCATGCTGGGGGCTTGGAAAGGTATTCACAGAGGTCATCCGATAAGTATCCGACGCGTTTCGGCTAGTCTTATAGCCTTTCTCAAGAATTGTATCACCAGGTCTATAAAAGAAGTGATAAATATATCAATTATTGTCTGTAAATATTATATTCATTGGAGTAATCGTCTAATGTAATTAATGTAAAAACATACAGATGTAATGTAAAAAAAAATCAAGTTTTCTTTGAATATATGTTTAAAAATGATTGACAAAAAATTATTGAATAAATTATCTTTTGTTTTTATGAATAACTTGTGTATATGATCACTAGTCCGTAAAGTCCCACCCTTTGGCCTGAGGCACCAAAAAAAAACCCTTACAGTGTAGTTATATTGGCTTATTTGTATCTTCCATTCTCAGGAACAGTTTACTGTTCGAACAACAGATTGTTGGTTGGAATATTTTTATATTCTGTGCCAACACTCCCCTCATCAAACTCCCGGCCAGTTTTACCAGTCTATTGCTTTAGCGGTATGTATTTTGTTTTTTATAGTCCCTTTATGGGTTAAATATACTTACCATCTATACCTGTATCACCCTTTCCTTTTGGTTTGAAGGTTTTTTTTTTCTCCCTCTTCCCTTATTTGGTAACTTATTTTTTAAATTCAAACTTTAATACATTTTTACACATACAGTATATTCACTCCCGCACTCCTCCCGGGGGAATGGTTCATTGCTCGCACTTCCAGCATGTCACTCTTGGTTCTTGGTGCTGGTCTTATGCTCTGTGGCCAATATACAAATTAGCTTTGGAATCTGCAATATAGAATACTAAATGTGTTTGCTGACATGCCTATTTCATCTATATATCCCTAACAGGGTCATTTTTGATCTTCTCTTCAATACATGCCAATGAGGAAGCGGTGTGCGAACTCGCGAAACATGTCGGGCAAGGCCTCTGTTCAGCTTTTTGGCTCTCTAGGCCTATTGTTATAGAGAGTTTAACTATATGTGCTTGTAAAATATATTTTTATGTCTGTTGCCTTAAATAATTTTTGATTAATAAAATGAATTGAATGTTTTATCTCAATCTGTATACAATTTTGTACGGTACTATTAAAATCCAGATAGCCCCCTTCTCTTTCCTTGGTTCCCCCCCTTCCCTCCTCTCGTCATTCCCTTCCCTCCCCCCTTCCCCCCTGTTCTTCCAGTTCCTGTTCCACGCTCCTCCCCCTTTTTTCCTATTTGGACTTGTCAGTCCTTTTTGCACATATGCCCCATTGTTAGTGTCAGTGGGAGAAGCAGTGTCTTGCATTAGTGGGAGGAAAAGTGCCCCAAGAGGTAAAGGCAAGCAATAGCTACATCCAGCCCCGGGGCCCCAGTTTGGAGACCACTGTTCTTGGTGGAAGGAATAGTGCCCCAACATTGGTGTCAGTGGGAGGAATAGTGCCCCTCATTGGTGTCAGTGGGAAGAATAGTGCCCCATCATTGGTGTCAGTGGGAGGAATAGTGCCCCATCATTGCTGTTGGTGGAAGGAATAGTGCCCCATCATTGGTGTCAGTGGGAGGAATAGTGCCCCATCATTGGTGTCAGTGGGAGGAATAGTGCCCCATCATTGCTGTTGGTGGAAGGAATAGTGCCCCATCATTGGTGTCAGTGGGAGGAATAGTGCCCCATCATTGCTGTTGGTGGAATGGAATAGTGCCCCATTGTTGGTGTCAGTGGAAAGAATAGTGCCCCATCATTGGTGTTGGTGGAAGGAATAGTGCCCCATCGTTGGTGTCAGTGGGAGAAATAGTGCCCCATCATGGCGGTTGGTGGAAGGAATAGTGCCCCATCATGGCGGTTGGTGGAAGGAATAGTGCCCCATCATTGGTGTTGGAGGAAGGAATAGTGCTCCATCATGGCGGTTGGTGGAAGGAATAGTGCCCCATCATTGGTGTCAGTGGGAGGAATAGTGCCCCATCGTTGGTGTTGGTGGAAGGAATAGTGCTCCATCGTTGGTGTCAGTGGGAGAAATAGTACCTTGTATTAGTGGGGGGAATAGTGTCCCAAGGGCTGGCTAAATGCAACCAAAAGGCTGCATCTGGCCGTGGGCCACAGTTTGGAGACCACTGCTAGGCAATGCAGATACTGCCAACTCCTCCACCTATCTACAACAATCCGGCTACAGTTCTATTCAATTACAATATAACAGCAAAATCCTGATTTGCTTTTTTGTTACTTGCTGCTAATATGGTAAGGATGAACTTCCTCTACACTGGCCCGGTCTTTCCAGTTTATGGAGAGAGGAGGCCAGTATAAAGGAAGGCAATTATTAACATGTCAGCAGCAAGTAACAACAGACGACATAGGTCAGGAATGATAGCTTTACCTGGTAATTAGCCAGGGGCTCCCCAAACTGCTTTCTAACAACCATGTGATCGCGGGTGAGCAGGACAGAGGCATGGGCAGCCCCTAGAGAACAGGAGGCTGCAAAGCAAAAATGCAGAGTTCAAGACATGGCAGTATGCATGCAAAAAAAAAAAATATATATATATATATATAATAATAATAATAATGAAAAAAAAGTATATAATAATAATAAAAAAAATATATAATAAAAAAAAAAAAAAATTATATATGTATATATATATATATATATATATATATATATATATATATATATATATATATATATATATATATATATATATATATGGTGCTTTTTATAATTGTACAGAGCCCTGTATTGTTCAATCATTGAATTGTTATTAAACCCAAAAATGTAATATATTGCAGCTTACCAATATTTAGGTGTGGTGGCAGCATTAGTTTTATTTCTTTTTTAGGCTTTTTCCTCTTGGTTTTTACCTGGTGATCTGGTCAGTAACACATATCCTGTATTAGAGCGCCCCCACTCTGGATGAAGGCACACAGGAATGGGGATAAATGTTTTACATAAATAAAGAAAAGCAGATCATTTTAAGCACCCCTGTCAATGGTAAATTGTTTGTCTCATCCCTGTAAACCCGATAGATCGGAAAGAGAGCTTGTTCTTTTGAAAAACCGCAAACCTAGTGGCTGGATGACCAGATAAAATTAGAAGAAAGCAAGCTTAAAACATAAAACTAATGCAGACATCACATCTAAGAACTGGTAAGCTGCAATAGAATAAATTGTTTGCTTTTGGGTTTAATACCGCTTTAACTGAAATATTTGTGTGCAAAACTCAAAGAACATCTATACTATGTTAAATATGAAATTCAGGCTTGGAAACTTTCATTTAAATATTTTCCTCAGTAGCCACAAAGGATATAAATCCACTTTGTGTGCATCAAATACCTTCTCAAACTTAGATATTACCTTGTAAAAAAAGGACAGAATATCATCACTGTGCTGTACATAGCCTGTGCAGGAAGCAGAACTGTGGGAGGGGCCCAGCGGGCTCCACCCACCACAAGCTGGCTGCAAAAAACTACAGAAGAGGGCGGAGACAAGACCTACACAAGGAAAGAGAGAGCAGAGGTGTGGGAGGGGCTCAGAAGGCTCCACCCACCACAAGCTGGCTGCAGAAAACTACAGAAGAGGGCAGAGACAAGACCAGTCACCCTACACAAGGAAAGAGAGCAGAGGTGTGAGAGCGATCCAGAAGGCTCCACCCACTACAGGCTTTCTGCAGAAAACTACAGGAGGGGGCGGAGACAAGACCAGTCACCCTGCACAAGGACAGGGAGCAGCAGTGAGCGGTCTGTATTACAGGAAGGTAAAGTCTCACTCTGGATTACTGCACAGATCTGGAAAAAATACACAAAGCACACCGAGATTCAAGGAAGAATACACGTGATCCTTGTATTTAGACTTTACTTGCTTAAAGTGGAGTTAGCTTTAACAATAAAGATACAATAATAGTCTTGCTGGGATGGACAGAGGGAGAGGAAAAAGCTGAAATGCTTTTCTTTCTTGGGGAAAATGCTGCTCCAGGTTCCCTCAGATGCTGGTAAATATCCACAAGCCTAGGGGGTAGAACACAATGATCTCTGCTGGCGGCTATAGCTACTGGCAGTGATTGCATAAAATAACCGGACAGGCTGGTTGTACTGAAATCGATTGTTGAATTGACTTCAGTATAACCAGTCTGCCCATAGATGGATTGAATCTCGGCTGGTCCCTGCTGAACCGGCTGAGATTCAATCCATCTAGGGCTGACTGAAAGTGGAACTTCACTCAAGAGGGAAAGTTCTGCTCTTCCTCCCCTTCTTCTTTACCACTTTTTTTGGGTGGGTGCTTGATGTTGGCAGGTACCCACTCCCCTACTTCCGGTCAGATCACTGCGGCACTTCACCCGCCTACTCCTTGCAGTCTTCTGAGACACATCAAAGGTCCCAGAAGACTGCGGGACAAATCACAAAGCGCAGCACAGCTCACGCATGCACAGTTGGAAGCCAGCTGTGAAACCACAAGGTTTTACTGCTGGTTTGCCTTAGTAAAGATGCACCCAAAGCCGAGTGAAGAATTGCCTTGGGTGAGGACAGTGCAGGATCCAGGGGCAGGTAAATGTAATTTTATTAAAAGTCAGCACCTACAATATTTGTAGTTGAGGACTTTTAATTTGGGGGGGGGGGGGGTTTGGTAGACTGGAGCTCTCCTTAAGTATTGAATGAATAATGAAAAAAATATCGCTATCAAAATGTTAGGAAATTGATTGCAACAAGAAATTGTTTTTTTTCTAGTTTGTGTGGCCAGGCCAGGTCTAGTGGCTGTTTCCATCCACTGATTGGTATGAACTCCTAAGCCGGTTATACGAGTCACAGCGGATTTTAATTTTTGTAGAAATTGATCTAAATGTTGGAATTTGTACAATCAGACGTTAACATGTGTGGGTAGCTTACCAATGTTTATCCTTCCTCCATTCAGCCCCCTCATTGCGATCCCGAAGCCCTGTCCTTCCTGACCCAAACGATTTGCTACAGGGACCGCACAGTCCTCAAATATAACCGCTCGCGTTGGCTGGGAGTTCCATCCCACCTGAGGACATCAGCAGATGTTATAGAAGAAATAAACATGAAGAATAATCAATAGGGCCGATTTATAACAAGCTGAATAAATGACAGGAAAACAAAATGTAACAAATGCACCAAAAATGATAAAATAAATTGTGCCTATATTATATTTTTGCATTCAGGCCTGCAGAGCATTACAAATTGGATCAGTGTGCAGCAGATACAATGCACAGGGTTACCCCCTAGCCCCAGGTCCCTATAGAGGTATACAGTAGATCTTCTAATATGGAGCTAGAGTAGGGGACTCCAAACTTTCCAAAGAACGGGCCAGATTACTGCCCTTCCGACTTTAGGGGGGCCAGTGGGAGAAAACAATGCCCCATTGTTGGTGTCATTGGGTGGAAATCTGCCCCATTGTTGGTGTCAAGGGTAGGAATTGTGCTCTATTGTTGGTATCAATGGAGGGAATTATGCTTTTCAATGGTGTCAGTGGAGAGGAATAGTGCCCCATTGTTGGTGCCAGTGACAGAAATCATGCCCCATTATTGGTGTCAGTGGCAGAAATCATGCCCCATTGTTGGTGCCAGTAAATGGAATAGTGCCCCAAGGGCCAGACACAGGCAAGCAAAGGAGACCACTGGGCTAGAGGAAACAACTGCAGTGACATGACCTGCTGCCAGCATTCTCTGGTGAGAGCCTCTGCTGCGGTGGAAGATGGGGTTTATAGTATCTCATTCACTAATCCCCATCAATGGCCGGCACAGCAAGCAAATGGGGTTCTTGTTGCTCAGCGGCCGTGATTCAGGTAAAAAGGGATGGCTTCGTTTTACGTAGCTGGCGTACACGACCATACTTCATTTTAGACCCTAAATATGGGTATACCCAAAATATGGTCTAAAAAGTGGACTGCACCTTTAACCATGTTTCATATACTTTAAAAAGAAAGAATAATTTATTTGTCATCAGTATTTATATAGTGCTGAAAAGCGCTTTACATTAATGTACATTCACACCAGCTGCTGCCCCCAAGAAGCTTACAATAAAAGATCTCTTCTGCTAGGTTCACATGTATGCATGTTGGGTGTTGGGAAACATTTTAGGAGGACACCAGCTCCAGCTAGTTGCTTGGCTGCCAGGCTGTATGTCATATGGACCTGACAGTGGGGGGTTGCAAACACACTACCAGTGGCTGCAGCCACCAGGGGTGTGTATATATCTGACAAGCAGACTGCTACCTGTCAGATGAGAGTAATCCGCGCCCCTGCTATGTAT
This sequence comes from Pelophylax lessonae, assembly GCF_965119305.1. Lineage (NCBI taxonomy): Eukaryota > Metazoa > Chordata > Amphibia > Anura > Ranidae > Pelophylax > Pelophylax lessonae. Next base: position 29,763,039 of record NC_138779.1, on the reverse strand, counting down.
TCTGGGCTCTGCTTGCCCATCCACAGGCTCGGGACCTGCATAGCGAATGCCGCCGGGTAGAGGGGAGGGACCAGAGCGGACACGTGTCTCCTCCCCTCTGTTGCTGATCGAGAAGCGACATGTTTGATGTCACTTCTGGATCCCTGTCAGTTTCCCCAGCCAGTATAGCCAGGAAAGAATGCATTGCAATACATTCAGTGGAGCACAGGGGAGATATCTGGGGTCTTTCAGACCGGGAGAGTGGCGGCCGGTTCGTTGGGGGCACAGGGGCGCCGCCCCCCCACATCCATGCATCCAGGCCCCTAATCTACATGCAGGGGCGTCGGACGCATGGAGTTCAATGGGGCTTTTTTTTTGGCATCACCCGATTAGAGCCAGTGGCTCTAATAGGGCGATGCAAAGGGTGGACCCGGGGCGCAGAGCAGTGCGTCCCAAGCCCACCCATTGTGTGACAATAGCGAATGAAAATTCGCTATTGTCACACGGATCCTCCTCCTGGCCAATCAGGGAGCGCGTCCAATACGCGCTTCCTGATTGGCCGCAAGGCAAACCCCATGCCATTGGCCCAGCAGGAGGCCGGAGCGTGAGGACTTGTGGAGACGCGCCACTGGGGGACTAAAGAGAAGCCGATGCCGGGACTGCTCCAGGGCTCCAGGTAAGTGCACTGGTCTGGGGGGGGGGCATACTGCATTGAAGGGGGCACGCACGTACGCTGGTCACTACATTGAAAGGGGGAACGCACGCTGGTCACTACATTGAAAGGGGCATGTACGCTGGTCACTACATTGAAAGGGGGCATGTTCGCTGGTCACTACATTGAAAGGGGGCATGTAAGCTGGTCACTACATTGAAAAGGGGGCATGTACGCTGGTCACTACATTGAAAGGGGGCATGTACGCTGGTCACTACATTGAAGGGGGCATGTACGCTGGTCACTACATTGAAGGGGGCATGTACGCTGGTCACTACATTGGAAGGGGGCATGTACGCTGGTCACTACATTGAAAGGGGGCATGTACGCTGGTCACTACATTGAAAGGGGGCATGTACGCTGGTCACTACATTGAAGGGGGCATGTATGCTGGTCGCTGCATTGAAAGGGGGCATGTATGCTGGTCACTACATTGAAAGGGGGCATGTACGCTGGTCACTACATTGAAAGGGGGCATGTACGCTGGTCACTACATTGAAAGGGGGCATGTACGCTGGTCACTACATTGAAAGGGGGCATGTACGCTGGTCACTACATTGAAAGGGGGCATGTACGCTGGTCACTACATTGAAGGGGGCATGTATGCTGGTCGCTGCATTGAAAGGGGGGATGTACGCTGGTCCCTGCATTGAAAGGGGGCATGTACGCTGGTCCCTGCATTGAAAGGGGGCATGTACGCTGGTCACTGCTTTGAAGGGGGCACGCTGGTCACTGTTTTGAAGGGGGCACGCTGGTCTCTCTGCATTGAAAGGGGGCACGCTGGTCTCTCTGCATTGAAAGGGGGCACGCTGGTCTCTCTGCATTGAAAGGGGGCACACTATAACTTAATTACTGAATGCCCCTTTCACACTTTTGCGACCTCAAAGTCACGCAATTTTTTACTGTGTTTTTTGCCGCAAAGCAATGCCTATTACATTTTTCTGTTTGCGCCCCCCCCAAAAATTTTGAGCACCAGCCGCCACTGGAGCAAAACAAGAGGATGTTGAACAGGTGAGAGCCAGATGGTTGACAGCAGAATGGGTGAAAGTGGAATGGGTGGATGCCGAATGGGTAAGAGTCGAAAAGGTGAAAATGGAACCAGGGTGAGAACGAAAAAGGTGAGAGCAAAATGGGTGAGGGTGGAATGGGAGCCAAACGGGTGAGAGTGATAAAGGTGAAAGTGAAACAGATAAGAATGGAATGCTGAGAGTGAAACTGGTGAGAACCAAACAGGTGAGAGTTAAAAGGGTGAAGGTGGAACGGGTGAGAGCAAAACCGGTGAGAGCAGAGCAGAATGGGTGAGAGCAGAACATGTGTGGGCTTCCTATCTTCCCCAGCTCGTAAAACGGTCATCTCTGAAATCTCAAAACGCCCAACAAGCAAAATCCCATTCATTTCAATGGCTCCTGTTCACATATGAGCGTTTTGACGCCTGAAGCAAAACGCCTGAAGCTCAAAAAAAGTACACAAGCTTTTTTGTCAGATTACAAGCAATTTTATTAGATGTCAATGCCCACCTCCAAACACCTGCAAAAAACTCCTGAAAAAAGCCCAAAAACCATATGCTCAGGGGTGAATAGGGCCTTAGTAAATCTATACTGACATAAATATGTAGATGACCCCCTCCTGAAAGCTGCCTGACTCCACTACATTCTAAGTCACAAACCATAACAAATATGCAACATGTGAATTCAGATCTGCATGTTTCTTCCAGATCACTAAAGCCTCATACACACGCAACGATTATCGGCCGACCGATCGGCCGTCTTTTGTCCAGTGTTGTTGTGTTGGTTGAAATGTGCTCTAGACTGCACACGAATTTTATCGGCCAACAAAAACCAACTTCAGAAGTGATGTCATGTTCTGGTTTACTTTCCGTGTGTTTTTTCTTCTCTGAGCATGCCCAGTCTTGCTCATCTGATTTTTGTCTGCCGAAATCTGTACTGACTGACGAAAAATCGGCCGTTCTGTTGACGGCCAACAAAAATTTTATAGCATGCACACCAGATTTTGTTCGGCCGAAAAGTCGCAGTCGGTTGTCGGAAACATCATACTAACAAGCCGAAAATCGGCCGATCGGACGTTGGCCGAAAATTCACGGCCAACAATCGTTGCGTGTGTACGAGGCATTATTCAAAAATATTAAAGCATGACCCAAGCAATTGCCATGTTAGAGCTGTTTGGCTTCTATGAAGAGATACCTTTTATTTTTCGGACTTTGTTTTTCATAAAAAAAAATACATGCTCACCTTTTTTTCTTTCTTGCCAAAGCTGAGGCCTGGTGTCCCCTTTTCCACCACTAGACAGGAAATTCCTCGAGATCCGCTGCCCCCAGTACGACACATCACAACGTATACATCGGTGTCCCCAGCACCGCTAATGAACGCCTGGATAGAGACAGAGGGGCGAAAACAGAACGCGATTACACCTTCAACTTCTAACATTAATATACTTGTGTATGAACATGGGGGAGAACCTACCTTAGATCCATTCAGAATATAGTTGTCGCCGTCTCTCTTCGCCAACGTCATCAGTGACGCAGCATCACTTCCACTGCCTGCCGAGCACAAGAATGAACAGAACAAGACTGCAACGTCTGCACAGATTCAGCACTATTGGCACTTTTGAAGGATTGTATTTAGGTGGCTGCATCTATACCTGCACTTGCTCATCGGGATTTATTTGCACAGATGGACTTCACACATGTGCGATTTATTTATTTGTGATTATTTTATACTTTGATATTTATTTATCACGTACTCAGCACTATTGGCACCTTTGAAGGATTGAATTTTCAGGTGTTTAACAAAACATAATCAAGTTATAGTTATCTAATGGATCTGGGCTGAAAGTGCACACTCTCAGGTTTAAAGCGGTAGTAAACTCATCCAAAAAAAAAACAAAAACCTGCAAGACAAAGGCATAATGAGCTAGTATGCATCGCATACTAGCTCATTATGAAACACTTACCTTAGAACGAAGCCCCGACATGGACCCCCGGACATGATCCCTCGGCGTCTCTTCCAGGTTCGGCGGCTCCGGCGCTGTGATTGGCCGGAGATGCGATTACGTCACTCCCGCGCATGCACGCGGGAGTGATTTTCCGGCAATTCCCGGCAAGGAACTCTGAAGGTCCCCCCGGACCTTCAGAGCGCATGCGCCGCTCTCGTCAGCGGCTGCATGCAAAGCAAATATCTCCTAAACCATGCAGGTTTAGGAGATAATTAATTGTACCTACAGGTAAGCCATATTATAGGCTTATCTGTAGTTAAAAGTCAAAAAAAGTGGTATACTATCGATTTAATTTGAGGGTATGTACATCCAAATCGGAGGAAGGGTTTATGAATTACAGCTAAGAATATCCACCCCCCCCCCACCATTTTCAAGGGACCAAAAGTAATTGGACAATTGAATTGAAAGCTGTTCCATGGCCAGGTGTGAGCTACTCCTTTATTATTTATCAATTAAGCAGGTGAAAAGTCTGGAGTTGATTCTTAAGCCCCGTACACACGTACCGATTGTTGGCCGTGAACTTTTGGCCGCCGCCCGATCGGCCAATTATCGGCTTGTTAGTATGATGATTCCAACAGCCGACTGCGACTTTTCGGCCGAACAAAATCTGGTGTGCATGCTATAAAATTTTTGTTGGCCGTCACCAGAACGGCCGATTGTTCCTCAGTCAGTACAGATTTCGGCCGACAAAAGTCAGATGAGCAAGACTGGGCATGCTCAGAGAAGAAAAAACACACGGAAAGTAGACCAGAACATGACATCACTTCTGAAGTTGGTTGTTGTTGGCCGACAAAATTTGTGTGCAGTCTAGAGCACATTTCAACCAACACAACAACACTGGACAAAAGACGGCCGATCGTTCAGCCAACAATCGATGCGTGTGTGCGGGGCTTCCCTGCCAGTTCACACTGATCTGACTTGTCAGGCGACTTGGTCGCCTGACAAGTAGGTTCCAATGCTGTGCAATGGAACCGTTCTAATCAGAGCGACTCAAGTCGCTCTGACTTAGAAAAAGGTTCCTGCACTATTTTTTGGCAAAGTCGGAGCGACTTGCATTGACTTGCATTGACTTCGCATTGACTTGCGAAGTCGTTGCAAGCCGCGCCGAAGTCGCGCTGCACGGGCGACTTCATTGTGAAACAACTCTTAGGGCTCTTTCACACTGGCGGAACGTTCAGATCGGCCTGTCCATTTTTTTGGCGGATCTGAACGGTCCCCCCATGCATCTCTATGGGGCATCGGATGTCAGTGGAGACATGTCCACTGACATCCGATCCGTCAAATCCGGACGGATGGAAACCCTATTTTCCATCCGTCCAGCGGATCGGATCAGATGAGAATGGACCGACAGTCCGTTCCCATCCGATTCCCCCATAGAGATGTATGGGGAACTGACAGCTGTGTCTCCGCACACAGCACAGAGAACAGTTGTTCTCCTCCTGCTCAGCGAGGGATCAGCGGATCGATCCCCCAGTGAGATAAACGTAGTCCGTCCGACGGACGGGCTGTGTGAAAGAGCCCTAAAGGCCCGTACACACGATACGAAAATCGGAAGGAAAATTTCGTCCAACGAACGATCTGCCGATTTTCGAATTGTTAGTATGGTGCTTTCGACCGCCAATTTTCGGACGACAACAACTGGATGTGCAGGCTATAAAATTTTTTATCATACGTCAACACAACGTCCGATTTTCGTTTAATTAGTACAGTTTTCGTCTGAAAAAAATCGTAAGAGCAAGACTAGGCATTCTCAGAGACAAAAGAACGCATACAAAACAATTCAACACATGACATCACTTCTGAAGTAGAATTCTGTCATATGGGAATTTTTGTATGAAAGTGTATGTATGTATGAGACCAGCATGCAACAAAAAATGGATGACAGATCGTTCGATAATCTGATAGTTTGTACGAGGCTTAAGTGCCGGTTCACACATATGCAATGCGGGAACCCTGCAAATTAACTGCGGGTTCCCGCATCCCACACTGCCATATGCGAATCGCTGGGGGTGTCAATACAAAGTTGACGACACCCCCAGATCAGTTTGCATATCGCAGTGCGAATTGTCAATTCGGACAGCAATCGGATCGCATAGGTGTGAACACCCATGCGATCGGATTCTGGTGTGGACCAAAAAAAAGGATCCTGTGCGACTTTGGTCCAAATGCGCATACTAGCTCATTATGAAATACTTACCTTAGAACGAAGCCCTGACGTGGACCCCCGGACACCGAAGGCGGGAGTCATTTTCCGGCACTTCCCGGCAAGGAACGTGAAGGTCCGCCGGACCTTCAGAGCGCATGCGCCACTCGCGTCAGCATGCAGTGCAAATATCTCCTAAACCGTGCAGGTTTAGGAGATATTAATTGTACCTACAGGTAAGCCATATTATAGGCCTTATTATAGGCTTACCTGTAGTTAAAAGTCACAAAAAGCGGTACACTACCGCTTTAATGACCAGGCCCTATTTTGCGATTCGGCACTGCGTTACTTTAACGGACAATTGCACGGTCGTGCGACGATGTACCTAAATAAAATTGATGTCCCTTTTTTTCCACGAATAGAGCTTTCTTTTGGTGGTATTTGATCGCCTGAGCGATTTTTATTTTTTGCGCTATAAACAAAAAAGTGCAACAATTCTGAAAAAAAGAAACAATATTTTTCACATTCTGCTATATAACATTCCCCCCAAAAAAATTAAAAAATCAAAAATTTAACGTTTTAGGCCAATTTGTTTTCTGCTACATATTTTTGGTAAAAAATCGCAATAAGCGTATTTTGCTTGGTTTGCGCAAAAGTTATCGCGTCTACTAACTACGGGAAAGATTTATGTCATTTTTATTGTTTTTTTTTTACTAGTAATGGTGACAATCTGCAATTTTTAACGGGACTGCGACATTGCGGCGGACATATCGGACCCCTAACTGACACTTTTGGGGGGACCAGTGACATTATTACAGTAATCAGTGCTAAAAATATGCACGGTTATGGTAATAATGACACTGGCAGGGAAGGGGTTAACACTGTGGGTGATCAAGGGGTTTATTGTGTACCTAGGGCGTGTTACTAACTGTGGGGGGCGTGGCTTGTGGAATGAGCATAGAGACCTGTGATCCTATATAGAAGGATCACAGTGGCTCTGTGATCATTGCAGGGAGAAGGACGGTCGGCTGTGTTTACAACAGCCGACCGTTCTTTTCTCTCAGCGGGGAGCGATTGCGGGTGTAAGGCGGCGATCTGAGCCACCTGCCCGCTGCATGGGGGGGCGGGAGCCCCCTAGCCTCCTGCGCGCGACGTAAAGCTAAGGCGGTTTGCCCAGGAGCGGCTGCCTGCTGCAGTATAACTGCGGTGGGCGGTGGTAAAGTGGTTAAAGCTGAAAGTCTGCACTTTAAATGAATTTGGATTGTTTCCTTTTAATTTTATTCTGGTGGCATACAAAGCCAAAAGTATGAAAATTGTGCCTGTTTCCAAGTATATATGGACCCAACTTTACGTGTGGTGCATGGACCCATGTTATGTCATGCATTCTGCCTAATACACCAAAACGCACAATAAAGGGTGCATGTACCATTGGCAGCAAAGCAGCACACCCCAATGAAGAGCTGTGTGTTACCATGCGTCGTGCTGCCGCTCAGGATGAATGGCACTAGGAATACAATGTGCGTTACGGCCATGCAGCTGTGTGAATCTGATGAGCAGATAGGTGAATCTTTTCAGTGGATATTAAATGGCAACGCTTCGGGTCTCACCTGGCTCAGTCAGACAGTAAGATGCAAATTTCTCCATGCTGCAGAGGGGAGGACAGAATCTGTGTCTCTGTTCTTCATTTCCAAAGGTATCGATCATCCAGACACACATGCTGCAAGGAACAAGGAATTTCAAGTGTAACACATTAAAAGCATTATAAACATGCCACTCCACTGAAGAGAAATCGTCTGCTGAGGTCTCTTCAGAACACTTCCAGGAGTGTCGATCTCTTTGGACCCCCCATTGCACTCCTTGATTCCTTCCACCAACCTGTACATCAATATACTGTGTCCCCACCAACCTGTACATCACTATACTGTGTCCCCACCAACCTGTACATCACTATACTGTGTCCCCACCAACCTGTACATCACTATACTGTGTCCCCACCAACCTGTACATCCCTATACTGTGTCCCCACCAACCTCTACATCACTATACTGTGTCCCCACCTACCTGTACATCACTATACTGTGTCCCCACCAACCTGTACATCCCTATACTGTGTCCTCACCAACCTGTACATCCCTATACTGTGTCCCCACCAACCTCTTTATCACTATACTGTGTCCCCACCAACCTGTACATCACTATACTGTGTCCCCACCAACCTGTACATCACTATACTGTGTCCCCACCAACCTGTACATCACTATACTGTGTCCCCACCAACCTGTACATCACTATACTGTGTCCCCACCAACCTGTACATCACTATACTGTGTCCCCACCAACCTGTACATCCCTATACTGTGTCCCCACCAACCTGTACATCCCTATACTGTGTCCCCACCAACCTCTTTATCACTATACTGTGTCCCCACCAACCTGTACATCCCTATACTGTGTCCCCACCAACCTGTACATCCCTATACTGTGTCCCCACCAACCTGTACATCCCTATACTGTGTCCCCACCAACCTGTACATCCCTATACTGTGTCCCCACCAACCTGTACATCACTATACTGTGTCCCCACCAACCTCTTTATCACTATACTGTGTCCCCACCAACCTGTACATCACTATACTGTGTCCCCACCAACCTGTACATCACTAAACTGTGTCCCCACCAACCTCTACAACACTATACTGTGTCCCCACCAACCTGTACATCACTATACTGTGTCCCCACCAACCTCTACAACACTATACTGTGTCCCCACCAACCTGTACATCACTATACTGTGTCCCCACCAACCTGTACATCACTATACTGTGTCCCCACCAACCTGTACATCACTATACTGTGTCCCGTAGTGAGGTGAAGTTGAGTTGGCAGAACCACTGAATGGTTCTAAAGGCGGAAGGTTGCATACTTGTTAGAAATCAAGGGGCCCCATACAGCCCCCCCCCCCCCCACTTCGAAAAATATCAAATTATATTTTTTGCCAAAATGCCATGGCTGCGATGCTATGCTTGGCAGCCATGGCAGAAACTATACCCTCATCGATAAATACCCATTCAATTGAATAACACTGCTCTGCAAGTGCAATATAAAACATTTAAACAAGTCCTTAATTTTTTTTAATTGTTTTTTAAATTTTACAAAATATAATTCTACATTTTTTTTTATTATTTTTCAATTTTTTCAATTGCCCTGTTGGGGGGGGGGGGGGTTGGTAAAATATCAGGGGTCTAAACAGACCCCTGATGTCTCAAATTTGAGCCAAAGAAAGAGACAGAGGACAGAGATTCATCCGTCTTTTTCTCTGCAGCCTCAGCTGCACTGGATCCACTGGAAGTGTCAGCAATAGGGCTGGCTGAACTGCCCCATCAGCGGTTGTATTCTATGCAGTAAGGTATAAAACCTTCAGTGTGCAGCTCCCCCGATCGCGCTCCAGTGATGTACACGAGAGCAGCTGCTCTCCAGGGTCTCTGCCTCCTCATTGGCTCCTGCTGGTGTCATTTACAAGCCAGTGAAGAGGGATTGGGGGACGGGGCTGAGCCCCGTTCTATGTGTCTTATGGACACACAGAGCGGGGCTGGGGATTGAGCACACACACGAGTGCCCCCAGAGCAAGCAGCTCGCTAAGGGGGCACTCTTCAGGGAGGAGGAGCCAGGAGTGCCGGTGAGGGAACCAAGAAGAGGAGGATTGGAGCTGCTCTGTGCAAATCCATTACACAGAGCAGGTAAGTATAACATGTTTGTTATTTAAAAAGAAAAAAACTTCCTTTAACCACTTGCCGACCGCCGCCCGACTATATACGGTGGCAGTCAGCCCCTCCCAGGCAAAGTGACGTCACTAGCTTGGGAGCGAATAGGGGGCGAGCACGCGCCGCCAGAGGCGCCCTCCCGCCCCCGCTCGTACCTGTGACCGGCGGACCCGGTGTCGTCGGGTAGAGAGGGAGAAAGGCAGGCGGCTAATGTAAACAAAGCCGCCTGTCATTCTCCCCTGTGTAAAAGCACAGATCACTCGGTCCTGCTATGTAGGACCGTTGATCTGTGCTGTTACACCACTAGCCCCATCCAATGACAGTTAGAAACACGCCCCTAGGGACACACTTAACCCCTCCCTCTCCAATAAAGTTAACCCCTTCCCTCCCAGTGTCATTTTTACAGTAACAGTGCATATGTATAGCACTGATTACTGTAGTAATGTCACTGGTACCCCCAAAAGTGTCAAAAATGTCAGTCAGGGGTCCGATCTGTCCGCCGCAATGTCGCAGTCCCGCAAAAAAAAAAAAAAAAAAAAAAAAAAAAAAAAAAAACAACAAAAATGACAAAAATCTTTCCCTTAGTTAGTAAACACAATAACTTTTGCTCAAACCAATCAAAATACACTTATTGTGATTTTTTTTACCAAACATGTAGCAGAAAACAAATTGGCCAAAAATTTAAAAAAATTTTGATTTTTACATTTTTTTTGGGGGGGGGGGGGAATTTCATATAAAAAAATGAGAAAAATAGTTATTTTTGCAAAATTGTCGCTCTTTTTTTGTTTATAGCGCATGATCAAAAAAAAAAAAAAAAAAAAAAAAAAAAAAAAAAAAAAAAAAAAAATAAAATCGCACAGGTGATCAAGTACCACCAAAAGAAAGCTCTGTTTGTGGGAAAAAAAAAAAGGACGTCAAATTTGTTTGGGTACAGCGTCGCACGACCGCACAATTGTCCGTTAAAGTCACGCAGTGCCGAATCGCAAAATACCCCCTGGTCAGGAAGGGGGTAAAATCTTCTGGGGCTTAAGTGGTTAATATCACTTAAAAGCTGAACTTCCATGAAAACAAAATTCTTCCCTTTCAGTGCCCTGCAGGGGGTAAATGCTTTTTAGTTTTAAAAAGGGACGGAAAAAGCACTTTTACTTACCATATTCTCTGCTCCCACAGGCTCTCGCCACACTCCTAGACCAGTCCTTGCAAAGGTCACAAGTCCTCTGGTGACTTTTCCAGTGCCCTGCCTGTGCTTTTCCAGTTCTTTGTGCCTGGAAAATAGAGAACGACCACGGCGTCCAAAAAGCGTTCTTTTTGCGCAAAAGCGCTTTTAGACGAACTGGAAAACAGCGACAGCGAAACTGAGTTACTTGAAGAACTGAGCGATAGCGATTTGTGGGAAAATTCGTCATCAGGTACGGAAAGTGACGACAGTGACGATTCTGATGTCTCTTTCTGGCACATCGCTCCGTTGGAAATTCTGAAGAATCATTTGATATACTTCCCAAATTCCACATCTATGTGCCAGAAAGAGACTTCAGAATCGTCGCTGTCGTCACTTTCCGTACCTGATGACGAATTTTCCCACCAATCGCTATCGCTCAGTTCTTCAAGTAACTCCGTTTCGCTGTTGCCGTTTTCCAGTTCGTCTAAAAGCGCTTTTGCGCAAAAAGAACGCTTTTTGGACGCCATGGTCGTTCTCTATTTTCCAGGCAGGGCACTGGAAAAGTCACCAGGTGCAATCCTGTGGTGAAATGGGATGATACAGTGTAATCCGATAGGATCACAGCTTTGTATCATCTCATTTAGGGTATTTACACTTTTGAATTTGCCGCTGGTTCCACCCCCCCCCCGCGTCGCAACGCTCGCAGGGAAGGGAACCAGAAGGCAAGTGCTGACAATCGGCCGAGCACAGAGCGGGGAGAGAGTGTGAGGACTGTGGGAGGATGGCGGGGGAGCGCAGGGAAGGTGAGTAAAATTCTGGGGTACTTCCGAGTGTGGCTCGGGGTTACCGCTTTTGGTACTGAGAGTTAACCCGGGAGGTTAACCAGGCACTGATAGAAGTCACAAGATGAGAAACTGCCAAGGAGAAAAGGTATTTAGCAGTCTATATTTACTAATGGCACTTTTCCACTGCAAGTACCGGCTTGGCTCTACTCGGCCCTGCTTGGTTTTCCACTGCATGGTACCGCATGGTACGGTGTTGGAACGGTTCAGTACGGTTTGGTTTGCTTTTCCACTAAAGTAGTACTAAAGTAAGTGGGTGGGATAACAACGATTCTCTGACCAATCAGTGGCTAGTAGTGACAAACAGTCAAGGCTGCATGCAAAGGATTGTGGGATATGGTACCGGTACGGCCCTGTTGGAACCACACCTGAGGTGGTACTGTTTAAGCGAGCCGTACCAGTCGGTTCCATGTAGTGGAAAAGCACCGCCGTACCGTACCGTACCTACACCGTACCATGCGGTACCAGCAGTGGAAAAGCACAAAAGCGAGCCGAACCGTTCGGTTCCATGCAGTGGAAAAGCGCCATAAATTATTTCATTTCCATGTTCTGTGCAGTGTGAGAACCAGATATAGTGAATGCCTGGCTTTAGTAACACTTTAAGGAACACATTTCCGGCATCCCAATAGACGTGCATGCTGAAGCCACCAATCAGCACACTGCCCAGATAAAGTCTGCAGCACCAAGTGGGCTGCAGGGAGCAGCATGCACATCTAAAGGGATACGGGAAAGTGTTTTTTTCATATAACAAAGATCAAAGGCAGAGTTCTGTGACTGCTGATTTTCTATTCTTGGAGCAAAGAACAGAAGACATACCCAGTGATCACTGGGTCTCAGAAGTAATTATTAAAAGCAAAATTATTTGACTGAAAAAATGTAATTACAAGTTGAATGAAGGGGGGGGGGGGGGAAGGTACAATCATATGTGTATATTACACCTCTGCTTTAAAAAAAAAAAAAAAAAAAAAAAAAACAGAATTTTTGTAAAATCTTACCGTAAAATTCCTTTCTCTGAGTCCTCCGACAGTCGCCGCCCCTTCCCAAGTCTTCACCAATGGGTATTGACCTTTGCTCCGCAGGAGTAGCTAGGCACAAGATTTGTTAATAACAAAAGCTTTTAGCATAGACACACCCCTAGGGGCTGTCCCCTCAGTCAATACCTCCCTGCACCAGCATTCCCTACTCAGTTTGGTAGTATAGCAGTAAGAGTACACAAAAACCCCAAAAGAGGGGCGGGGGTCGGCGACTGTTGGAGGACTCAGAGAAAGGAATTTTACGGTAAGATTTTACAAAAATTCAGTTTTCTCTTACGTCCTCGGACAGTCGCCGCCCCTTCCCAAGTCTTCACCAATGGGATGTCCCAAAGCAGTGTAGACCTGAGGGGTGGGAGACGCAGCCGCAGAAAAAGCAACGCAGTACCCACACCAGAGAAAGGAACCTTACACACAGTAAGAGAACCAACTGGGCAACAGGAAAATGTGCTCAACAGGAGCAACAACCCAGGAAAAAACAAGTAACCCAGGGGTAAAACACCCCAACAGCCAAGGACCCCAAAAAAAACAAGGGTCCCTAAGGCACTGCCGCACTGAGAACTTTACGGCCAAAGGAGGCATCGGCCGATGCCTGAACATCCACCTTATAGAACTTTGAGAAGGTGTGAACGGACGACCAAGTCGCCGCCTTACACACCTGGGCCACAGAAGCCTGATGCCGGAAAGCCCAAGACGTACTCAAAGACTTGGTAGAGTGCGCTTTCACAGGGAAGGGAGGAACCCTCCCCTTCAAGGCATAGGCCTGCACAATGGTTTGTCTAATCCATTTGGCGATAGTTGCGGCCAACGCCGCCATGCCCTTCCGAGGTCCCTCAGGAAGGACAAAGAGGGAATCCGACTTGCGAAAAGGCTTAGTGGACGACAGGTAAACCCTGATCGCCCGGACAACATCCAAGGAATGTAAGGCAACCTCCTTAGGATGCTTCGGCTTCGCGCAGAGCGAAGGCAAGATAATTTCCTCATTAAGGTGAAAATCCGAGATCACTTTCGGCAGAAAGGATGGGTTAGGTCGCAGGACCACCTTATCCTTGTGGATCACCAAGTAGGGAGAGCTGCAGGACAAAGCCGCCAGCTCCGACACCTTGCGAGCCGACGTGATCGCCACCAAAAAGGCCACCTTTTTGGACAACAGACGCAACGAGATCTCCCTAATCTTTTCAAAGGGAGCATGTTGCAATGCGGACAGAACCAGGTTCAAGTCCCACGGAGGCAAAGGCTCCCTCCGTGGAGGGGGCAAATGGCGCACCCCTTGAACAAAGGTGCGGATCAACGTGTGTGACGCCACAGGGCGCTGAAAAAGAACGGCCAGCGCAGAAATCTGGCCCTTAATCGTGGCCAACGCCAAACGCTGGTCCACTCCAGTTTGGAGGAAAGCCAACACTCTGGACACCGAGTATGAGCGAGGGGAAAACCCCCTGGACTCACACCAGGCAAAGTATGTTTTCCAAGTACGGTAGTAAATCTTTCCCGAAGAGGCTTTCCTAGCCTTGATCAAAGTGGGAATGACCTCAGGGGAGAGACCCCTGTCCTTCAGGACCTGGCTTTCAACAGCCAGGCCGTTAAAGCCAGCGACTGTAAAGCAGGATGGAATATCGGCCCTTGAGACAGAAGGTCTTCTCGAAGCGGCAGGCGCCACGGAGCGTCGACTGCCAGATTTACGAGGTCTGCGTACCAAGACCGGCGAGGCCAGTCCGGTGCCACCAGAATCACCGTGTGCGGTTCCGAGGCTAACCTGCGAAGGAGCCTGGACAACAGCTGAATTGGTGGAAAGGCATACATCAGACGATACTGATGCCAGGGCGCCACTAACGCGTCTGAGGCGTCTGCCTGAGGATCGCGCGTCCTTGCCACGAACCTTTCCACCTTGTTGTTCAGACGAGACGCGAACAGGTCCACATCTGGGGAACCCCACTTCGCGCACAACATCTGGAAGACATCCGGGTGAAGGGACCATTCTCCCTGGTCCAGGGTCTGGCGACTCAGATAATCCGCCTGCCAGTTCTCCACCCCCGGAATGTGAACTGCCGTTATCGCCGGGACGTGCGTCTCGGCCCAAGACAGAATGTCGGCAACTTCCCGAGCCGCTCGGGCACTCCTGGTGCCCCCTTGATGGTTGATGTAGGCCACCGCCACCACTGTCCGCCTGAACCCGAACCGGACGGCTCCGAAGCCGTTCCGACCAATGCCGAAGGCAAAGCTTTATCGCTCGCAATTCCAGAATGTTGATCGGAAGGGAGGACTCCTCCTCCGACCAAGTCCCCTGGGCGGACAGAACGCCCAGGACACCACCCCAGCCCAACAGGCTGGCATCCGTGGTGACTACCGTCCACAACAACGGACGGAAAGACTTGCCCCCCGACACCGTCGGGGACTGGAGCCACCACAGAAGACTCTGTCTGGTGCGGTGACTCAACGAGATCCGCAGATCCAAGGACTGCGGACACCCGTCCCACTTGGCCAGAATCTCCGCCTGGAGACCCCGCGTATGAAACTGGGCAAAGGGAACCGCCTCGAAGGAGACCATCAACCCCAGACATCTCATGCATGTCCGGAGGGACGAGCTTTGGCTGTCCCTGAGGGCCCAGACCTCGTCCTGAAGCGTCCGGAGTTTGTCCTCTGGAAGGAAAACCTTCGCCTGAACAGAGTCCAGAACCATCCCCAAATAGGGAAGGCGAACCGAAGGACACAGAGTCGACTTCGGAAAGTTTATGGTCCAACCGAACTCTTGCAGCGTCTGCACCGTGGTGGACAGGTCGGCCATCAGGCTCCGGCTGGCATTTGACCATATGAGGAGATCGTTCAGATACCCCAGGACCGCAATGCCCTGTGCCCGCAACAGGGCCAGGACCAGCGCCAGCACCTTGGTAAAAACCCGCGGAGCCAAAGCGAGACCGAAAGGTAACGCCACGAATTGGTAGTGCTCCTCTGCAATGGCGAATCGAAGGTACCGTTGATGACCCTCGAAGATGGGGATATGTAGGTACGCATCCTTCAGATCGATGGAGGCCATGAACTCCCCCGGACTCAGGGCAGTCACCACCGAGCGCAGGGATTCCATGCGGAACTTGCGAACCCGCACAAAGCGGTTCAGAGCTTTCAAATCCAGAATCGGACGCACCTTGCCCTCCTTTCTGGGCACAGTGAACAGATTGGAGTAAAACCCCCGAAATCTGTCCCGATGAGGCACCGGAACCACCACTCCTTGGGCCCGCACCGCCAGGTGCAGATCCTGCAAACGCTCCGGAGACAACTGAAGATTTGAGGGAAAAAATCTGCCCGCCGGCCGAGAGAGAAATTCGATCTTGTAACCAGATCGAACGATTTCCTGAACCCATCTGTCCTGAATGCGGATCAGCCAAGGTTGGAGGAAACCGCGCAGACGTCCCCCCACCCCAGAAGCGGGTGAGGGCGCCCCTTCAGGCGGAACTGGCGTGGGTTGTCGAACCGGACTGGCCGGATTTTTGCTTACCCGCCCACGGCTTCTTCTGGGAGCCCTGGCCCTTGAAGGGCTTGCCCTTGGATTGTGACCGAAAGGCACGAAAGGACCCCTGGGAGGGCCTAAACGAGGGATTCCGTTTGCCACGGAAAGATTTGTGATTGGGATTCTGGGGTAAGAGAGTACTCTTGCCCCCAGTAACACCCTTAATCAGAGTATCCAAAGCCTCCCCAAAAAGGCGAGATCCCAGGTAGGGAAAATCCGCCGTCTTGCGAGAAGATTGGTCCACCGACCAATTCTTCAGCCATATCAGGCGACGGTTGAGCACCGCCACGCCAGACAGGCGTGCAGCCAAAGGAGCTAAATTCAAGTCCGAATCACACAAGTACATGACGCCTTGATGGATTTGATCCACCATGGCCAATGTGGTAGGCGGAGCCGAATCAGCCACCAGGGTGCGCCTGAGCACCTTCGTCCAATCGGCAACCGCCTGGGCCGCCATAACCGAAGCAAAAATAGGTTTTAGCATAGAACCAGCAACCATATAGGCATGACGGGCAAGAGACTCCAACCTCCTGTCCGTAGGGTCCCGGAAAACCGGGGTATCCTCAGAAGGAATTGCAGTAGCTTTGTTTAACACGGCTAACGCTCGTCGGTGGATGGCGCAAATGGATAAAGCAGTTTAAACTTATTCGGCACTGTAAAGGGCTTCTTTAAATTGCGCCACCGCTCATTAACCGTATGGTGAAATTCAGCAGGGCAGGGAAAAACCTGCGCTGATTTGCGGGTCCTTTGCGTCCCAAAGGAGGACACCCTAGCAGGAGGAGTGGGCTCATCCTCCAAGTGCAAAGTATCCTTAATGGAGGCGATCAGCTCATCCATGAGTGCAAGCTCTTCAGGCGAGCCAGGGGGAGAAGCATCAACCCCCTCCACCTCCGCCTCCCCCTCAGACCCCATGAGGTCCAGAGATGAGCGAGACCCTGAGAAGGGCACGCCAGCCACAGCGCCCTCTGAATCAGAGGAAATGGATAACCTGGCCCTTTTTGCGGATCGTTCAGCCATCAGCATATGCACCTGAGACACCAATGACGCCACTACCGTGGCCAGATCAGCCCCCTCGGGGGGTGCAGCAGCCCCCTGGCCCCCCACCAGGGCGGGGGGAAACTTGCTATCCTGAGAATCCATGCCCACAGCAATGAAAGGAAAAAAGGGTACTGTCCCTTTAACACCACGGCGAGCGCAGCCCACCGTACACTACTGTATGCACCGATCCCGCAGGGATAGAGAACACTGAGCAAGGAATGACAGGACAATGAAGGAAAAACCTGGAGAGCTCACAAACAGGCTGCTGCCACCGATCGCTGTCCCAGAGAAAGAGGAAGTGATGCAATAACCGGCTGACTATTATAGCCTATGAAGGCTCCGCAAAAATGGCCGCTCGGCTGAGGGATCGAGGCTACAAGAAAATGGCGCCGACATGTGCTCGAAAGAGCGCGGCCCGCCAAAATGGCGGCGATTGGCGCCAAAAACACACCGCTGTATAGGGACAGGGCCGTCCACAGCAATTTCTGCAAAAAAATGGCGGGCCGCAATAGCGGTCGCCGCTCAGGCATGTCTGTCCAATCTGCCCCACAGAATTAACAGCAGAGCGGGAGGGCCCCCCCCCCCCCTCGCAGCCCACAAAGGCATGCATCCACACAGGAAATCTGACAGGGAGCCCGCATAGCACACAGACATGGGGGTACACACAGCCACAGACTGACACCCACACAGATGGTCCCCACACAGAAGGTGCTTACCGTACCGGATGGCGTGGGGAGCCGTCTCAAGCGACAAACCACTATCAGGATGACAGGGAGTGCCGCAGCCAGGACGCAGTGGAGTGCAGCACAAGACCGCAGAATGGCGTCCAGTGAGGTAGCCACCTCACAGGCAGCATCCCTGCATCGAACAGGGATGGGTCGTTCATGGCGCCAGGGCGAACCATAGCTGAACGCTCGATGGCAGGCTGGGGATCCATCTGGCCCTCAGCCCTGGGATCCAGGGCGAACAGTCCGAGACCCAGCTCCGCATGATCATCTTCATCCTGAAGATCCCTAAACTAAAGCTGACAAAATAACAGCTAGTAAAGAAAAGAAAAAACACTTGAAATAAAATCAAAAAAAGGGTAGAAGGCTGAGACTGAAGCCCCAGCACAGGAAAGCCTGCTACTCCTAAGCTAGGTAAGATCAAACTGAGTTGGGAATGCTGGTGCAGGGAGGTATTGACTGAGGGGACAGCCCCTAGGGGTGTGTCTATGCTAAAAGCTTTTGTTATTAACAAATCTTGTGCCTAGCTACTCCTGCGGAGCAAAGGTCAATACCCATTGGTGAAGACTTGGGAAGGGGCGGCGACTGTCGGAGGACGTAAGAGAAAAAAGGATTTTTTATAAATGAACAGCAGAAACCAAGCATACGTACTTGTGGATGCTCATGTATGCTGTAGTGCTGACACAGCCAGTAGACAGGGCCTCAAAAATGACAGAAGTGTCCAAACGTGACAGTCCTGACCCACCAACATCAGGACTGGTGTAGATCCCACCGAAGCCAAGCTGCGCCGCCTTCTGCATTGTTTCCACTGGGAAAATTTCCTGAATTGAGAGGAAACAAATGTTATTGTTATCTAGGATTAGTGTTCAGTATAGGAGAAAAGACATTTGATGGCTGTTTGTCAGCAATGCCTTCACTTTCTATTTCTATTGATTTAGTTGTTTAACAAAAGAGACCTAATCAGTCTGGCCAGGGACATAAATCCGCAGCAATGGCTCCTGCTGCTGTTGTTGAACCAATGAGGAGCAAGAGAGCCAGAGACAGCCTCACTGGATGGAGATCAGGCTTAGGTATGTATTTAGCAGGGGCTGTGGGGGATCTGCATGAAGAAGGTTTGAAGGTTTACCTGACTGCTAGAGATGGACTCGGGCGTCTACTGGATCCCACCTGCCCGATCCCGCCAGGAAGCCGTCACTGCACACAGCTAATCACAGGCCGCGAGACATCTCCTTATCTGTGCAGCTGCGAATCAGGAAATGTCTCACTGCCTGTGATTAGCTGTGTGCACTCCAGTGTTAATTTCGACGACTAAAACTTTTTCGTCAACTAAATTATCACAGTTTTAGTCGACTAAAATACGACTAAAACTAAAATGGCATTTTAGTCAAAAGACTATAACTAAAACTAAATAAAAAATTGACATCAAAAATAACACTCCTCTGCTGGCCATTTCTATATCGGCAACACAATTCCATCCAGAGCATGTAATAATAGCACATTAAAGTTTAAACATGTATTGCACCACCGCATACGCATAAGTAAGGAGCATCTACTAAGCTGCTGAAAACTAAACAATTAAGAAAAAGGCTTTTCTTATATTTTTCCCTAATATTTAATGTTGGTAATATATTCAGGTAATATGTGCAATGACATTACAGCCAATGGAGTTTACAGCAGTGTTAATTTCGTCAACAAAAACGTTTTCGTCACCGCTTTCGTCACCGGCATTTTTCAACTGACGAAAACGAGACGCAAAGTATAGCACAATTTCGTCCAATGACGACAACTATGACGAAAATCAAATCCGTTTTCGTTAAGAAAAACTAAAACGAGAATGTGAGGCAGGGACGTTTACCCAACTTCCGGTTTTCACGGAGCTCCGCCTGTGTGGCGTCTGGCATGGCATGCCCCGTGACGTCCGACAGGAGGAGTGGACTACTACAAGAGAGTCGATTCGAGACCAGTCACCTGACCTCACCAGAGCACTGCAGCTGCAGAACTACAGCCAGACGCTCCAGGCCCGACTCATCACACGGCACTGGCACCCGGCCACCACCACATCCAGAGCAGAGCACCCACTGTGAGTTAACAGCCAGGCCAGCTATTACTGCCTCCCTGAGTCCCCTCAGACCACTCACCAGTCACCACTGGCATCCGATTCGGCCATCCATCCAGGACTATGTGCGTGCATATAGGCCACTGAGGCCCGCCCGGCCCATCCTGTTCAACAACTTCAGTTCAGTCAGACCAGAGACCACCCTTAAACCTGAGACCCCTATCCAGCACTCTGAGCAGCACTGTGTGCACTCACTGCACTGACTGCAGGCAGAATTACAGGCCTCCTCTCTGACCTGACCATGACCATTTAGATGACTAAAATGAGTTTTAGTCAACTAAAATGTAGGACGTTTTAGTCGACTAAAATGTAAGATGTTTTAGTCGACTAAAATGTACTGGAGTTTTAGTCGACTAAATACGACTAAAACAAAAATACTTGCAGAAGACTAAAATGGGACTAAAACTAAAATGCCATTTTAGTCCTAAGAAGAAGACTAAAACTAAATTGAAATTTGCTGCCAAAATTAACACTGATGCACTTCCTAGCGGGATCGGGCAGGTGGGATCCCGAACACGCCCGAGCCCATTCCTACTGGGAGAGAAGATGGCTGAAAAGTTGGAAAAAAAAGGAGCGAACATTTTGAAAAAAAAAAACCCCACTTTTTTCTTAGTTTATATTATAAAATTTTGCCAATAAGTAATTTTTCCTCATAAATTTGGGCCAAACTTTATACTGCTGAATATCTTTGCTAAAATTAGCCCAAATTAGTGTATATTATTACTGATGGCGGTACTATGCGACAGGTCACTGATGGCGGCCTGTGTGACAGATCCAGATGTGGTGTCAGGTTATCGATATATGAAAATATTAAATGATGAAATATACTTGCGACACTTACACTGACCTCAGCCTGACACATCAACCTCTGTAAAAAAAAAAAAAAAAAAAACTGGCCACACACACACAATAGTATTGACCAAACCTTCAACAGTGCAAATTCAGACAGGTTTGTGTAATTAGTCAGAGACAATTGGCCATACAAAAACGTCCCCAATTCTCAAGGTTTTGTACAAAGAAAGGTGATAAAAACCTGAAAATCAAAGTTTGAAGAAGAAACTTATTCAACAGAAGAAACAAAGCAATAGACGGTCCCCATTGTTCTAGGGTGAAAACTAACTCTTCTTAAGACGCAATAGTATTGACTCAGCTGAATACATAAGCCTCTTCAACAAAATGGTGACTAGGATGTGTACATCTGTGTATGTAGATATGTTTATATATATATATATATATATATATATGTATACACATGTATGTATATATGTGCGTGTAGGTGTGTAGGTATATGCATGTATATGTGTATGGTACATATGTACATGTGCGTGTGTGGATATGTGTGTGTATATGTATGGGTATGTGTGTACACGCACGTGTATTAATATATCTGTGTGTGTATGTGCATGTGTGTGTGTATCCAGTTATCACCATATATTGAACTTTGTTGTTATATGTAGGGGATAGTGTTTCACTAGAATAATTCATCAATAGAGATGGCTCACCCACCAAATCACAAATAATGCTCAATGATGATATAAACTACACTAGCATGAGATATCCCTATAAATCTCTTGTACTTAAAGAATATTACACAAGGATTATGGAATTATTCCTACAGGAAATGAATACAGCTATTAATAATGACACTACCAGCAGAAAACATAATCTTGAATCAAAATATTGAAATGTTATAAAAAGCAGAAATCACCAAATCCCCAAAAATATAATTCATATATGGTTTATAGCAACTCCCACATCACATTATAGGACAATCCCATTTGCAATGATGCAACTAACTGTTAACCAATGGGCAGGTGACAATCGACTAGTCACTGCCCACTTCTGAAAACCACCACTGAAGAAACAGTCAATATTGGTTGGGGAGTGGTCATTTCAATCAATAGTTTCTGATCATATAAATAAGGACCCCGGGAAAAACAAGGGACTCTGAAAAAAAAAAAAATCCTAAAAAACACGCCTAAGGAAGGACACAGGAAAAGACTGCTGCCATTTTGACCACTGCCCATTGGCTGATCTCCTGCTGAGAGACGAACTACTTTACTTTGAACATTTTCCTTGGAAGGAGTGGTGAGAGATAGACTTAATAATTTAACCCATTTACTCCCAAGATAATAGGAATTGTATGACATTGTCTGAAATTATACATATATGGTCATTTACATCGGGTAGAGCAACTCTATATGTTAATTTTTCTTTTCACTGAATCAATTGATTTTATGAATTTCAAGTGTTTGTCTAGAGTTAAGGCTGAATTTAAGTGTGTTGGGTATAATAGGGTG
This sequence comes from Pelophylax lessonae, assembly GCF_965119305.1. Taxonomy (NCBI): domain Eukaryota; kingdom Metazoa; phylum Chordata; class Amphibia; order Anura; family Ranidae; genus Pelophylax; species Pelophylax lessonae. The sequence continues at coordinate 29,740,719 of NC_138779.1, read as the reverse complement.
TGACTCTTTAAGATAAGTTCCTTTCTTTCCTACGGCCGCGGAAAGTGAGAAACTGCCTTAAGAGTGGTCAGGCATTTTGTTTTTAATATTTTAATTCACAGTTCATTTTACTTTTATCGGGTTATATTTAATTCTGTGTCTGGTTTAAAAAAAAAAAATTTAATTCTAATCACATTGTATCTGTGCAACGTATTTTGATATTGTGTGTGGAATATTAATCACCAGTAAATTTAGTTTTGTATGTAAATATATAATTATACTCGTATCTTAATAAATTATATTTATTAATTTAATTGGGAGATATTTATATATTGGTAAGAATTCACCGTAAGCGCCAAGGGCTCAGGAAAATTGTTGTGGTATATTATTGGAGGTCTGAACAAAATTGATTGGGTTTTTCTTAGTTATTAAATTATTTGCCGTAATCGGCTGGAGGCACTGCGTCATAATTTTATTGATAGTTCAGACATCGCCTTTTAGTAATAAATTAAAAATAGTCAAATTTTATACCAAAACGCACAACATATTAATTGGAGGCACGTGCTGAGATCGCTTATAAGGAAATCTTACCATATAACAAAACATACTGGTGATTGTCCACATACATTGTCAAAAATATCTATTGTCCTAGCATGGCAGGAAATCACAGTGAATCAAGTCCATCTAGGCACAGCCAGGAAGGTGAAACCATCCCAACAATGGCCACTACCCCCGCTAAAGATACTGATAAAAATCGAGAAACATTACATAAATTTGTTGATTATGGAATAGTTGAACACCTTCGTAGAAGATTAAACATAGGATGCAGTTTAGACAAGTATGTCAAGGATGAAAAAGAGCAAGCTCAGAGTTTAACTGATAATTTGTTTATTGAAGGCGGCCGGGTTTACCAACTTATAAGGGCCTATGCTAATGAGAAGGACACGAAGGTCCAAGATCGTCTCATTATGAAAACATGGCCTACTCTGTGGTTTTTGTGTAATGAATTTATCACACAAATGCCCGCCCTAAAGAAAGAATTATTGGAAACCCGCTCCCTCTTGATAAACAAAAACCAAGACATAGGATCCCTTTTAGAAAAACTCCAATGGGCTGAGACTAGAATTAACCAATCTAAGGGAATTGAGGAGGAATTACTTATCCAGGTTCAAAATAGTAAAACCCTATATGAGGAAACCCGTGTCCAATTTAGGAAGCTAAAAGAAAAATATCAAACACTTAAACAAGAAATAGAATCTTATAGACAAGAAAAAGAAACCCCTAAGAAACATAACTCTATTACTGAGGATGAAACAAACAACGCAGAAATTGAGATTCTAAGATCAGAGCAGAAAGTATTGGAGAAACGGATAGGAGATTTAACATCCATGATAAATCACGAATTAATGCATCTGGGTGATAATCGTGAACAGGAAATAAAAAGAGGGGGATCTCCATATCAGCGGGAGAGACAGGTAAGGTATAGCCAATCAGAGTCTGAGTATGGGTCACCCCCTAGGCTTCAAAGGTACTCCCCAGAGTATACAGATGAGGAAATGGATAGGGCTTCATATAAACAGGAAAGGAGGCCCAGGGTCCTTTTTAAAAGATATGACACCCCCAAAATCATCCGATTTTTAAAAGAAACTGTTCCTGTCTTTTCTAAGAAAGGATCCCCCGCCATCACTGACCATCTAGGAACATACGAACGTACCTTAGAAATCTTAGGCATTGAGGACGATCGTACAAAAATTGATTTGCTACCTTGGGTATTTGAAAGTAAAAACAGACAATTCTTTGATTCGTTAAAAACCCTGTATGGTCAGTCGTGGAAGGAGGTTAAACATAGGTGTCAAATGGAGTTTGGACCATATAAAACTACAACGTCTGCCAAGGCTGCGGCCTATAATCTAAAATGTGGTCATAATCAGAGCCCTACAGAGTTTCTGGCATTACTGAAAAATGCCTATTTTCTGGCTGAAAAGGATCCCAATCCTGATCAGTCTGAATTCAAGACCTTATTTTATGAAGCATTACCTGCTTATATAAAATTAGGTCTTGCACAAGACTTTAGGAAAGGACGCTCCCTGGATTGGTTAGTAAGGGAGAGTGACTACCTTTTCTCAATCCAACAGTCCAGTGAAAGTGGGGTAAAAAGAGAGGCCCAGCAGAACCCTAAAATAGTAGCGGCCACTACCATGCCCCCTCAACCTTCGGGTGAACAGACAGAGAGAAAATCTTATGCAGAGGCAGTCCGAGATGGAAGGCCCAGTAGACCTCCCGGAGTCGCACCACGACTCCAGCCAACGGTGAGGGACAGACAGAGGCCACGTGGGTACAGTAGTGAAAGTGAAAGGGGTCCACAACACAGAAAGGGCAAGAGGGAATATTCCCAGGGGTTCCAACCTGATTTCAATCGAGACTCCAATTTCAATAGGGATCCCGATTTTAATAGGTACCCCCCCTTTGACAGAAACTCCAATTTTAATAGATACTCCAACTTTCACAGAGACCCCAATTTCCATGGGTATCCCAGATTCCAAAGAAACCCCAACTTCCGTAGATACAACAGATTTGGCAGAAACCCCAACTTTAACCAGGACCCAAACTTCATGAGAAACCCTAATATTATTGAGAACCACAATGACCATAGGTCGCCTCCTGACCAGGAACGAGAGGGAGCACCCCGGATTGGTGCAGTTCCCCAAGTTCCCCAAGGTCAAGGAGAAATACAGGGACCTCCGAGAGAGAGTTCCCAGCATCGGGGCCTGAGGAGTGGTTATGAGTCTGAGACATCTACCCAGTCCCATCCGGAACGTAATAGGGTCAGACAAAATAGGGCAACGTACCAAAATACCCTCAACCAACGTATAGGACAAATTGAGGAGCAGGTGAATCAAATGGTCGGACAAATGACACAATTCATGAACACCCAATCTAACAACCCATCTTTTTTAGGGGCAACTCCTGTGACCAACCAAAGGTCACAGAATGCATAGACCTCCCCCCGATAGGCCCAGAGGGGATAACACTGTATGCAGCAAAAGGGGGCGCATGCTCTACCCCTGATGTGCCCACAATTGAGAAACATAGTCATAGGGCCAGGGAGGATCAAATGTTGGTTGTTAATTCCCCTCCTGCCTTGCAGTGTTCACTTAACCCCTCTAACCTAGCCGAGCCATTGGGGATAGTCATAAATGACCAGTCTGACGGAGCGCACCCCACTCATTGCGCTTCCGTCTTGAGGAAGTCCAACAGGCAAACCAGAAGGAATAATAAGCGCACAGAATCTGTGACGTGTGGTGAGATCAATGCTGATTGTAAATTATTGACAGGTTCCCAGATCTTCAACCATGCCAATTTCATGTGTGAGTTGAACGAATCTGATGGGAGATATTTCACTACGGTGAAAATACAGGATGCCAGTGATCACCCAATTTTAGGCCTAATTGACACTGGGTCCCAAGCCACAATCCTGTCAGAGGAACATTTTAATCGAGTAACAAACTCAATGCCCAAGAAACCAAAACTTAGGAGCTTTGATTGTTCCCTGGTAGGGGTAGGTGGAGAACCACTAGAAGTTAGGGGTACTGCCTGGCTTAAACTTAAATTAGGTAATAAGGAACTTAGGCACCCTGTTATTATTGCCACTCTCCCACACCATCACATGATCATTGGAATAGACCTTCTTAAAAGGCTCAACACTATTGTTGATTGTGTGAACAAGGTATTGTGGTCCCAAGTCAATACACCAATTAAATATGAGAGACTTCAGACTCCCCATTCCCGGCAACACTGCCACCTGGTGGAAGAAAGGCCTGGTTCCCTGGAAGTTCATTTCAGAAATAGTCAATTACCTGATGTAACAGTCATCCAACCTGACCACAAAAGCCTTGAAGTGGGAGGAGATGACCATGTGTTTAAAATCCCCTGTGATAAAATAAAAGAGATCTCCCTCCTAGATAATGTACTGACCATGTCTTTCCATCAGGAGAATAAAATTAGGAAAGGGGGAAACCACGCTCAGTTCCTAACAGGAGTGGAAAGGGTTAGCAGTGATCTATTTATCCCTATCCAGATAAATGGTCTTAGTAGGTCAAAATATGCCAAACTTGATTTAAAGCAAGAGCATAGCTTTGTGAGCCATGGGCTCTTAAAACATATGACTGAGATAGAAATGATCCATTTATCCACTCCTCAACGTCATTGGATTTCAGACGCCATTGATGATTCGGAGGATTATAATTCCATTGCTAGATGCCTGTTAAACATTACCATAGGTAATAAGACAACCACTCACGTGTTCATAGTCTTGGACAATCCCCAAAACCAAATATATATCGGCAACGACTTACTGCATCGGTTTGCCACTCAAGTCGACTTAATCAATGACTGTTTATGGAGTCGACTAAAGGGGGTCCCTGAGGGATACCAGGATGTAAATTTAGCCCTGAAATTCCAACAGCAGATGCCTTATGCTGTTGAGGTTCAGGTAGCCCAAGAAATTATCGTGCCCAAAGGCAGAAATAATTTTGTACTCCCCGTAAAAATAAAAAGGGGACAAAGATTAAAAGGGTCAGATGCGCTAGTATGCATATCCCAGAGAATGCAGGGGGAAGGACTAAAAATTACCCACACGCCTCTGATCAACACGCATCAATCCCCTATATACATCTACATACACAACCTCTCAAATCAGGACCTTAGCCTACCCAAGGACACCATTATCGGTCTTGCGGTAGAAACGGGGTATTACACATTTGGGGTCACTAACCAAGTGATTGGACTCATACCTGAGGAATATTTATCTGAGGAGCAATTAGTTGAACAATCGTTCAATTCTTTACCCGAAGGTATGTTCACCATTGAGTCCATTTATCCCTTTGATTCTAAGGATGGTACCTGTAGAATTGAAGAGACATCCCTTGTCTTTGATCAACCGATTAAAGAACAAGAGTGCCCCAAAGGACATGAATGGGAGGAAAGTGCCCGATATACACCTAGTGATTTAACCACCAGACTTGAAGAGGCATATGAGATAGGGCAGCCTGAAAGCTTTCCTGGATTCAAAGAGATAGTTGAAGAGATAATAGCACTAGCAGATGCATGCTCCAATGATCTCGAGCGACAATTGCTCCGCGAACTCCTCTTTGAATTCCAGGAGATCTTTGCCAAGGATTCTTACGATTGTGGGAGTACCGAACTCCACTTCGCCAGAATCCAGACTGACCCAAAGGCCCCACCAGTGTTCGTCAAACAATATAGACTTCCTTTGGCCTCCTATGAGTCTCTAGCCGAGATTATTAGGAAGCTAAATGAACGGGGTATAATTAGGCCCATCCACAGCTCCTATAATCACCCCATCCTGGGTGTTTTGAAACCCAATGGACAGTGGCGCTTGTGCGCTGACCTCCGACAACTAAACAAGCGTGTTTACATGTCAGGATGGCCTGTACCATACATAGACCAGTGTCTTGCCCAACTCCAAGGGTCCCAGGTATTCACAGCCCTTGATTGTGCCCAAGGTTACTGGACCATTAAAGTCAGTGAAGAAGACCAGTATAAACTAGCTTTCAGTTTTGGGAACCAGCAGTTCTGTTGGGTTCGTATGCCTTTTGGGTTTATCAATTCTGGCCATGAATTCGCTGTGTTTATGCATAAGGCTATGCCAGATGCCCTAGAGCGAGGAACACTGGCGTATGTTGATGACATCCTAATCAAGAGTACTGACATGACCAAACACCTTACAGAACTGCGACATGTCCTAGGCCAGTTAAGATCAGCCGGGGCGAAATTGTCTCTACAAAAAGCCCAGTGGTGTCGCACACGTGTAAATTTCTTAGGCCATGAAGTTACTTCGGAAGGTCTAAATCCCCAAAAGAAAAAGGTTGAGGCTGTGCTAAACTGTAAGGTCCCTACTAATCTGAAAGAGTTGAGATCGTTTCTAGGGATGGTAAACTATTCCCGTAAGTTCATTGACAACTACGCCGAAATAAGCAAACCGCTTCTTCATCTGCTAAAGAAAGACATTGGATGGTCGTGGGGTAAGGAACAGGAAGACGCTGTAAAGGAAATGAAGGTTCGTCTGACCCAGGCTCCTTGCCTTGCATATCCAGAAGGAGGTAAACCCTTTTATCTTGAGACAGGGTACACGCAGGTAAGTATGAGTTCTGTTCTTTACCAGAAACAAGAGAATGTCAGTAAGGTTATTGCTTACGCTAGCAAAACATTGTCCCCAGTAGAGATGAAGTTTACAGACTGCGAAAAGGCTTTATTATCCACGGTGTGGGCATTACAGAATTTCCGCAGTTATATTCAAGGTGAAAGAATTATTGTTGAGACCGCACACCAACCTTTACAGTATTTACAAAGTGAACGTATCAGGGATGGAAATGTGTCTAATAGCCGCATCACTGCTTGGACTTTGTCCTTGCAAGGATGGCCTCTGGAAGTTCGTTATAAACAGAACAAGAAAAGTCCAGTAGCCCAGGGCCTTGCTGAGCTCCATGACTGTTCAGCCACCAATCCCAGTAAGGGAGACCCGGACGCTGACTTTTTGGAAGAACAACTGTTGTCTCCCTATAAAGTTTATGATGAAGAGTACTGTAAACGGTTGCCGTGTGTATATGTAGATGGTTGCGCCTATCATCATAAGGATGGAGAACAGCTCCAACTAGTGGCAGGTATTGGGATTGTATGGACCCAAGGTGTAGCCCCAACCTCTGTGGGATACAAGCTTGGATCCAAAAGCAGCCAAGTTGCTGAACTCGCTGCCATTCTAAAAGCTGTCGAGATGGCCATAGAATATAACCTAAAAGAATTTTCCATCATCACCGATTCCAATTATGTTAGGAACAGTTTTGTTGAATATCTTCCTAGGTGGAAAAGGAACCACATGCTAAAAAGCAACCAAAAACCCGTTAAACATGGTAGGTTATTTTGCCAAATAGACCAGCTGGTAAGGGAAAATGACATCACCTTGTATTTTAAGAAGACCAAGGGCCACTCTAAAGTCCTAGGTGCCGAGAAGGAAGGTAATGATCTGGCTGATTCCCTGGCCAAAGAAGGGGCCATAACAGGTGAATCACTAGATATTGATAAATTTTTGGGGGCAGTACAGTTAGAAGCTGTAACTAGACAACAAGCCGGGGTGAGCAAAGATGCAAATGTGTTACAATGGAGTCATGATGCCCCCAGTGAAGATTTAATTACAGCTCAAAAAGAAGACCCAATAATTGGCTTATTTTATAGACACCTAGAAAATTCTGACCAAAATCCCATTAGCCAAGGGGATGGTACCGGTAAAGAGGATTTACGCATTTTAATGAAGTCCAAATCCCAGTTTGCATTGCATCAGGGATTGTTGATACGCACATCAAAAGGGAGTATCCAACAATGGGTAGTTCCACTTAAATTTAGAGGGTTAATGTTGCAACACGCCCATGACGCTCCCACTGCCGGGCATCGTGGGGAGAAGATCACCTATGAGATCCTTCGGGATTATGCCTACTGGCCTCATATGCTGCGTGATGTGAAGGCATACTGCCAAGGCTGTTTAATATGTCCCCAATTTCAACCGGCTTCACCAACCCATCGGGCCCCCCTTCAGAAAAGGGGGATCTGTATGCCTTGGTCAGACCTTCAAATGGACTTCATTGGACCTGTCACTAAATCTTCACGAGGGAATCGGTATATGTTAACCGTTACATGTTTATTTACCAAGTATGTTGAATGTATTCCAGCGCCAAACAATAGCTCTGATACATGCGCTGCCTTATTAATTAATCACATTTTTTCACGGTTTGGTCTACCCCAGAGGATAGAATCCGATAGGGGTTCACATTTCACTAGTGAAGTGATGACCAAACTGTGGAAAATATTGGGCGTGAAAAGGAAATTGCATATCGCATATCGGCCCTCCTCTAGTGGTGGAGTAGAACGGTACAATCAGACAATTGTCAACATCCTAAAGAAATTTGTTAAGGAGACAGGCAAAGACTGGGATGTTAAACTTCCCCTAGTCTTGATGGCCTTAAGGGCAACTCCGAGTACGGTCACAAAAATGTCCCCTTTCGAACTCATGACCGGAAGGCAGATGGTATTGCCCCAGCACTTATTGTACCGCACTACAGATCACAATTTGGTCAATGCCACCACAACACACCAATACATAGAGGATCTGCGAAAACATTTACAGTATGCTTTTGCCTTTGCCCAGCGAAACATTGAAAGAGCCGCAGTTGGCGCTAAAACCTACTATGACCTTAAAACCACCAAGAAGGAGTACGAGATTGGGGACAAAGTCTACCTATACAATTTTGCGAGAGACCAGGTCAAGGAACGGAAATTCCTTCCATCTTGGAAAGGTCCGTTTAACATAGCTGATAAGATTTCCCCCGTAGCATATAAATTGCACATCCCTCGGAATGGTGAAATCAGTGAGAGATGGGTGCATATAAATCAATTGCGTGCTTGCCATCCCAAATCACAATTACAGCTGTTGGGAGACTGAACCACGCACTCCTCTTGGATTATGGAAAGATCATAAGGGCAGAAAAAGAATTAGGGTGAATCCACATTTTGCTTTACAGGGCTATTTTTATATATATGTATCTGATACTAAAACTGTTTATTTACCTACTATAGTGTATATAATGATGCCCCAGATGACAGCCAAACTGGTAATCGGAAGTGCTAGCGACCAGACCCTAGCAGGAAGCCCTGATGATGATCTGATGTATCAAACCAGAAACCTGTCTGCCAGCGATCACTCAAGGAAGGAGGACCAGATATCCCGAAGGAGAGACCTTCCCACGAGAATGTCCTGGAGTCCTGCTATGTGGAGCATCCTGGGTATCCTGCTGTGGATATGTCTACCAGGCCAGGCCGGCCTCATCGCCCGACCAGGACCTTCATCGGGAATACTTGTCCAAGAAGCACCCGGATTCATCTTGACTGACAAACGAATCATCACCCAAAAAGTTTGCACAAGTGTGGATCCAAGGACCTACACCGGAAAATGTTTTAAACCTCAGCATATCCCCTGAAATCAAGGAATAGTACGCCCTACACTCGAAAGCAATACAGACTCGTCAGTGGAATGTACCATAATGATCCATAACCTGCCTATTAGTTGATTTCCCTGTATGATGCTGACATACATGCAAATCAAAAAGGGGGATATGTCAGGTTATCGATATATGAAAATATTAAATGATGAAATATACTTGCGACACTTACACTGACCTCAGCCTGACACATCAACCTCTGTAAAAAAAAAAAAAAAAAAACTGGCCACACACACACAATAGTATTGACCAAACCTTCAACAGTGCAAATTCAGACAGGTTTGTGTAATTAGTCAGAGACAATTGGCCATACAAAAACGTCCCCAATTCTCAAGGTTTTGTACAAAGAAAGGTGATAAAAACCTGAAAATCAAAGTTTGAAGAAGAAACTTATTCAACAGAAGAAACAAAGCAATAGACGGTCCCCATTGTTCTAGGGTGAAAACTAACTCTTCTTAAGACGCAATAGTATTGACTCAGCTGAATACATAAGCCTCTTCAACAAAATGGTGACTAGGATGTGTACATCTGTGTATGTAGATATGTTTATATATATATATATATATATATATATGTATACACATGTATGTATATATGTGCGTGTAGGTGTGTAGGTATATGCATGTATATGTGTATGGTACATATGTACATGTGCGTGTGTGGATATGTGTGTGTATATGTATGGGTATGTGTGTACACGCACGTGTATTAATATATCTGTGTGTGTATGTGCATGTGTGTGTGTATCCAGTTATCACCATATATTGAACTTTGTTGTTATATGTAGGGGATAGTGTTTCACTAGAATAATTCATCAATAGAGATGGCTCACCCACCAAATCACAAATAATGCTCAATGATGATATAAACTACACTAGCATGAGATATCCCTATAAATCTCTTGTACTTAAAGAATATTACACAAGGATTATGGAATTATTCCTACAGGAAATGAATACAGCTATTAATAATGACACTACCAGCAGAAAACATAATCTTGAATCAAAATATTGAAATGTTATAAAAAGCAGAAATCACCAAATCCCCAAAAATATAATTCATATATGGTTTATAGCAACTCCCACATCACATTATAGGACAATCCCATTTGCAATGATGCAACTAACTGTTAACCAATGGGCAGGTGACAATCGACTAGTCACTGCCCACTTCTGAAAACCACCACTGAAGAAACAGTCAATATTGGTTGGGGAGTGGTCATTTCAATCAATAGTTTCTGATCATATAAATAAGGACCCCGGGAAAAACAAGGGACTCTGAAAAAAAAAAAATCCTAAAAAACACGCCTAAGGAAGGACACAGGAAAAGACTGCTGCCATTTTGACCACTGCCCATTGGCTGATCTCCTGCTGAGAGACGAACTACTTTACTTTGAACATTTTCCTTGGAAGGAGTGGTGAGAGATAGACTTAATAATTTAACCCATTTACTCCCAAGATAATAGGAATTGTATGACATTGTCTGAAATTATACATATATGGTCATTTACATCGGGTAGAGCAACTCTATATGTTAATTTTTCTTTTCACTGAATCAATTGATTTTATGAATTTCAAGTGTTTGTCTAGAGTTAAGGCTGAATTTAAGTGTGTTGGGTATAATAGGGTGTGACTCTTTAAGATAAGTTCCTTTCTTTCCTACGGCCGCGGAAAGTGAGAAACTGCCTTAAGAGTGGTCAGGCATTTTGTTTTTAATATTTTAATTCACAGTTCATTTTACTTTTATCGGGTTATATTTAATTCTGTGTCTGGTTTAAAAAAAAAAAATTTAATTCTAATCACATTGTATCTGTGCAACGTATTTTGATATTGTGTGTGGAATATTAATCACCAGTAAATTTAGTTTTGTATGTAAATATATAATTATACTCGTATCTTAATAAATTATATTTATTAATTTAATTGGGAGATATTTATATATTGGTAAGAATTCACCGTAAGCGCCAAGGGCTCAGGAAAATTGTTGTGGTATATTATTGGAGGTCTGAACAAAATTGATTGGGTTTTTCTTAGTTATTAAATTATTTGCCGTAATCGGCTGGAGGCACTGCGTCATAATTTTATTGATAGTTCAGACATCGCCTTTTAGTAATAAATTAAAAATAGTCAAATTTTATACCAAAACGCACAACAGTGGTCACTGATGGCGGGACTTGTGTGACAGATCCAGATGTGGTCACTGATGGCAGGACTTGTGTGACAGATCCAGATGTGGTCACTGATGGCAGGACTTGTGTGACAGATCCAGATGTGGTCACTGATGGCAGGACTTGTGTGACAGATCCAGATGTGGTCACTGATGGCAGGACTTGTGTGACAGATCCAGATGTGGTCACTGATGGCGGGACTTGTGTGACAGATCCAGATGTGGTCACTGATGGCGGGCCTGTGTGACAGATCCAGATGTGGTCACTGATGGCGGGCCTGTGTGACAGATCCAGATGTGGTCACTGATGGCGGGCCTGTGTGACAGATCCAGATGTGGTCACTGATGGCGGGCCTGTGTGACAGATTTTGACAGATCCAGATGTGTTGTGACAAATCCAGATGTGTCACAGATACAGAATGTGACCAGTTCTCTTTATTGGGGGGGCGTATGGTGCACAGTAATGTGTAATAATACAGGCAAAAATGTCTCACTCACTAATCCTAGCTCTCCTCCTCATACGATCGGTGTGTGAGGAGAAGAAGCCGGACCAGTACTAACGGCTATCTATGTTTTGATTTGTGACCGGCTGTGATTGGACACAGCTGATCATGTGGTAAACAGTTAATTTCATTGGCTGTTTACTCTGATCGGGGATGGGCTGTGTCCGAGGGGACATGCGCCACCCCCGATCGCCACGAGGCGAGCATTAGCGGCGCTTCCTGCTGGACGTCATATGACGGCCAGTCAGGATAGTTTAACTACTTTGCGGCCATCATTCTGTTATATGGCGGGTGGGAAGTGTTTAAACTAGGCGATTGGGGGAGGGTCCAGATGTAGAGCTAGCCAGCGGGGAGCAAATTTCAGTGGGCATTATTGGGGGCATTAGCAGTAGGGTGACCAGAGATCCAAAACCCAAGGTAGGCAAGTTGACAAATTGAAAGTGCAGCCTCGTAACATCTAACGAGGATATAGTATGCAACCGGACAAAATTACGAGGTTTGTATGCCGATGCTAGAAGTCTGGCTAACAATCTGGGAGAACTGGAGCTGCTAATGTATGAGGTGGATTTAGATTTTGTGGGAATTTCGGGGACTTAGTTTGACAACTCTCTTTGGCAACCATTCAGGGGTATTTCCTTTATCGTAGAGATAGGGAGGGTAAAAAAGGGGAAGGGGTATGCCTGTATATCAAGAACGATGTGCAAGTGAATATGAGGGACAATATCACAAATGAAGCTAGGGAGGAGGTGGAATCCCTTTGGGTAGAGCTTCAAAGGGAAGGTACTATGGGGAGAGTAATACTGGGCATATGCTATAGGCCCCCCAACCAGGGGGAGGAGGGGGAGGTGGACCTCCTAGTTTGGAATGGTTGGGAAATGTCATTATATGGGGGAATTTACTTATCCAGATATAGACTCGGCAGAAGGAACCGCGCATTCAGCCAAGGCTCGCCATTTCCTAAATGTTTTGAAGGACAATTTCATGAGTCAGATGGTGAATGCCCCAACAAGAAACAATGCGTTACTAGACCTACTGATTACTAACAATACAGACCTGATCGCGCATTTAGTAATACAAGGCAACTTAGGAAACAGTGAACATAGGTCAATTAGGTTAAGTAAAACCACAAAAACAGAAGGCTGAGAAGTCATTGCCAGCATTCCACCATTACAAAGAATACAATAAGAAATGTAAGAGTGCAATCAAGACGGCTAAGATTGAACACGAAAGGCACACAGTGGAAGAGAGTAAAAAAAAAAAATTAAAAAAAAACCCACGAAATTCTTCAAGTACTGTATATAACTAGTAAGAAAGTCAGGCAAGAATATATTGGCCCCATAAAGGACGATAAAGGGAATCTGGTTATAAAGGACAGAGAGAAGGCAAAGGTTCTAAATAAATTCTTCTCTTTACAAAGGAATTGAGGGGGGGATACATTAACCTAGACTGTAATGTTAAAGTTAATAACACATCACAGGAAGCATCCTCATAGTTAACAGAAGACAGGCTCAGAACTAGACTTGAAAAACGTAACATAAATAAGTCACCGGGACCAGATGGCTTACACCCGAGGGTCCTTAAGGAACTCAGCCAAGTGATAGCCAGACTATTGCTCCAAATTTTTATGGATAGTCTACTGACAGGAATGGTACCAGCTGATTGGAGAAAAGCAAACGTGGTACCAATATTTAAAAAGGGCCGAGATATATACCTGGGAACTACAGGCTGGTTAGCCTAACATCAATAGTCTGCAAGCTATTGGATGGGATGATAAGGGACTATATACAAGAGTTTAGTAATGAAAACGGTATCATTAGTAGTAAACAGCATGGATTCATGAAAAATCACTTTTGCCAGACCAATCTATTAACCTTATATGAAGAAGTGAGCTACCATCTAGATAAAGGAAGACCTGTGGATGTGGTGTATCTGGATTTTGCAAAGGCATTGATACATGTCCCCACAATCGTTTACTGTACAAACTAAGGTACATAGGTATGGACCATAGGGTGAGTACCTGGACTGAAAACTGGCTTCAGGGGTGAGTCCAAAGGGTTGTGATAAATGGGGAGTACTCAGAATGGTCTGGTGTGGAAAGTGGGGTCTCCCAAGGATCTGTCCTGGGACCAATCTGGTTTTATTCATAAATGATCTAGAGGATGGGATAAACAGCTCAATCTCCGTATTTGCGGACGATACTAAACTAAGCAGGGCAATAACTGGATGTGGAAATCTTACAAGAAGACCTGAACCAAATAATGGGGTGGGCATCTACATGGCAAATGGTTTATTGTTGGAAAATTTAAGGTAATGCATTTGGGTGCCAGAAATACGAATGCAAGTTACTCACTAGGGGGGGGAGAGCCTTTGGGGGAATCTAAGATGGAAAAGGACCTGGGGGTCCTAGTAGACGACAAGCTCAGCAATGGCATGCAATGACAAGCTGCTGCAAGAAAAGCCAACAGAATACTGGCATGTATAAAAAAAGAGGATTCACTCCAGAAATAAAATTCTCTCACTTTTCAAGTCTCTGGTCCGGCCGCATCTTCAGTATGCCGTCCAATTCCGGGCACTGGTCCTCAGGAAGGATGTGCTGGAACTGGAGAGAGTCCAGAGAAGGACAACAAAGCCATTAAAGGGACTGGAGGACTTCAGCTATGAGGAAAGACTACAAGCATTGAACTTATTCTCTCTGGAGAGGAGACGCTTGAGAGGGGATATGATCTCATTGTATAAATACTGTACTGGTGACCCTATCATAGGGAACAAACTTTTCAGCGAAAGGGAATACAAAAGGACTCGCGGCCACTGACTAAAATTAGAAAAGGAGCGGTTTAACCTTAAAACTGCGTAAAAGGTTCTTTACCATCAGAGCAGTAAGGATGTGGAATTCTCTTCCACAAGCAGTGGTATCAGCGAGGACTGCAATGTTCCCTCTAATTTTTTACTGTGCTGAGCAAATAAAAAAATTTGAGCGCAAACCTTTAGACTTTAGAGTGCCCACAGCATTGCCCCCAATCAAAGCAGAGTGCCCACAGCATTGCCCCCAATCAATGCAGAGTGACCACAGCATTACCCCCAATCAATGCAGAGTGACCACAGCATTGCCCCCAATCAATGCAGAGTGACCACAGCATTGCCCCCAATCAATGCAGAGATGCCAGCGTTCCCCCCGTGAGACCCCCCGCGAGACCCGTGCACTTACCTCACGGCAGCTTCTCTTCAGTCCCCATGTCCCCTCAGTCCTCCCGCCTCCTCCTCGGCCAATGGCATCGGGTTTGCCTTTCGGCCAATCAGGAAGCGGGAGGACCCGCTCCCTGATTGGCCAGGAGGAGGATCTGTGTGACAATAGCGAATTTTCATTCACTATTGTCACACAATGGGCGGGCTCGGGGAGCACTGCTCTGCTCCCCGGCCGCCACAGTAAAACCGCAGCCCGGTTACCTTCACGTCGTCTGCGCGGTCTGAATTTGTGCTGTGCGGGACCTTCAATTAGACTGCGCGTCCGTGCATGCGCGCAGCTTAAAGGGAACCTTGGCGAGGAGCATCGATAGTTTCAAAAATCTATTAGATGGGCACCTTAAAGACCACAACATACAGGGGTATACAATGTACTATTGACATAAACACTTATTTACACACACTCATCATAGGTTGAACTGGATGGACTGGTGGCTTTTTTCAACCTCACTAATTATGCAACTATGTACTGACTGCAGTGAATGGAGTCAGGTAAAAAACCTTCTGCCTTTACAACAACTTGAAGTTCAAGAAATTACTGTAAACTCCCAAACAAACAATTATATTTTTTTTTTTTAAAGCAGAGGCCCTAGAATAAAAATGGTGGTAGTTGCAATTTTTTTATATGTTGCACAAAACTTGCATAGCTGCTTACCAAACATTTTTTTTCAGGAAAAAATGCACCAAAATTAATTTTAGTGCAAACACAAAATACCTCGTTTTTTTTAGTAAAAATTAAAAAATGGGGTTACATCGGCTAGACACCAATGAGCTTGCATTGGAGTGTGTACAGGGTGGATTTTCGTATGATTTTCTTATCGTGTATTCCTGCCTTAACACGGATTTAGACAGATTTGTGAACAATATTGGAGAGAAATCGGCCTTTTTTGTACATAGAAAAAAAGTCTTCGATCTTGGAGTTCAGCTCATGAAAAATGGGGGCAAAAAACGAAAAAGTGTTGAGTTTATAATTTTGTTCAGTGTATAATTGGGGTGTGAAATTACCTCCAAAAAAGTCCCATGGGTACTCATTTTATGGCTTTTTATAGAGTAATTTGGGATGGAGGTGTGCTAGTCTATTTATGCAACTTAAATTTATGATATGGTTCTGTTGTATATCAGATTTCTTAGGTAAAGTTGCCATTGTTACCCTGAGTTTTCTTTTTCTTTTTTGTGGTCTACTCTTTGTGAGTAATGCATTGTAACTAATGTTCGAAAATCAATAATGGTGTGAATACACGATTAGAAGATCGCCTGATCATTCGACCACCGACTTTTGAAAAATTATTTGTCGGTCGAAAACGTTGCCAACATACACGGCCCGAATATCGCCCGACTGGTGCCCGCCGACTATCGAAACAGTGTTCGTCGCTACGTTCACATGTGGGCGCATCGGCTCAAGGGCAGAATCACCGCGATTCTGCTCGCGATCCGGAAATCATTGCAAATCGCGGGACGCCTGTGATTTGCAATGGCATCCCAAACTCTGAGCGATGTTGCCGCGATTTCCGCCTCCTGAATCGCGGTAACATCGCGCAAACGGAATCGCGGGACGCATGACGCACAAAAGAAGCTCTTGTACCTTTTTTGGGCGTCATGCGTCCCGCAATTCTGTTTGCGCGATGTTACCGCGATTCGGCAGGCGGAAATCGCGTCAACATCGCACAGCGTTTTGGGTGCCATTGCAAATCACGGGCATCGCACAGGCGTCCCGCGATTTGCAATGATTTCTGGATCGCGGGGATTCTGCCCGTGATCCGCTACACCCACACGTAAAACGTATCCTAAAAGCGTTTCTGTTAAAAAAAAAAAAATTGCCATTGTGTACAACACATGGGGGCTTGTTTGAATGCAGCCATGGACCGGCCGGTCACATTGAAGCTAATAAAACAAAAAAAATCATAACATAAGCATACAAAAGGCAACCGATTCCCACCGCCCCTCACCTATAGATTCAGGATTAGCAATACCGATGCCTATTGTTATGTTGTACAAAAGCAGCCATAGAAATGACGCACCCAACAGAACGCCAAACACAACACACAAACGCATTATTCATGACATAGCAGGCGGCGCTGACTCTACATTCCTCAATACATTCATTCTATAGACATCTGATGGATACATAAATCACAAAATCGTTACCGTTGGTAATTGAAGGGATGAATAGCAGTCTGTAATACCCCCTCATTAAAAATCAATCAAAATCAGTATTGGTAAAGCACAGATAAAACATAGATTGCTATAGTGACATCAAACTTATTAAAAGTGATTGTAAAGTCTCGTGTTTTTTTTTTTTTTTATGTTGCACAAAATTTGCATAGCGGCTTACCAAACACAGATTTTCAGGAAAAAAAAAATTAACCAAAATTAATTTTAGTGCAAACACAAAATACCTAGTAAAAATTAAAAAATGGGGTTACATCGGGTACACACCAATGAGCTTGCTTTGGAGTGTGTACAGGGTTGACTTTAGATTTTAACATTTTTAGTTATTTTAATTAACCACTTAAAGCCCCGGAAGATTTTACCCCCATTCCGACCAGGGTTTTTTTTGCGATTTTTTACTGCGTGACTTTAACGGACAATTGCGCGGTCGTACCTAAACGAATTTCATGTCCTTTTTTCCCCACAAACAGAGCTTTCTTTTGGTGGTATTTGATCACCTGTGCGATTTTTACTTTTTGCGCTATAAACAAAAAAAAAAAAAGAGCGTAAATTTTGCAAAAATAACAATATTTTTCACATTTTTTTTATATGAAATTCCCCCCAAACAAATGTAAAAATCAAAATTTTTTAACATTTTTGGCCAATTTGTTTTCTGCTACCTATGTTTGGTAAAAAAAATATCACAAAAAGCGTATTTTGATTGGTTTGCGCAAAAGTTATTGCGTTTACTAACTAATGGAAAGATTTCTGTCATTTTTGGTGGGTTTTTTTAACGCGTAATGGCGGCGATCTGTGATTTTTTTTTTTTTTGCGGTACTGCGACATTGCGGCGGACAGATCGGACCCTTGACTGACAATTTTGACACTTTTGGGGGTACCAGTGACATTACTACAGTAATCAGTGCTATACATATGCACTGTTACTGCAAAATGACACTGGCAGGGAAGGGGTTAACTTTATTGGGGAGGGAGGGGTTAAGCGTGTCCCTAGGGGCGTGCTTTTTTACTGTGATTGGCTGTGGCTACTAGTGTAGGAACAGTGATCCAACGGTCCTACATAGTAGAACCGTCTGATCACTGTTTCTACACAGGGGAGAATGACAGGCAGCTTTGTTTACATCAGCCGCCTGACTTTCTCCCTCTGTACCGACGATCGGCGAGTGACCGGCGGACATCGGGTCCGCCGGTCACACGCACTAACTTCCCTGTGAACGAGCCGAGGCGCGCGCTTCCGCGGGTGCGCGCTCGCCTGCTATTGGCTCACAAGGAAGTGACAGGCAAGTGACGTACCGATACGTCACTCTGCCTGGCCGGGGCTGACCGCCGCAGTATATAGTCATGCGGCGGTCGGCAACCGGTTAATATTATTTAAAAAAAAAAAAAAAAAAAAAAAACACTTTTTTTTTTTTTCTCTTCATTTAACTTTATTGCAATCACAAGGAGGCTAACAAGCCCCCTATGTGATAGCATGGGCAGGTGATAGATCCTCTTTAGAGTCGGTTCATACCGGTGCGACTCAAAGTCGCCCTGACTTTTGAAGCCGCCCGTGCAGCACGACTTCATCGCGGCTTGCAAATTACTTCTCTAATAGAAGTCAATGCAAATCGCTCCGACTTCGCCCCCCAAGTAGTGCAGGAACCTTTTTCTAAGTGGGAGCGACTTGCGTTACTTGTCGCCTGACAAGTCGTGGCAGTGTGAACCGGCTCTTATGGAGACATCAATGCTTCATTAGACCCCCAATGTCTCACCTGCCCTACACTGCAGCTAAACAAACACAGATTGTCTGTGACGGCTCTGAACCCGGAAGTGGCATAATACACATCGCTTCCGGGTTCAGAGTAATTTACCGCCGTCCCGGGCTCCCTGGAGCAGGGGTTCTCAACTCCAGTCCTCAGGACCCACTAGCAGGCCAGATTTTAAGTATTGCCTTGGGGAGAAGCAGACTAGAGTACTGCAATCACTGAGCAGGAAATGATATCACCTGTGATGTATTTCAGTTATCTTGCAAATCTGGCCTGTTAGTGGGTCCTGAGGACCGGAATTGAGAACCACTGCCCTGGAGGAAACATGAGAGCCAGGGAACACTGTGGGCGCCGTTGACCGGTAACAGGAGGGGGGGGGGGGGTAAGCAGGGGGGGGGGTGAGGGGGCGTGTGCACCTTTAGATTTTCATAAAAAAGTGTTCCATTTCTCTAATAAACCATAAGATTGCTTTAATCTCTTGAAGACCAGGATGTTTAAAAATGTATCCAGACAAGCAGTTAATTACTAAGGTAATTTTGTGGTTTCTTGGGTTGGGATTGGGTTTTGCTTTACCTGTCCATCCTATGTCCATAGAAATTATAGAATCCATGTAGACAGTTTATGACCACGTGGTACGATGCAAGAATAAGGCACCGGCTTATTTTAGCGTGTAGGTGTCCTTCAGAATTTGTCAGTAAAAATCCCCCCAATCATAAGAAAAAAAAAAGAAGAGCATTTACTGTATCTGTATGCTTACTCCCGTATTCCCCCTCGTCCCAGAACAAATCTGCCCCTCTGCTGAAATCCCCCTCCCAATGCAAATCGAAGCCCCCCCCATCCCCCAAATCCCCCAGCACAAATGCCCCCCCCAAAAAAAAAATTAAAAATTCCCCCTCCCAGCACAAATCTTCTTTCCCCTCACCCCCCCTTCTAAAACAAATCTCCCTAAATTGCCACTCTTTGCACACCCCTACCTCTCCAAAATGTTCCCTTTTAGAACAATACTTACCCTCTACCGCCCCAAAAATCCCCCCTTCCAACACAAATCCCCCCCCCTAATTTCTTTGCAGTGCCTGCCCCCCCCTCCTCACATGATACCACAGTGCCCAGGACAGCTGTCCCTTCTGCCCCCCCCTAATTTATTTTCAGTGCCTGCCCCCCCCCCCATCTCACATGATACCACAGTGCCCAGGACAGCTGTCCCTCCTGCCCCCCCCAATTTCTTTGCAGTGCCTACCCCCCCACCTCACATGATACCACAGTGCCAAGGACAGCTGTCCCTCCTGCTCCCCCCCCCTAATTTCCTTGCAGTGCCTGCCCCCCCTCCTCCTCACATGATACCACAATGCCCAGGACAGCTGTCCCTCCTGCCCCCCCCCTCCTCACATGATACCACAGTGCCAAGGACAGCTGTCCCTCCTGCTCCCCCCCTAATTTCCTTGCAGTGTCTGCCCCCCCCCTCCTCACATGATACCACAATGCCCAGGACAGCTGTCCCTCCTGCCCCCCAATTTCTTTGCAGTGCCTGCCCCCCCCACCTCACATGATACCACAGTGCCAAGGACAGCTGTCCCTCCTGCTCCCCCCCCCTTAATTTCCTTGCAGTGCTTGCCCCCCCCCCCTCCTCACATGATACCACAATGCCCAGGACAGCTGTCCCTCCTGCCCCCCCCCCCGCCTCCTCACATGATACCACAGTGCCAAGGACAGCTGTCCCTCCTGCTCCCCCCCCTAATTTCCTTGCAGTGCCTGCCCCCCCCCTCCTCACATGATACCACAGTGCCCAGGACAGCTGTCCCTCCTGCCCCCCCAATTTCTTTGCAGTGCCTGCCCCCCTCCACCTCACATGATACCACAGTGCCAAGGACAGCTGTCCCTCCTGCTCCCCCCCCCTAATTTCCTTGCAGTGCCTGCCCCCCCCCTCCTCACATGATACCACAGTGCCAAGGACAGCTGTCCCTCCTGCCCCCCCCCTCCTCACATGATACCACAGTGCCCAGGACAGCTGTCCCTCCTGCCCCCCCAATTTCTTTGCAGTGCCTGCCCCCCCCCCACCTCACATGATACCACAGTGCCCAGGACAGCTGTCCCTCCTGCCCCCCCCCCCACCTCACATGATACCACAGTGCCAAGGACAGCTGTCCCTCCTGCTCCCCCCCCCCTAATTTCCTTGCAGTGCCTGCCCCCCCTCCTCACATGATACCACAATGCCCAGGACAGCTGTCCCTCCTGCCCCCCCCCCACCTCACATGATACCACAGTGCCAAGGACAGCTGTCCCTCCTGCTCCCCCCCCCTAATTTCCTTGCAGTGCCTGCCCCCCCTCCTCACATGATACCACAGTGCCCAGGACAGCTGTCCCTCCTGCCCCCCCAATTTCTTTGCAGTGCCTGCCCCCCCCCCCCACCTCACATGATACCACAGTGCCCAGGACAGCTGTCCCTCCTGCCCCCCCCCCCCCACCTCACATGATACCACAGTGCCAAGGACAGCTGTCCCTCCTGCTCCCCCCCCCTAATTTCCTTGCAGTGCCTGCCCCCCCTCCTCACATGATACCACAGTGCCCAGGGCAGCTGTCCATCCTGCCCACCCCCCCCCCCCCCCCCTTATTCCAGCCCTGGGTTTGTGTGAGCCTAGGTTCACCCTGGTGTGTGCAAAACACTGCATGTGATTTGCACAGGAATTGCACATCACAAATGCTATGTCTGTGCAGAGAGATTTGAGCCACACATTTGGCTCAAATCGGATCGCTTTGGCCCACATACAACACATGGATGCCTGCTTGAGGGCAGTCATGGACCGTTCATATTGAAGCTTGGGGCCTCAGCAAATAAAATCATAACATAAGCATACAAAAGGCAACCGACGCCCACCGCCCCTCACCTATAGATTCAGGTTTAGAAATACCGATGCCTATTGTTATGTTGTACAAAAGCAGCCATAGAAATGACGCACCCAACAGAACGCCAAACACAACACACAAACGCATTATTCATGACATAGCAGGCGGCGCTGACTCTACATTCCTCAATACATTCATTCATTCTATAGACATTTGATGGATGCATAAACCACAAAATCGTTACCGTTGGTAATTGAAGGGATGGATGATTAACTACTTCAATACCAGTCTGCAATACCCCATCATTAAAAATCAATCAAAATCGGTATTGGAAAAACGCAGATAGATAGCTATAGTGACATCAAACTTATTAAAAGTGATTGCAAAGTCTTACGTTTTTTTTTTTTTAAATAACAAACACGTTATACTTACCTCCTCTGTGCAGCTGGTTTTGCACAGAGCAGCCCGGATCCTCCTCTTCTCGGGCCCCTCCCACTTATGGAGTGCACCCACAGCAAGCAGCTTGCTATGGGGGCACCCGAGCTCAGCTACAGCTCCGTGTGTCCATTCAGACACGGAGCTGCAGTTTAGCCCCGCCCCTCTCTCCTGATTGGCTAACTGACTTTGATTGACAGCAGCGGGAGCCAATGGTGCCGCTGCTGCGTCTCAGTCAATCAGGAGGGAGAGTCCCAGAGGGCCGAGGGACTGTGGACATCACTGGATAGAGATGGGGCTCAGGTAAGTATTAGAGGGGGCTGGGGACGGCTGCTACTCATAGAAGGTTTTTTATCTTAATGTATAAAATGCACTTTTTGCCTTTACAACTCCTTTAACCACTTGCAGACCACCTACCGCAGATATACTGCGGCAGGCTGGCTCGGCTGCGCGAACCAACGTATGGGTACGTCGGTTCGCGGGAGCACTCCAGGGGGCGTGCACCTGCCCCCATTAGAAAGCGGGGAAGCCGATCCACGCGACAGGTGGTCGTAATTGCCACCAGGCACCCGCGATTGCTCCCCGCTGAGAGAGAATGACAGTCTGCTGCTGTAATCACAGCAGAACGTTGTTCTCTCTGGAATGAACACAGAGCGCCTATGTTCCTCCTATTTAGGATCACAGGTCTCCGTGTGGATTCCACAACTCCCTCCCTCATACAATTAGATAACACTCCCCTTTTAGGCCACTAGATGGCTCTGCTGCCTTGGTACTGTCCACCTAGTTGAGTGTTGATCTTGTATGATGCATGTGAACTGGGGGTCGGGACGACTGAATGCTGAGCATAGCTTGGTTCAGTCGCCCCGGGCCATAAGCATCTTGGGGGGGGGGGGGGAGTTGAGACTGGGTTGGGTTTATTTTTGGTTACCTCATATTCAGAGGTGCCTGTTTGCTGTTTTTCTCAGTTTTAATTTTTTTTTGACTGTATTGTATGTGTTTTCTTGTTCAAAACTTTAATAAAAAGAATTTTACAAAAAAAAAAAAAAAAAAAGAATAGAAAAAACACCCCCCTGTTAGAAAACACTCCCCTAGGCTCACACTTAACACTTTGATCACCCGTGGGTTAACCCCTTCCCTGCCAGTGTCATTAGTACAGTAACAGTGCATATATATAACACTGATTACTGAATTAATGTCACTGGTCCCCCCAAAAGTGTCAAAAATGTCAGTCAGGGGTCTAAACTGTCTGCAAGGATTCAGTCACAAGGATTGCATGAGGACTCGAGGGCATACAATGCGATTAGAGGAGAAGCATTTTAACCTCAGGCAACGTGGGGGGTTCTTTACTGCTAGGGCTACAGGATTGTGGAATTCTCTACCACAAGAGGTGGTTTCAGCGGGAAGTATGGTGGCTTTCAAAAGACTCTTAGACGTACATCTCAAGGATCAGAACATTCAGGGGTATGTGAGATGATTACGGCCACACACACCTACACAGGTTGAACTGGATGGACTATTGTCTTAAACCTCAACTACTATATAACTATGTAACCCAATCAATGGGCCCAGAGCACAGGAAGTGTCCGGTATTTAAAGCCTGAGATATTTGTAGATCTTCTACAGCTGGTTGGCAGGTGGAGCGAAAGTGTCCATAAGGAGAGTCGCACAGTACAGTATGAAAAACCTGCAGCAGAAAGTTCTTCCAAAGGCTGAATGGCTAGGTCTGTGCACCTCCATGCCAGAGACCCGGGTTCAAACCCCGAACCCGAGCGGATATCCGACAGGTACGTGTTGTAATAGTTTGACTGACAATTAGTTCTTCATGCAACATTCTGCCCAAACCATTTTATTTATTGTAAGCTGGGGAACAGGTAGCAGGTGCAAAGCTCCCTGGGATGAGCAGTCTTTCAGGCACAGATACCAAATCCACTGAGGGAGTGACAAACAGTGCAGTGTTTATTGGTGCTATATACAAGTTTATAAACAGGTGCTTTAAGGAAAACAAGCAGGAATAATAATAATAATAATAAACAAAAGCCTAGCCGTGTCCCGGCGCTTACTACACACAATGCAGTCCCTAACTAACACAGACTGAGCAAGCCTACAGCTTGTCAGCTTCCAAAGACACACACTGACAGTGTTACCAACCTTCTGCTCTCCTAGACAAACATTGTCTGTGTTCCCAGGCTGAGAGAGCACTGCTGTCTGTCTCAGGTGAGATTAAATTGGCCTGGTGAAGAGGACGAAGATCCGAACTGGATCATGGCTCAGAGATCCCTAAAGGTATACGAGAGATGCCTGGGTGATGTATAAACCCCGAACAGGACTTTTCCTGGCTCTCTCTGGGACAGTCTGCTACAGTATATATATATATATATATATATATATATATATATATATATATATATATATATATATATATCATTTTTTATTTTAGACAGGCATCGCTTTCTTTTGCTTTTAACCGGTTCCTGACCTCCCACCGCATATATACTGCGGCAAGCTGGCCCTCCTGCCCGAACCGATGTAGGGCTACGTCGGTCATGCGCCAGCAGCTATGGCGCAAGCGCGCACCCACTCGGCAGCGGGAACCCCGATGCACGGGTCAGGCAGCTCCGATTGCCGCCTGACACACGCGATCGTTCCCCGCTGAGAGAGAAGAACGGACAGCTGACCGTTCTTCTCCCTGGAATGATCATGGAGCGCCTGTGATCCTTCTATATAGGAACACATGTCTCTATGGTCATTTCACAAGCCACACCCCCCACAGTTAGAATCACTCCCCTAGGCTCACGTTTAACCCATTGATCAACCACAGTGTTAACCCTTTCCCTGCCAGTGTCATTATTACAGTAACAGTGCATCTTTTTAGCACTGATTACTGTAGTAATGTCCCTGGTCCTCCCAAAAGTGTCAAAAATGACAGCTAGGTGTCCGATCTGTCCGCCGCAATGTCACAGTAAATCGCAGATCGCCGCCATTACTAGTAAAAAAAAACAATAAAAATTGACATAAATCTTCCCAGTAGTTAGTAGACACGATAACTTTTGCTCAAACCAATGAAAATACGCTTATTGCGATTTTTTTTTTACCAAAAATATGTAGCACAAAACAAATTGGCCCACAATGTTAAAAAATTTCGATTTTTTAATTTTTTTTTTTTTTTGGGAATGTCATATAGCAGAATGTGAAAAATATTGTTTTTTTTTGTCAGAATTGTCTTTTTTTGTTTATAGCCCAGAAATAAAAATCGCAGAGGTGATCAAATACCACCAAAAAGAAAGCTCTATTTGTGGGGAAAAAAGGACATCAATTTTATTTGGGTACAGCGTCACACGACCACGCAATTTTTCGTTAAAGTAAGGCAGTGCCGAATCGCAAAATAGGGCCTGGTCATTAAGGGGGAAAATCTTCCGGTCCAGAACTGGTTAATAACCACTGTTTTTCCATCATGATCATTATGATTCATTTTATTACTATATATATATATATATATATATATATATATGCAGCATGGGGGCATTCTAATAAAGGAGGTTTGTTACTGGCCAGACCACCAGGTAAAAACAGAGGGAGAAAAAACGAATGCAGCCACCACATCTAATAATTGGCAAGTTGAAATATAATAAATGTTTGGCTTTGGGTTTAATACCGCTTTAACCCTTAAACCCCTCTCATGCACCTCCAACCAATGTAGATTGCGGCTAAACCCTAACAAGAGCACAGGTAGGAATTTGGTGTTACCACTACTTCGCAGGTGAAACAAAATTGTCATAGTACTTATTTAACCACCACCCACCCGCCGTATAGTAAAATGACGGGGGGGCGGGATCCCCTCTTGTTCTGGGACGACGCTATATGACATTGCCCCAGTGTCACCTCTCTCGCACGCCTGTGGCACAGGGCGTGACTCCGATCTTGGTAAAGAGCCAATGACGCGGCTCTTTACCAATGTGATTGGCTGTGCCAATCACAGCTGAACGCATGAACACACGGAAGTGCCATTTATCGGCTCTCCCTGACAAAGTGTGAGGGGAGCCAATCAGCGGCATCTCTTCACAGGGAAGACCTGTTCAGATAATTAGGGCACTGCTCATCAGTGCTGCCCCACCAGTGATGCCAGTTAGTGACCATCTGTGATGCCAAGCTGTGCACATCAGTGATGCAAATTTGTGTCCATCAGTGCCTGTTCATCGGTGCCGCCCATCCGTTACTATTAGTGCTGCCCATCAGTGATGCATATTCATGCCTCCTCATCAGTGCCCTTCAGTGCCGCCTATCAGTGCCACCTATCAGTTCAGCAGATTAGTGCCTCCTCCTCAGTGCTATTCAGTGCCACCTATCAGTGCAGCATATTAGTGCCCCTTTAGTGTCTTCTCATCAGTGCCACCTATTAGTGCCACCTATCAGTGCGGCATATTAGTGCCTCCTCATCAGTGCCACCTATTAGTGCCATCTATCAGTGAGGCATATTAGTGCCTCTTCATCAGTGCCACCTCATCAGTTCCACCTATTAGTGCCACCCATCAGTGCGGCATATTAGTGCCTCCTCATCAGTGCCACCTATTAGTGCCATCTATCAGTGAGGAATATTTGTGCCTCCTCATCAGTGCCCTTCAGTGCCGCCTCATCAGTACCACCTATTAGTGCCACCCATCAGTGCGGCATATTAGTGCCTCCTCATCAGTGCCACCTATTAGTGCCACTCATCAGTGCGGCATATTAGTGCCTCCTCATCAGTGCCACCTATTAGTGCCATATATCAGTGAGGCATATTAGTGCCTTCTCATCAGTGCCCTTCAGTGCCGTCTCATCAGTGCCACCTATTAGTGCCACCTATCAGTGCTGCATATTAGTGCCTCCTCATCAGTGCCACCTATTAGTGCCACCCATCAGTGCGGCATATTAGTGCCTCCTCATCAGTGCAGCATATTAGTGCCTCCTCATCAGTGCCACCTATTAGTGCCACTCATCAGTGCGGCATATTAGTGCCACTCATCAGTGCGGCATATTAGTGCCACTCATCAGTGCGGCATATTAGTGCCTCCTCATCAGTGCCACCTATTAGTGCCATCTATCAGTGCTGCATATTAGTGCCTCCTCATCAGTGCCACCTATTAGTGCCATCTATCAGTGCTGCATATTAGTGCCTCCTCATCAGTGCCACCTATTAGTGCCATCTATCAGTGCTGCATATTAGTGCCTCCTCATCAGTGCCACCTATTAGTGCCATCTATCAGTGCTGCATATTAGTGCCTCCTCATCAGTGCCCATAAGTGCAGCCATGGGTGTCCGCAGAACTTTTTTCAGGGATAGGGGCATCATTTTAAGGTAAGCCGTGCTCGGCCATGTCATGAAGGGGAGGGGCTTAGTCATATTTATTTTCAAATATTTATTTTTAAAGGGGAAATGGTAGAATTTATTTTTAAAGCGTTTGTTAACCTAAAAAAAAAAATTATATATATATATATAGATCCTGTTCCCTTAAAGCATGTTATACAGCACAGTGCTGTGTAATTTGGCCCCTTCTATCACCTAAAATACCTGGCTGATCCTGCCTGGTTATGTCCTCCCCTCTATAAACTGACCACAGAATTCCATGGCTGCTGAGCCCTGACACCGTGGTCAGTCTATGTGTCTCCATCATCCACAGCCCTCCTGTCCTCCTCTGTCCTCACTCCCCCCTGTCTGCTCCTGTGTCAGTGCCCCCCCTCCCCCCCCCCTGCTGTACTTTCATTTGAAGTTTCATATCCTGTCTACAGTCTGTTTAACCACTTCAGCCATGGAAGTTTTTACCCCCCTTAATGACCACAATGTCTACCATGTCACCCAAACAGCAGGGCAGGGGCGGGAGGAGCTGCAGATCGGAATAAGGGTGACATCGTCAGGTGGGCGGGGCAGCCGGGAGAGGAGATGCGGACTGAGCACTGCCTCTGCCCTGCCAAAAGGTTAGGAGTCCTGTGCAGGGGGGAGACAGAGATTAGGATGGGGAGGGGAAAGGGGGGAGACTGCAGGGGAACTGTGATGGAGGTGACTGTGATTGCTCTCAGGGACTGCTTTGTAAATGGGGGACTGAGATATAATGGGACTGCACTGTAATATATAGGGGACTGTACTGTAAAATAAAGGGGAATGCACTGTAATATAAAGGGGAATGCACTGTAATATAAAGGGGACTGCACTGTAATATAAAGGGGAATGCACTGTAATATAAGGGGGACTGCATTGTAATATAAAGGGGACTGCACTGTAATATAAAGGGGAATGCACTGTAATATAAAGGGGAATGCACTGTAATATAAGGGGGACTGCACTGTAATATAAGGGGGACTGCACTGTAATATAAAGGGGAATGCACTGTAATATAAAGAGGGGACTGCATTGTAATATAAGGGGGACTGCATTGTAATATAAAGGGGACTGCACTGTAATATAAAGGGGAATTCACTGTAATATAAAGGGGAATGCACTGTAATATAAGGGGGACTGCACTGTAATATAAGGGGGACTGCACTGTAATATAAAAGGGGAATGCACTGTAATATAAAGAGGGGACTGCATTGTAATATAAGGGGGACTGCATTGTAATATAAAGGGGACTGCACTGTAATATAAAGGGGACTGCACTGTAATATAAAGAGGGGACTGCATTGTAATATAAGGGGGACTGCATTGTAATATAAAGGGGACTCCACTGTAATATAAAGGGGACTCCACTGTAATATAAAGGGGACTGCCACAATATAAATATTATAAAATTGGGTAAGGGTATATATCTCACAATCTAGGGCCAATAAATGTATGATTTGGTGAATAAAAGTATATGTGTCTAGCATATATGTCTATATGCACTGTAATATAAAGGGGACTCCACTGTAATATAAGGGGGACTCCACTGTAATATAAAAAGGGGACTGCATTGTAATATAAGGGGGACTGCACTGTAATATAAAGGGGACTGCACTGTAATATAAAGGGGGACTGCACTGTAATATAAAGGGGGACTGCACTGTAATATAAAGGGGACTGCACTGTAATATAAAGGGGACTGCACTGTAATATAAAGGGGGACTGCACTGTAATATAAAGGGGACTGCACTGTAATATAAAGGGGACTGTACTGTAATATAAAGGGGACTGTACTGTAATATAAAGGGGAATGCACTGTAATATAAAGGGGACTGCACTGTAATATAAAGGGGACTCCACTGTAATATAAAGGGGACTCCACTGTAATATAAAGGGGACTCCACTGTAATATAAAGGGGACTGCACTGTAATATAAAGGGGACTGCACTGTAATATAAAGGGGACTCCACTGTAATATAAAGGGGACTCCACTGTAATATAAAGGGGACTGCACTGTAATATAAAGGGGACTGCACTGTAATATAAAGGGGACTGCACTGTAATATAAAGGGGGACTCCACTGTAATATAAAGGGGGACTCCACTGTAATATAAAGGGGGACTCCACTGTAATATAAAGGGGGACTCCACTGTAATATAAAGGGGGACTCCACTGTAATATAAAGGGGACTCCACTGTAATATAAAGGGGATTCCACTGTAATATAAAGGGGACTGCACTGTAATATAAAGGGGACTGCACTGTAATATAAGGGGGACTGCACTGTAATATAAGGGGGACTGCACTGTAATATAAAGGGGGACTGCACTGTAATATAAAGGGGACTGCACTGTAATATAAAGGGGACTGCACTGTAATATAAAGGGGAATGCACTGTAAAGGGGCACTGTAATCATTAAAGTGTCCCTTTACAGTGTAGTCCCCTTTATATCACAGCCCCTTTTACATCACAGTGCCCCCTTTACAACGCAGTGCCCGTTACATTAATATAAAGGGGACTGCACTGTAATGTAAAGGAGGGGGGGGCTGTGATGTGAAGGAGAACTAAGGACACTGATATAAAGGGGGGACTGTGCTGTAAAGGGAGGTTGTGGTGTGAAGGGGGGCTGAGGACAGATTCTGTGAATATCCCATCCCCCGCCCCCTGGAAAATTGGCTGCCATGAAACGATCCCTGGTGCCAAAAAGTTTGGGAATCGCAGATCTAGGGGATAAAAAGTGTTTTTGATCCAAACAACCAATTAAATGCACGTTACCCCAACACATGCAACATTTTCAATGGCCCCCCCAATGCACTATGGGTGTTGACTTTATTGCTCCGCCCCTTACCTTTTCATCCCACAAGGCCATGTTAGGAGCCATCTCCTTGGAGGCAAAATCAAAGGCCACCTTCTGAAATTCCTTCTGTTCTTCAGTCAAGCCAATGGAGGCTACAGAAGGAAAAGAGACGCAAATAAGAACAACGTCCTATAAAGGATAACTAATCACAAGAAGAAAAACCATTATTCATAATATATTGCAGCTTAGCAGTTCTTTAACCACTTTACCACCGGAGGATATGACTGCTCAGTGACCAGGCCCTATTTTGCGATTTGGCACTGCGTTATTTTAACGGACAATTACGCGGTCGTGCGACGCTGTACCCAATTTAAAATTGACGTCCTATTTTTCCCACAAACAGAGCTTTCTTTTGGTGGTATTTGATCACCTGTGCGATTTTTATTTTTTTGCGCTATAAACAAAAAGAGCGACAATTCTGAAAAAATTACAATATTTCTAACATTTTTTTATATGAAATTCTCAAAAAAAAAAAAAAAATGTAAAAAATCTAATTTTTTTAACATTTTAGGCCAATCTGTTTTCTGCTACATATTTTTTTTTTTTTTTTTTTTTTTTTTACCAAAAAAATGTAAAAATAAAAAATCTAATTTTTTTAACATTTTAGGCCAATCTGTTTTCTGCTACATATTTTTGGTAAAAAAAAAAAAAAAAAATGTAAAAATAAAAAATCTAATTTTTTTAACATTTTAGGCCAATCTGTTTTCTGCTACATATTTTTGGTAAAAAAAAAAAAAAAAAAAAAATGTAAAAATAAAAAATCTAATTTTTTTAACATTTTAGGCCAATCTGTTTTCTGCTACATATTTTTGGTAAAAAAAAAAAAAAAAAAAAAAAAAAAATCTAAAAATAAAAAATCTAATTTTTTTAACATTTTAGGCCAATGTGTTTTCTGCTACATATTTTTGGTAAAAAAAAAAAAAAAAAAAAAAAAAAAAAAAAAAAAAAAAAAAAAATCGCAATAACCGTATTTTGATTGGTTTGCGCAAAAGTTATTGCGTTTACTGACTAAGGGAAAGATTTCTGTCATTTTTATTGTTTTTTTTACTAGTAATGGCGGCGATCTGCGATTTCATGCAGGACTGCAACATTGCGGCGGACAGATCGAGCCCCTAACTGACATTTTTGACAATTTTGGGGGTGACATTACTACAGTAATCAGTGCTAAAAATATGCACGCTTATTGCGATTTTTTACCAAAAATATGTAGCAGAAAACAAATTGGCCTAAAATGTTAAAAAAATTTATTTTTTTTATTGGGAATGTTCTATAGCAGAATGTGAAAAATATTGTTTTTTTTTTTTCAGAATTGTCGCTCTTTTTTTGTTTATAGCGCAAAAAATAAAAATCGCACAGGTGATCAAATACCACCAAAAGAAAGCTCTATTTATTTTTGGGAAAAAAAAGGACGCCAATTTTATTTGGGTACAGCGTCGCACGACCGCGCAATTGTCCGTTAAAATAACGCAGTGCCGAATCGCAAAATATGGCCTGGTCATTTAGGGGGGAAATCTTCCGGTCCAGAAGTGGATAATATAATATAATAATTACTGACATTACATTGCCCTTAACAGTATAACTATTGGTGCAAAAACTGAAAAGTAAGATGACACGTCATAGCTCTCACTAATTACCTAATGCATATAAAGAGGTCTATTTACAATTCAGACCGGTCGATATGTATGCACACAGCTGTCCTGAATAATCCCCATATTGTGTCCAATGTGTTTATTTCCTATGATCATCAGCTCCATCTAGTGGCCATAAAACTATATTCTCATAATTGAGGGAATTCAATGAAATTCGCCATTATGGCCACTAGATGGCGCTGAGAAGTAACCACACGGAAGAGACTTCTATCACAAGCACAGCTGTCCTCTCCCCCAGCAGTCATGTGACCATTCCCTTAACCATCATGTCTGACAGAGAACACCGCTCATGTGATCTGCGCCCCGCCCATTTCAGGTAAAACACAAGGTCAGCGAATCTATTCGCCTTGGCTCCTCCTCGTGCCGTCCAACCTCCCCCCATCCCACAGAAGCCCTTACGGTCTATCACTGAGGCTATTCCTCTGCGAGGAGCCGCCATCCGCCCGCCCACAGCATCCCGGAGGCATCGGGAGAGCCGAGAAGCCGCTCTCAAGCCGGCCGCCATGTTTGGAAGCCGCGACGAAGTGCACGCTGGGAAGTGAAGTCCTCGGCAGCGGCTTCTTCTGTGTTCTAGACCAACGGACGGACTACATTCCCCAGAACCGCACACGGAAGGGGTGGGGGGGGCGCTGCCAGTTTTGAGGACGCTGATTGGCTGGAGGAGGAGGCACGGCTTAAAGGAGAAGCAGCAGTTAGGTAACGCTGAGAGGAGAGGGTAGGAGTGAGAAGACTCGGGGATCTTTATTTATTCCATACATGGGACTTTCATAGTGATTGACTGCATTTTCCAGGGCAGTCCTAGGGTTTGAGGTCCCTGGATATGACCCCCCCTTTCCACAGTTTTTTTTGTTTGCACTGTGTACCCCCTGCCTGTAGGGGGCTCTGTATATAATAATGTGACCACAATAATAACCCCCATGATTGGCGTCAGTGACCACAATAACAACCCCCATCATTGGCGTCAGCGACCGCAATAATAACCCCCATCGTTGGCATCAGTGACCGCAATAATAACCCCCCATCATTGGTGTCATTGACCGCAATAATAACCCCCATCATTGGCGTCAGTGACCGCAATAACAACCCCCATCATTTGTGTCATTGACCGCAATAATAACCCCCATCATTGGCGTCAGTGACCGCAATAATAACCCCCATGATTGGCGTCAGTGACCTCAATAACAACCCCCATCATTGGTGTCAGTGACCACAATAATAACCCTCATCATTGGTGTCATTGACCGCAATAATAACCCCCATCATTGGTGTCATTGACCGCAATAATAACCCCCATCATTGGTGTCAGTGACCGCAATAATAACCCCCATCATTGGTGTCAGTGACCACAATAATAACCCCCATCATTGGCGTCAGTGACCGCAATAACAACCCCCATCATTGGCATCAATGACCGTAATATTAACCGCCATCATTGGTGTCAGTGACTGCAATAACAACCCCCATCATTGGTGTCAGTGTCCGTAATAACAACCCCCATCATTGGTGTCAGTGACCGCAATAACAACCCCCATCATTGGCGTCAGTGACCTCAATAACAACCCCCATCATTGGTGTCAGTGACCACAATAATAACCCCCATCATTGGTGTCATTGACCGCAATAATAACCCCCATCATTGGTGTCATTGACCGCAATAATAACCCCCATCATTGGTGTCAGTGACCACAATAATAACCCCCATCATTGGCGTCATTGACCGCAATAATAACCCCCATCATTGGTGTCAGTGACCACAATAATAACCCCCATCATTGGTGTCAGTGACCACAATAACAACCCCCATCATTGGCACCAGTGACCGCAATAATAACCCCCATCATTGGCGTCAGTGACCGCAGTAACAACCCCCATCATTGGCATCAATGACCGTAATATTAACCGCCATCATTGGTGTCAGTGACTGCAATAACAACCCCCATCATTGGTGTCAGTGTCCGCAATAACAACCCCCATCATTGGTGTCAGTGACCGCAATAACAACCCCCATCATTGGCGTCAGTGACCGCAATAACAACCCCCATCATTGGCGTCAGTGTCCGCAATAACAACCCCCATCATTGGCGTCAGTGACCTCAATAACAACCCCCATCATTGGTGTCAGTGACCACAATAATAACCCCCATCATTGGTGTCATTGACCGCAATAATAACCCCCATCATTGGTGTCAGTGACCACAATAATAACCCCCATCATTGGCGTCATTGACCGCAATAATAACCCCCATCATTGGTGTCAGTGACCACAATAATAACCCCCATCATTGGTGTCAGTGACCACAATAACAACCCCCATCATTGGCACCAGTGACCGCAATAATAACCCCCATCATTGGCGTCAGTGACCGCAATAACAACCCCCATCATTGGCATCAATGACCGTAATATTAACCGCCATCATTGGTGTCAGTGACTGCAATAACAACCCCCATCATTGGTGTCAGTGTCCGCAATAACAACCCCCATCATTGGTGTCAGTGACCGCAATAACAACCCCCATCATTGGCGTCAGTGACCTCAATAACAACCCCCATCATTGGTGTCAGTGACCACAATAATAACCCCCATCATTGGTGTCATTGACCGCAATAATAACCCCCATCATTGGTGTCATTGACCGCAATAATAACCCCCATCATTGGTGTCAGTGACCACAATAATAACCCCCATCATTGGCGTCATTGACCGCAATAATAACCCCCATCATTGGTGTCAGTGACCACAATAATAACCCCCATCATTGGTGTCAGTGACCACAATAACAACCCCCATCATTGGCACCAGTGACCGCAATAATAACCCCCATCATTGGCGTCAGTGACCGCAGTAACAACCCCCATCATTGGCATCAATGACCGTAATATTAACCGCCATCATTGGTGTCAGTGACTGCAATAACAACCCCCATCATTGGTGTCAGTGTCCGCAATAACAACCCCCATCATTGGTGTCAGTGACCGCAATAACAACCCCCATCATTGGCGTCAGTGACCGCAATAACAACCCCCATCATTGGTGTCAGTGACCGCAATAATAACCCCCATCGTTGGCGTCATTGACCGCAATAATAACCCCCCATCATTGGTGTCATTGACCGCAATAATAACCCCCATCATTGGCGTCAGTGACCGCAATAATAACCCCCATGATTGGCGTCAGTGACCGCAATAACAACCCCCATCATTGGTGTCAGTGACCACAATAATAACCCTCATCATTGGCGTCAGTGACCGCAATAACAACCCCCATCATTGGTGTCATTGACCGCAATAATAACCCCCATCATTGGCGTCAGTGACCGCAATAATAACCCCCATCATTGGTGTCAGTGACCGCAATAATAACCCCCATCATTGGCGTCAGTGACCGCAATAACAACCCCCATCATTTGTGTCATTGACCGCAATAATAACCCCCATGATTGGCGTCAGTGACCGCAATAACAACCCCCATCATTGGTGTCAGTGACCACAATAATAACCCTCATCATTGGCGTCAGTGACCGCAATAACAACCCCCATCATTGGCGTCAGTGACCGCAATAACAACCCCCATCATTGGCGTCAGTGACCGTAATAACAGCCCCCATCATTGGTGTCATTGACCGCAATAACAACCCCCATCATTGGTGTCAGTGACTGCAATAATAACCCCCATGATTGGCGTCAGTGACCGCAATAGCAACCCCCATCATTGGCGTCAGTGACCGCAATAACAACCCCCATCATTGGCGTCAGTGACCGCAATAATAACCCCCATCATTTGTGTCATTGACCGCAATAATAACCCCCATGATTGGCGTCAGTGACCGCAATAACAACCCCCATCATTGGTGTCAGTGACCACAATAATAACCCTCATCATTGGCGTCAGTGACCGCAATAACAACCCCCATCATTGGCGTCAGTGACCGCAATAACAACCCCCATCATTGGCGTCAGTGACCGTAATAACAGCCCCCATCATTGGTGTCATTGACCGCAATAATAACCCCCATGATTGGCGTCAGTGACTGCAATAATAACCCCCATGATTGGCGTCAGTGACCGCAATAGCAACCCCCATCATTGGCGTCAGTGACCGCAATAACAACCCCCATCATTGGCGTCAGTGACCGCAATAATAACCCCCATCATTGGCGTCAGTGACCGCAATAATAACCCCCATGATTGGCGTCAGTGACCACAATAATAACCCCCATGATTGGCGTCAGTGACCGAAGAAATAACCCCCATCATTGGTGTCAGTGACCACAACAATAACCCCTATCATTGGTGTCAGTGACCGCAATATCAACCCCCATCATTGGCGTTAGTGACCGCAATAATAACCCCCATCACTGGTGTCAGTGACCACAACAATAACCCCCATCATTGGTGTCAGTGACCACAACAATAACCCCCATCATTGGCATCAGTGACCGCAATAATAACCCCCATCATTGGTGTCAGTGAATGCAATAATAACCCCATCATTGGCGCCAGTGACCGCAATAATAACCCCCATCATTGGCGCCAGTGACCGCAATAATAACCCCCATCATTGGCGTCAGTGACCGCAATAATAACCCCCATCGTTGGCTTCAGTGACTGCAATAATAACCCCCATCATTGGTGTCATTGACCACAATAACAACCCCCATCATTGGCGTCATTGACCGCAATAACAACCCCCATCATTGGCGTCAGTGACCGCAATAATAACCCCCATCGTTGGCATCAGTGACCGCAATAATAACCTCCATCATTGGCGTCAGTGACCGCAATAACACCCCCCATCATTGGCGTCATTGACCGCAATAACAACCCCCATCATTGGCGTCAGTGACCGCAATAATAACCCCCATCGTTGGCATCAGTGACCGCAATAATAACCTCCATCATTGGCGTCAGTGACCGCAATAATAACCCCCCATCATTGGCGTCATTGACCGCAGAAATAACCCTCATCATTGGTGTCAGTGACCACAACAATAACCCCCATCATTGGCGTCAGTGACCGCAACAACACCCCCATCATTGGCGTCAATGACCGCAATATCAATCCCCATCATTGGCGTCAGTGACCGCAACAACACCCCCATCATTGGCGTCAATGACCGCAATATCAATCCCCATTATTGGCGTTAGTAACTGCAATAATAGCCCCCATCATTGGCGTCAGTGACCGCCATAAGGACCCCCAGCATTAGTGCAAGTGACTGCCCTATTAACCTCCATCATTGGTGTCAGGGACCGGAGTAATAGCCCCCAGCACTGCTGTCAGTACCATTACCCCCACCCACAGACACACACGGTCACTGACAGTGAAATGTAATCCCCGTACCCCCCCCCCCCCCTGCATGATCAGTGGTAGTGCACAGTAAGCCCCATCCCCCCTCTACATTGGTGGCTATGGCAGTGACGGTCACACTGGCCCTGGATGGGATTCCTCTGTATATTCGTAGTCACAGCCTGGATTGTACTCTGATCATTCCATGTTTCTATATTTCAGGGGGGTGAACCATGCCGCCGGCTAAGAGGAAGCGGAGAGCCTCACCAGACAAAGGTAAGACCTGAACCCTCCTCTACATGGAAGTTTCTGAATGAGGGTCTCGGTGCCCCTGTGAACGCGGTGTTCTCTGGACACTGCTGATCAGTCGTGGTAAAGAGCCACTGATTTGTCCAATCACAGCTGA
Organism: Pelophylax lessonae; assembly: GCF_965119305.1. NCBI lineage: Eukaryota > Metazoa > Chordata > Amphibia > Anura > Ranidae > Pelophylax > Pelophylax lessonae. Next base: position 29,703,026 of record NC_138779.1, on the reverse strand, counting down.
TCACAATGTAAACACATTTGCAGGTTATTGCCATTCCTTTCCTCACGCTGTCACAGCGTCAGTGAGAGGAGAGAGCCGGTAACCAGCTAGTGTGAAAGGGGACATCTGCACTGATCAGGGCACTGCTCACCAGTGTGCTGATGATTAGTGCAGCCCCAACAGTGCCCATCAATGCCCATCATTTCCGCCTATTAGTGCTCATCAGTGCCCATCATTGCAGCCCCAACAGTGCCTATCAATGCCGCCTATCAGTACCCATCAGCTCCGCCTATTAGTGCTCATCAGTGCCCATCAATGCCTCATCAGTGCAGTCTCATCAGTGCCCATCAGTTCCACCTATTAGTGCTCATCAGTGCCGTCTCATGAATGCCTCATCAGTGCCCACGAGTGCCACCTCATCAGTGCCCATAAATGCCTCCTATCAGGGCTCATCAGTGCAGTCTCATCAGTGCCCATGAGTGCCTGCTATCAGTGCTCATCAGTGCAGTCTCATCAGTGCCCATCAGTTCCGCCTATTAGTGCTCATCAGTGCCACCTCATCAGTGCCCATAAATGCCTATCAGTGCCCATCAATGCCTCCTATCAGTGCTGCCTCATCAGTGCCCATCAGTTCCGCCTATTAGTGCTCATCAGTGCCGCCTCATCAGTGTCCACGAGTGCCGCCTCATCAGTGCCCATAAATGCCTCCTATCAGGGCTCATCAGTGCAGTCTAATCAGTGCCCATGAGTGCCTGCTATCAGTGCTCATCAGTGCAGTCTCATCAGTGCCCATCAGTTCGGCCTATTAGTGCTCATCAGTGCCCATAAATGCCTCCTATCAGTGCCCATCAGTGCAGCCTCATCAATGCCCAACAATGCCTCCTATCAGTGCCGCCTCATCAGTGCCCATCAGTTCCGCCTATTAGTGCTCATCAGTGCCGCCTCATCAATGCCTCATTAGTGGTCATCAGTGCCCACGAGTGCCGCATCATTAGTGCCCATCAATGCCTCCTATCAGTGCCCATCAGTGCAGCCTCATCAATGCCCAACAATGCCTCCTATCAGTGCTGCCTCATCAGTACCCATCAATGCCTCCCCTCAGTGCCCATTAGTGCAGCCTCATCAGTGCAGCCTCATCGGCGCACATCAGTGAAGGAGAAAAATTACCTGTTTGAAAAATGTTATAACCCAAACTAAGAAAAACATTTTTTTCTTCAAAATTTTTGGTCTTTTTTTGTTTGTTTAGGAAAAAAATAAAATTACAGAGGTGATTTAATACCACCAAAAGAAAGCTCTATTTGTGTGAAAAAAAAATGATAAAAAATGTAATTTGGTTACAGTGTAATTGTCATTCAAAGTGGGACAGCGCTGAAAATTGGCCTGGGCAGGAAGGGGGAAAAGTGCCGGTAGGTAAGTGGGTAATCTATACTATACTGTACAGTAAGTCACAAGTGTGTGAGCCCGTACAGCGCACAGGAGCCATTGGTTTTTGCATGTGGAGCTGAGTGTAGGCAGCCTTTGTTAGTCAGTGCAGGCGGAGCGGCTGCACCAACTCACACTGTCTGCAAACAAAACAGCTGTACGGCCTCCGCCCCCCCCCCCCCCCCCATGTGAGTGAACCCCAACAGACGCTTTCCAAAAATTCTGTATGTAGTGTTTTTGGAGATGCGCCATTAAAGAGGTCCGTGTCTGATACTCTGCACTGAAACTCACCTGTTCAGGTACTCTAGCTCTATATATGCTAAGGGTGAAACCTCTGGCCGGAGATGCAAGTCCCCGCCCATTATTAATGGCTGGGACCAGCTAATTGGCTGTATACAATCACAGCCCAGAGCTCTGTGTTGGTAAACAACACAGATCTCTGTACAGAGGGAGCGCTTTATCAGTTTCTCATCCCATCTTATTTGTTAACCCCTTCCCAGCCAGTGTCATTAGTACAGTGCTAGTGTATAGTATTTGGAAAAGAAGGTCCAAGCGCTTATGGATTTTAAATAAATAAATTAAATAAATAAAGCAAATCAAAAGTGTATTGTCACTGTATTAGTGTCACTGGTGATGTCAGTTAGTCAGTTCCCATCAGCATCAGTTAGTGTCAGATTGTTTGCCACACTATCACAGTCCCATTATAAGTCGCTGATCACCACCATTAGTAGTCTAAAAAAAAGTATATACATCATAGTTCTGGTTAGTTAATGGTGACCCTATTCTAAAGATCTTCACTGGACTCACTATTGATCATCTTTTTGTAATTTTTTAATTTTTCATGTGGATATTTTATAATTCACACATTATTATATTTGTTTGTGTTGATTAATATTTTTTCACATAATATGATATATTGATGATATTGGAATCACTATTCCTTCTTTATTAGTGGTGCATTGCGCTTCTGGTGTTGCACATATTATGATAGGTTTCACTTTGTTTTTTAATATATCATAGTGTGTAGATGCTATAACTGTAACGCAAACCAATCAATATATACTTATTGTTATTTTTTTTTTTTTTAAAATGTAGCAGAATCCATTTTGGCCAAAATTTACGAAGAAACTTGATTTTTTTATATTTTGTTTTATTGGATATGTTTTATTGCCAAAAGTAGAAAATTTCGTTTTTTTTTTTTTTTCAACATTTTTGGTCTTTTTTTTCATTTATTTCGGAAAAAAAAACAAAAAACCCAGTGGTGATCAAATCCCTAAACAAAAGCCAAAAGAAAGCTCTATTTGTGTGAAAAAAAAAATAATATAAATTTTGTTTGGGTGTTGTATGACCGCACAATTACCAGGTAAAGTAGCGCAGCGCCGAACAGCAAAAAAAAATGGCCTGTCATGAAGGAGGTAAAACATTCTGGAGCTGAAGTGGGATAAGGCCCCTTTCACACTTATGTGACCTAAAAGTCGCACAATTTTACCGCGATTTGACTGGACTTGAAGCAATGCCTATTAGTGATTGACTGATATCGTTTTTTGTTGCCGATACCGATATTTTGGTTATCGCGTATTGATATCGGCCAATATTTTCGTACATTTAAAACATTTTTTTTTTTTTATTTACAGGTACTCTTGTGGAGGGATCTGGGGGTCTAAAAGACATCTGCATCCCTCATCTGCACTTAAAAGCATTCAAAACGCCAAGTTAGGCTGTTTTGAATGCTGTCATTTTCTTTAATCTGGCGCCGAGTACCCGGAAGTGATGTCGTCCCCTCCCGCTGCTTGTAATGACAGGCGAGCGGCTTCTCAGTCGCATCGGTTCTCATTACAAGACAGCCGACCGTCGGCTATGGACGCCGATACCGGGGTGATGCCTCTAGCTGCAGGCATCACTCCAGTACAAGCACTTTACCGAAATATCGGCAATATCGGTAACCTCAGGGGCCGATTCCAATGTATAGGGGAAAGTGCATATCGGCCCTCGATATATCAGCTTTGCCAATAATCTGTCGATCCTTATACGCTATGTCTCTGGACCTCAAAACACATTAAAATCAGCCCAAAGTAATGCAGGAACTACTTTGAAGTCGTTGTGACTTGAAGTCGCACAGAAATGAACGGTACTCATTGGAAATCATGGAGTACGATTTGTCATGCGACTTTGCAGTCCCAAATCTCAGGACAAGTCGCATAAGTGTGAAAGGGGCCTAAGCTGCATAATTCTGCATTTTTTTCATTGAAGGTTGTCCAGAAATTCCTGCTTTTTACCAAGCCCCCCCTTCTGTGTTCTGATAGATTCCAAGGAGCTGAATGATGAAAAGAAAGATTCAGGTGCAGAGCAAAAGGTGAAAGGGCGAAGGAAGGCGGCAGCGTCTGGGGGCTCCGCCTCTAAAGAGAAGCAGAAAGAAGAATATTGTTGTTGGTTGATGAAATCTGAGCCAGAGAGTCGGATAGAGAAAGGTATGGACATGAAGGTAGGTGATGGAGGAAGGGCTTGTGCACGTGACTGTATGTAAATGTATTAGAACTATTTATTGCACATGAGAATTAAATAGGACCCCAACAATATCCGGCTAAAAAATGCATAATTTCACTATGTTCAAATACCTTTTTTTGCCTCTTTATTTTGCGGTCACCTGATGTAGCCCTGCATGGCTCAGGGTCTGATAGTGGGCAGAGATTTGTTTCAGCATGTGACCAAGCTCTGAACCCAAGCGTTTAATGAAAGAACCTGTCCCCGCCATACCTTTAGAAGTGCATGCTCTGCTCTGCTCACCACTGAGTGGTACAGAACTTCGCTCTGCAATCTGCTGATCAATTGCTTGATTACATGCTATCCGGAACAGATTGCACAGCTAATGTCTACAACAGAGGTCTTCAAACTATGGCCCTCCAGTTGTTCAGGAACTACAATTCCCATCATGCCTCGTCATGTCTGTGGTTGTCAGAGTTTTACAATGCCTCATGGGATGTGTAGTTCCGCAACAGCTGGAGGACCGTAGTTTGAGGATCCCTGGTCTACAACATCCAGTGGGCAGCAGGAATTGACATGCACATGTAAAGGGATGCTGGGTATCCCTCTTTTATAAAATGCTTGGGCTCAGAGCAGAGCAGGGCTCCCTCCGAGGGGCAAACTGGAGCGTTCCCAGTGAGAGTGGCAGCTCTGATCAAGAGGACCGAATGGAGTTACCACTCTGAATAAGGAGGCAGAGACAAATGACCAGGTCAACCAAATATTTTTAGGTATATAGTTATAGAGATTTTGGTTTTAGAGCCCAAAATGTTTACTTTTAGGTAATAGAATTTACTTTAGTAGATGAAATTTACTGGAATTCTTTTGACACCCCCCCCCCCCACCCCCGGTTAAAAAAAAATGATCACTCACACGCTGCAGTTCTGCTTGCAGTACTCTGTCACATTGTGCTGACCTTGGCTCACAGTATTGGAGTCATCACATGGCATTACGTGTAGTATTTTAGTTTTACAGGAAGGACCACCCACCGCTGCTGAAAATGGACCCGTAACATCATAGCACTGACCAGAAGACTGAGCACAAAAATAATTGCTACATAAATAGTTAAAAATTATTTCTCTGTCGCTCATTGACAGACGTAGTCTTCTTGATTCACAAGAACTGGGTTATGTTGTCTCCGCAGGAGTAGGACTAGGCAGAAAAGAAAAAACGTTCTGGCTCCACCCTAGGGGCAGTCCCAGAGGGTATATCCTCCCTCTCTCTGCTACAAGGCATCAGTTTTTTTCTGTCTAGTCAGGAGTAAGGACCTAAGTTCCTTGCTGGGATCTCTGGTCCTGGCAAGATTTTTTTTTTTTAGAAAAAATATTTTTTAGGTAGTTTTTTCCTGTGAGATCTTCAAGCAAATACGCCGGACTGGGCGACACTAGTGGTCACCCCAGCCGGCCTACGAGCGCGCGCAGACCATTGCATTGCGCTTGGTCGGCCGCGACACATTCAAGTAAGTATGCGGGGCCGGGCGACGGGCTGGATGTTGAGATCCAGTGGTCACCCTGGTTTCTGCCTACGAGCGCATGCAGACCAGAGCTCCGCGCTGGGTCGGCCGCGACGGAGTCCCATTGGAGGGACTGACCTTGCGAGTTAAAAGTCTCGCTTGGACGCCAGGAACCAGAGAGTCGAGGCATCCGGAGTGGTCCACAACCCCCCACCCCGGTGGAGAGGGTATTGTGAAGAGAGGGTGCCTGTCGGTTCGGTATGGTGAGTAAACGTTCCCTTTTTTCCTCGTTATGAGGCAGTATGAATTATGGGCCCCTCCATACATGGTCAGTATCTGTCTGACACTAAAAGTCCCCCTTGTAAATACAGCATGTGTTTGGTGGGAAGTGGACTTGGTTTGAGAGCTAACACTCTACCCAGCAGACTGTAGTATTACAGCAGACATAGGAGGTATAATCCTACCTTAATTGTAGTGTACCTCCTGCAGATCGATAAACCGCCATGTAGCAGAGATGCAGGTGGATGTGCTGGGAAAAACGATTTCGGCAGTCCGTTGCCATTTTGCCGTAGACCGGGTGCATGAATGTCCTCAGGTCACGCCGGCCGCCATGTTTTTGGAGTCTATTGTCTCCTGTATGGGGGCGGCCATGTTTGATGAGCCCAGCTACCTCGTGGAGAGCTGGGAACGCAGGAAGGCGTACACAGGGGGCGGAGCCACGTCCTTCTACCCGGGAAAACTAACACAGCTCTTTCCAGTCTGTAAAAGACAAACGCTGACTGCAGTTGGTTGGAAACTTCTCTGCATCGGGTGGTGAGCCTTGAGGGTCCCTCTCTCTCTCTCTCTCTCTCTCTCTCTCTCTCTCTCTCTCTCTCTCTCTGTGGGGATCAAGAAGCAGGTACTCTGAGGGGCGCTATTGCGCTAGGGGGATACACATAAAAAAAAAAAAAGAGGTATTTTTTATTTAAAAAAAAAAAAAAAAAAGTTTTTTGTTTTTTCTGGCAGAGGTGTTCTGAATTAACATGGACCCTGCCACTCATGTATCTCCACCAGATCCCCTCGAGGTGTCTGCAGGATCCTCCAGCACCCCACTGACGGTTGAATCATTGTCAGCTATTATGGAAACTTTTGTGTCCCGGGTGGAAGTGGCTTGTCAGGGACAGGGCGCAAGAAAGCGACCCCCGCCTAACCCCTTATTATCTGAAACTTCGGATTCAGAATCTGAGCCTATTTCTGCAGTTGCAGGTACTTCATCTGGGATTGGTGTCTCGTGTACTGTCTCTTCAGACAGTGAGGAGGATGTTTCGGCATCAGCCATAGCCCGAGAGGAAGCGTTGGTAAACGCACTCATTGTATCTGTTCAAGAAACCTTAAGATTACAGGGTATTCCGTCGGAAATAGCTGAAACTGAAATCCCCTTTGGGACTAAAAAAACGCATCAAAGTAGCGAAGGTTTTTCCATTGCCCAAATGTTTTGGCAATCCAATCAAAGAAGAATGGAGTCTGCCAAAACGCACTTCTGCTATTTCTAAACGCATTAACAGGCGTTATCCGTTTGAGGAAACCCTCATTAAGAAATGGACAGAACCACCTGTGGTGGATTCACCAATTGCTAGATTGAATAAAGCCACGGTTATTCCTTTAGAAGACGCTCCGTCTTTTAAAGATCCAGTGGATCGCAAGATAGAAGCTATGTCTCGCACCATGTTTTCCTTGATTGGATCAGCTTTCAGACCAATAATTGCTATTGGACTGGTTTCGCAGACTGTAACTGAATGGACCAAGTGGTTGCGCCGGGACTTAGAAGAAGTCCCTCAGGCGGTATCAGATTTATTGGAAGTGCGTCCAATTCTGGACTTAAGGGCACTCAATTCCTTTCTCAACATAAGAAAATTCAAGATGGAATCCATTCGCACAGTAGCAGCCTTCCTGCATCCAGGGGATGTCCTAGCGTCCATAGACATCAAGGACGCCTATCTTCACATTCCCATTTTCGCAGGACATCAGCGGTTTCTACGCTTTTCCGTAGAAGAGAACCACTATCAGTTTGTGGCGTTACCTTTCGGTCTCGCCACGGCTCCTCGGGTCTTCACGAAGGTGTTGGCACTACTGCGCCAAAGAGGCATATCGATTCTAGGTTACCTAGACGATCTCCTGCTTCATGCAGAGTCTCCTCAGACCCTGCTACAAAACATAGAAATTACTATAATTTCTTTACAGGAATTCGGGTGGCTGGTGAACCAGCAAAAGTCATTTCTGGTTCCCACCCAGAGGCTCGAATATCTGGGTCTAATTCTAGACACAGTCAGGACAAGAGTTTTCCTTCCGGTAGGGAAACTCCGAAAGATTCAATCAGCAGTCCAGTTGTTACTATCCAACAGCTGGTCTTCTCTTCGAACTTGCATGAGGGTTCTGGGGTTGATGGTGGCTTCCTTCGAAGCAGTCCCATTTGCCCAGTCCCATACCCGAATTCTTCAGCAAGAGATTCTTCTCAGATGGAATCGGAATCCGGAATCCCTGGACAATCGGATCCGATTGAGCAAACAGACCAGAGAGTCTCTGGTCTGGTGGCTTCGGTCTCCGATGCTCAGCCAGGGAAAGTCATTTCTGTCAATATATTGGATGATAGTGACCACGGATGCCAGTCTATCCGGATGGGGAGGAATTTTCGGTCAGTTATCTGTCCAGGGACTTTGGTCCCCGGAAGAATCCAGGTTGCCGATAAATGTATTGGAACTGAGAGCGATCAGACTTTGTCTGATTCACTGGACCGAGCAGCTCCAGGGCAGCCCGGTTCGGATCCAGTCGGACAACGCCACGGCCGTGGCTTATGTCAATCACCAGGGGGGCACCAAGAGTGTCTGAGCGGCCAAGGAAGTGGGGCTTGCATTCTTCGCTGGGCGGAACTATTTGTTCCAGCGATCTCTGCGGTGTTCATTCCGGGGGTGGAAAATTGGCAGGCAGATTATCTCAGCCGTCAGACTCTGGATCAGGGGGAATGGTCCCTCCATCCAGAAGTTTTCCACCAGTTGTGCCTACGTTGGGGCACCCCGGATGTGGATCTGTTGGCATCACGATTCAACAGGAAAGTACAGAGATTCGTGGCTCGCTCCCGCGATCCTCTAGCAGAGACCGCAGACGCACTGATCGCCCCGTGGGGGCAATACCAGCTAATGTATGCCTTCCCTCCTCTCGGGTTACTGCCAAGACTTCTTCGCAGGATAGAGGAGGAAGGAATTCCAGTAATCCTGGTAGCTCTGGACTGGCCTCGCCGAGCTTGGTACGCCGACTTGGTCAGACTGGTGGCGGACGTCCCGTGGAGACTTCCTCTCAGGGAGGACCTACTGTCTCAGGGACCGATCTTCCATCCTGCTTTACGATCGCTGGCTTTAACGGCCTGGCTATTGAGACCCAGGTGCTGAAGGACAAGGGATTGTCAGCTTCAGTTATTTCTACTCTAGTTAAAGCAAGGAAAGCGACTTCCAGAAAGATTTATCATCGCACATGGAAGTCCTACATTGCATGGTGTGAACCTCTGGGGTTCCGTCCATGGTCTTATTCGGTTAGTCGAATATTAGCTTTTCTGCAACAAGGGGTTGAGCAGAAACTGGACTTGAGTACTATCAAGGGTCAGGTCTCAGCATTAGCTATCTTCTTTCAGAAGCCTTTGGCTACTCATTCCTTGGTGCGGAATTTCATCCAGGGGGTGCGACATCTGGCTCCGCCAGTGCGCGCGCCGTTACCACCCTGGGATCTTAATTTAGTATTGTCGGTTCTTCAGAAACCTCCCTTTGAAGATATTAGGGAGATTCCTCTACCTACGTTGTCCCAGAAGGTGGCCTTCTTGGTGGCTATTACTTCTGCACGCAGGGTGTCAGAACTGGCCGCATTATCTTGTCGTTCACCATATCTGGTGGTTCATAGAGATAAGGTGGTTCTTCGTCCGAATCCATCCTTCCTACCAAAAGTGGTTTCAGAATTTCATCTGAATGAAGAAATTGTATTACCTTCCCTGTGTCCTAAGCCCAGTCATCCTCGGGAGTTTGCTTTACACTCCTTGGATGTGGTCCGGGCGATCAGGGTATACTTGAAAACGACAGACTCGTTTCGCAAGACGGATTCACTTTTTGTGATCCCGGATGGACCCAAAAAGGGGTTGCCTGCATCTGCCGCGACCATTTCCAGATGGATCAGACAGACGGTAGTACAGGCTTATTCTATTAAGGGTCGGGAGCCCCCGTTCCCTGTTAAGGCGCACTCCACTCGGGCACTTAGTGCGTCATGGGCCTTTCGCCATCAGGCGTCAGTGGTTCAGGTGTGCAAGGTGGCTACCTGGTCGTCGGTGCATACCTTTACAAAACATTATAAAGTTGATGTAATGGCATCGTCTGATGCCTCGTTTGGCCGCAAGGTTTTGCAGGCCGCCATTTGAGGAGACCAGTGGTCTACCTCGAGGGTTTTTTTCCGTTGGAATTTTTATTTGAGTCTCATTCTTTGTTTATAATGAGCCTTTAAAACTTCTAGTTTGGCACCGGTTGGGCCTTCTAGATTGGATTTTGATTTCTGTCAATCCCACCCCTCATTTGTGGCACTGCTTCTGGATGTCCCAGTTCTTGTGAATCAAGAGGACTACGTCTGTCAATGAGCGACAGAGAAATCGGATTTTTGTAAGATCTTACCGTAAAATCCTTTTCTCTTAGCTCATTGACAGACGTAGTACCCGCCCCTCTATCATTGAGTTGGGTTGGGTTAAATTCTCTGTTGCTGCTTTGTGACAGAACTGATGCCTTGTAGCAGAGAGAGGGAGGATATACCCTCTGGGACTGCCCCTAGGGTGGAGCCAGAACGTTTTTTCTTTTCTGCCTAGTCCTACTCCTGCGGAGACAACATAACCCAGTTCTTGTGAATCAAGAAGACTACGTCTGTCAATGAGCTAAGAGAAAAGGATTTTACGGTAAGATCTTACAAAAATCCGATTTTTTTATGTTTGTAAAAGAGCTACATATTTATAAAAAAGGGGGACTCTTACAACCCCCAAAACATGGTTGATTTTCTTTGGCGATTATTACCCCCCAAAAAAAATGATGCCTCCTAAGGTACAAGCTTTAGCATAGTGCTTTTGCTTTTTCAGTGTCCCCTTTCTATCTTTTACAGTACCTGGTTAATCCTGTCCGGCCCTGACTTCCCCTCTCAGAGCTGACCACATTGATCATGTCTGCTGATCTATAAAAGTGTGGTCAGTTTGTGTGCCTCTGTCATCCCGCTGCCTCTCCTCTCTCCCCCTGCCTGTCAGCTCAGTCTGTGTGTCAGCCATCTCCTCTCCGCCCCTCCCCTCTTACTGCTATAGCCATATTCTTACTAGTGTGAAAATATGTAATCCTCTCTCTTACATAAAGATTTAATGTGCAGTATTTGTAGTTTTTAAAAAAATTATTCTGCAAAATTACTTCTTTACAGTGCAGCTGGGCGCTCGCGTGCCCTCCCGCCGCTCTCTTCCTGGCTTACATCAGAAGGGAAACACAGCCCCTCTCACTGTAGTGCTCCGATCGAGGAGGTAGAGCGCTGGCAAGTCATGTGAGCGCCCAAGGGCGATGTAAAATCAGGTATTTTGCTTAATCATTTTTTTAAAACTACAGATACTGCACATTAAATCTTCATGTAAGAGAGGGGATTACATGTTTTTATCATGAGTGACTTTACAACCACTCTAAATACTATTCTGGACTTGTATGTGGACTGGTGCATCTATTCCTTCTCCTATATAACTTTATAAATAATGTGCCAGTTTACTGTCCTTCAAACTTTAGGGTTTAATAGGGGAGAAGGTGTGGTTGAAAGAAGGTGGGACATAATTCCTGGATAGGCAGAAATGAGAAAAGAACCCCCCAAAAGCATAGGCTTTTTTGTTACATTCTTTGCATACTTTGGGCCCACATAATCCCATTCATTTTTGGGGGTTCTTTTCTCATTCCTTCAAACTTTAGAGGTGCCGGACTGTGGCCAGAGGGAGAAGAAAATGTCCTGGCTTCAGTGGGAAAAATAGCGCCCCATCATTTGTGTCAATGAGAGGAATTGTGCCTGGTCATTGGTGTCAGTGGAAGGAATAATGCCCCATCATTGGCGTAAATGGGAGGAATAGTGCCCCATCATTGGTGTAAATGGGAGGAATAGTGCCCCATCATTGGTGTAAATGGGAGGAATAGTGCCCCATCATTGGTATCAGTGGCAGGAATAGTTTCCCATCATTAGTATCAGTGGATAGCCCTATCATTGGTGTCACTGGGAGAAATAGAGCCCCTTCATTGGTGTCCTCTGGAGGAATTGGTAGGAAGAGGAATGTTGTCCCATTGTTGGTGTCAATGGGAGGAATAGTGCCCCACTGTTGGTGTCAGTGGCAGGAATTATGTCCCACTGTTGGTGTCAGTGGGGGTAATAACGACCAAAGTGCTGGATAAAAGCAAGTAATGAGCTGAATCCTGGGCCGCAGTTTTTCATTTCAGCACCATTCTCCCACTGACACCAATGATGGGGGCACCATTCCTCCCCACTGACACCAATGATGAGGGCACCATTCCTCCCCACTGACACCAATGATGAGGGCACCATTCCTCCCCACTGACACCAATGATGGGGGCACCATTCCTCCCCACTGACACCAATGATGGGGGGCACCATTCCTCCCCACTGACACAAATGATGGGGGGCACCATTCCTCCCCACTGACACCAATGATGGGGGGGCACCATTCCTCCCCACTGACACCAATGATGGGGGGGCACCATTCCTCCCCACTGACACCAATGATGGGGGGGCACCATTCCTCCCCACTGACACCAATGATGGGGGGCACCATTCCTCCCCACTGACACCAATGATGGGGGGCACCATTCCTCCCCACTGACACCAATGATGGGGGGGCACCATTCCTCCCCACTGACACCAATGATGGGGGCACCATTCCTCCCCACTGACACCAATGATGGGGGGCACCATTCCTCCCCACTGACACCAATGATGGGGGGCACCATTCCTCCCCACTGACACCAATGATGGGGCACTATTCCTCCCACTGACACCAATGATGGGGGGCACCATTCCTCCCCACTGACACCAATGACGGGGGCACCATTGCTCCCCACTGACACCAATGATGGGGGGCACCATTGCTCCCCACTGACACCAATGATGGGGGGCACCATTGCTCCCCACTGACACCAATGATGGGGGGCACCATTGCTCCCCACTGACACCAATGATGGGGGGCACCATTGCTCCCCACTGACACCAATGATGGGGGGCACCATTGCTCCCCACTGACACCAATGATGAGGGCACCATTCCTCCCCACTGACACCCATGATGGGGGGCACCATTGCTCCCCACTGACACCAATGACGGGGGCACCATTGCTCCCCACTGACACCAATGACGGGGGCACCATTGCTCCCCACTGACACCAATGACGGGGGCACCATTGCTCCCCACTGACACCAATGACGGGGGCACCATTGCTCCCCACTGACACCAATGACGGGGGCACCATTGCTCCCCACTGACACCAATGATGGGGGCACCATTGCTCCCCACTGACACCAATGATGGGGGGCACCATTGCTCCCCACTGACACCAATGATGAGGGCACCATTCCTCCCCACTGACACCCATGATGGGGGGCACCATTCCTCCCCACTGACACCAATGACGGGGGCACCATTGCTCCCCACTGACACCAATGATGAGGGCACCATTCCTCCCCACTGACACCCATGATGGGGGGGCACCATTCCTCCCCACTGACACCAATGACGGGGGCACCATTGCTCCCCACTGACACCAATGATGGGGGGCACCATTGCTCCCCACTGACACCAATGATGGGGGGCACCATTGCTCCCCACTGACACCAATGATGGGGGGCACCATTGCTCCCCACTGACACCAATGATGGGGGGCACCATTGCTCCCCACTGACACCAATGATGGGGGCACCATTCCTCCCCACTGACACCAATGATGGGGGCACCATTCCTCCCCACTGACACCAATGATGGGGGCACCATTCCTCCCCACTGACACCAATGATGGGGGCACCATTGCTCCCCACTGACGCCAATGATGGGGGCACCATTCCTCCCCACTGACACCAATGATGGGGGCACCATTCCTCCCCACTGACACCCATGATGGGGGGCACCATTCCTCCCCACTGACACCCATGATGGGGGGCACCATTCCTCCCACTGATACCAATGATGGGACACGGTTTACTCCCACTAATGCCAGGATATTTTTTTTTCTCCTACTGGCCACAGTCTGGCCCCCCCCCCCCTTAAAGTTTAAAGGACAGTAAACTGACCCTTTGTTTAAACAGTTTGGAGATCCCTGATCTAATATATCTAGTGCTGGAATAATGGTATAGATCTGTTCCTCCATACTGGGTCATGACTGATAAAACCTTTTTATTGTCTTTCAGTTTGGAATAGAAGATTTGAAGGCCCAACCTGACCAAAGAGCATGCTGGGACGGAGTGCGAAATTATCAGGTCAGAATAAACATGTCAACATTGAGTCTTTTATTACAAGTTCCTAGGGGGAGGGGTCTGTGTTCCTGGGATGAGCGGGTCAGTATGTGCCTCCTGTATAATTATTTGTCTTAGAAAAGTGTCAGATGGACTTTTTGTTGTTGGTAACGCACACTTTTTACGTGAGGCCTAATGGTCGTTCAGAAATAACACAATGGATCTTGCTCATAATTATGAGTACGTCTCTAACAAATTGGTGTCTGCCTAGGCTCGGAATTTCCTGAGACAAATGAAGGTCGGTCAGGAGGCGTTTTTCTATCACAGTAACTGTAAGGAGCCCGGAATCGCTGGGGTTGTGAAGGTGAGGATAAGAAATGACAACACTGCTGTGTTCTGATAACCGATGTACAAGGCCTTGTGTAATATCTGCAGGAATGGGAAGATAGAGGGGATCCCATTGGTGATCAGAGAATAAAATGGTGGCTGTTGCAATTTAATAATGTTGCACACTATTTGTGCAGCCATTGATCAAACACAAATTTTCATGAAAAAATGCATTAAAATGAGTCTTGGTGCACACAAACATAATATAAAAAAAATTTTTTTGGTAAAATATAAAAGATGTTACATCGAGTACCTAGATACCAAATATGTCAAGGTTGTGTGAAAAGGCAACAAACTGCGCTACCTAAAAGTTTTAATTTGTGATGCTTTAAAGTATTTACCTCTCCCCTTGTAAAACAACCCATTCAGTTTAAAATAGAAATGAAAGGCAAAACATGTGTGCGGCAGGTATAAAAAAAATCCCTGTTTTTTTTTTTTTTTGAGTTTAACCAATTCTTGACTGGAAGGATTTGCCTCCTTAATGACTAGGCCATTTTTTGCGATTCAGCACTGCGTTATTTTAACGGGCAATTGTGCAGCGATGTAACTAAATAAATTTGTTGTCCTTTTTTTCCCTACAAATAGATTTGTTTTGGTGGTATTTGATCACCTGTGCGATTTTCTATTTTTTTTTTTTTGCGCTTTAAACAAAAAACAGCATCCGTTCTGGAAAAAACAAACAATATTTTTCACATTCTGCTATATAACATTCCCCCCAAAAAAATGTCAAAATCAAATTTTTTCATCCTTTTAGGCCAATTTGTATTCTGCTACATATTTTTGGTAAAAAAAATCGCAATAAGCGTATTTTGATTGGTTTGCACAAAAGTTATCGCGTCTAAAAACTAGAGGAAAGAGTTATGTCCTTTTTGTTTATTTTATTAGTAATGGCAGCTATTTTTTTTTTTTTTTTTTTTTTTTTTTTGCGGTGGACAGATCGGACTCCTAACTGACATTTTTGACACTTTTGGGTGGACCAGTGACATTACTACAGTAATCAGTGCTAAAAATATGCACTGTTACTGTTCTAATGCCATTGGCAGGGAAGGGGTTAACCTAGGGGTGATCAAAGGGGTAAGTGTGAGTCTAGGGGAGTGTTTTCTAATTGTGGTTGGAGGGACTTGTGAAATGATCAGAGACCTGTGTTCCTATATAGAAGGATCACAGGCGCTTTGTGATCATTTTAGAGAACAACGGTCAGCTGACCGGGGAGTTCTCTCTGTGGGGAGCGATGAAGGGAATCTGTGCCGCTGGTCTTGTGCATCAGCATCCCCGCTGCCTAGTGGGGGTGGCCGCGCGCTCGCCCCGGGATCGCTCCCCGCGGTCCCGACGTACCCCTATGTCTGTTTGCGCAGCCAAGCCAGCCTGCCACTGTAAATCTGCGGTGGGCAGTCGGCCAGCGGTTAAAAAGATGTAAGCTCAAAAAAAAAAATGGAAAAATTAAAAACCTGTAAGCCAAAGGCATAATGGGCTATTATGCATCGCATACTAGCTCATTATGAAATACTTGCCTTAGAATGAAGCCCCCACAGTGCCGCCCACTAAGCAGTGACACAGCCGTCCTGATTTCTGATTGGCCGGAAGTGCGATGACATCACTTCACGGCACAGGGCTCTGAAGGAACAGCACAGGTGGCCGCTCCTTCAGAGCGCATGCCCTGATGACGTCATCGGCTGCATGAAATGCAAATATCTCCTAAATAGTGCAAGTTTAGGAGATATTTACAGTACCTATAGGTAAGCCTTATTATAGGCTTACCTATAGGTACAACTTACAGAGGGGGTTTACAACCTCTTTAATAAATTGAGCTGAAATGTATTTACACACAGCTGAATGACTCTTTTCCCTTTCCTGCCTGCTCTGTTCAGAGGCTTATGGAGTGTCAGAGAGACAGTCTGAAGGTAAACTGCTTCTGCTCTGCTGTGTCTTTTAGAAAACCAACATTTCCCTTTCAATCTAATCTCACAGGCTGACCATTAATAAAGATTTTACTTGCTGAACAGAGATTTTCTATAAATAATAGTTTTGGTAATCCTGTGCTTGCTGTTGATTCGTTTTCCTGTTTTGGATAGTAGAAGAGGCACCCAGTGTGGTATTCTACTCTGCAGATGTGTTGTGTGTTCAGAGATGTCCCTCTCATACTGCTGACCACAGAGGGTTCATTGCTTGGGCTTTTGGCACTAATGATCTAGTGCAGGGATCTTCACACGACGGCCCTCCAGCTGTTGCGGAACTACATATCCCATGAGGCATTGTAAAACTCTGACATTCACAGACATGACTGGGCATGATGGGAATTGTAGTTCCTGAACAACTGGAGGGCCATAGTTTGAAGACCCCTGATCTAGTGTACCTAATAAAGAGGCCTCTGAGTATATTTCTCTATAAATGTGGAGCTACTTTTACATAAACCTGCTTGGGATTTGTGTTCGGCTGAACTTCTAAGAAATGTTCTTCCTAACCGTAGATTGTGAAGGAGGCATACACGGACCACACTCAGTTTGATCCGAAGAATCCTCATTATGATGCTTCTAGCAGCCGGGAAAATCCAAAATGGTCCATGGTGAGTGCAGAGGCGAGGGACATCTTAAAGGGTAACTCCACTTTTGTGGGGAAAAAACAATATAGCGTATACAAATGTTTTGGATCGGACCAGAACCGTCCGAAATTATATCTGTCCCATGCGACACAAATCATATTGTAATTGAATGTTATTAAAAATGCCCTTTCCCTTTCAATCTGCAGCTGTTGTAATTTTCTGAAAATGCAATATGGCCACCTGGAGCTGTTCTGTACACAGAATGTATACTGACCACACCCCAGAAATATAATTTCCTGCTTGTGATTGGCTCGCTGATTTCCCCAGAAGTCTGCACTAAGATACAAGTCAGATTTCTGGCATCCCCTGCAACAAAAATGTCATTTTTGGTGAGATTCTCCCAATAGGAACACGTCTAAAGGGAGGCAGACCCAGCAGATTTCCTCATTAGAGCCCTGCAGTTGCCACATATGATATATAATTATGAAACCACTCCCATTAGATCCACTCAGCACAGAGGAACAAACAATGATTTCTTCAGAATAACAAAAGATAGGAATCTGCAACAAAGTTTGTTAAAATCCCTGCAATGTACAGAGATCACCCAGAGGGGAATGTTTTTTTTTTTTCCTCCACAAAGGTGGAGTTACACTTTAATAGCATCATGGGCCCCTGGGCAAAGTGATGCACTGGGGTCCCCAGCAGCCTGCCCCAATTGACGCACCTACTCTGAAGAATTAAAGTATAAATAGTTGATAGAATTAAACATGTATATAGTAGTGCTTTCAGTAAAATCAATTTGAAAGTATTAGAAAACCTGCCATAAATCAAAGACTAATCAACCTAATAATCCAATATAAAGAATCAGTAGAGCAGAGGACATGGCATCAGAAGGGCAAAGAACAGGTGTCAGTGGGGCAAAGTGTGTGTGTGTGTGTGTGTGGGGGGCAAGAGGGTACAGTACAGTGGGCAGAAAGGTACAGGAGGGCACAGTACAGCAGTCAGGAGGGTGCAGTAATGTATGATTAAGAGATGTCTCCTCAGGCAGAGCAGCACAGGGAAGCTGCTGTCAGATCTTACCTATTCTGCCACTCTGTCACTGGAATGACGTCTCCCCCCTCTACCTAATTTGAAACAATTCGAAAACATGCCATAAATCAAAGACTAATTATTATTATATTATACAGGATTTATATAGCACCAACAGTTTGCGCAGCACTTTACAATGTGAGGGAAGACAATCCAGTTACGATACAATTCAATACAGGAGGAACTAGAGGGCCCTGCTTTTTAGAGCTTACAATCTAGACTAATCAACAAGGCATCAGAAGGGCAGAGTACAGGTGTCAGTGGGGCAAAGGGTGGGGGGGGGGGCAAGAGGGTTTAGTACAGTGGGCAGAAAGTTACAGGGGGGACAGGAGGGTACAGTACAGCAGTCAGGAGGGTGCAGTAATGTATAATTAAGAGATGTCTCCTCAAGCAGAGCAGCACAGGGAAGCTCCTGTCACAGATCTTACCTATTCTGGCACTTTATCACTGGGTTATATCTACAGCTGTGCGAACTGTCAGATCACACTGCGATATGTGATCTGATCTGGGGGTGTCGTTAACTTAGAATTGACACCTCCAGCGTATCGCATTTGGCAGTGTGAGCTGCCTCGTCTGCGGATGCGATGCGGGAACACGCAGTATATTCGCAGTGTTCCCGCATCGCAATAGTGTGAACCGGGACTAAGTCCCGGTTGACACTGAGTGCGGCTTTGAAATTCTGCTACTTCAGTGTGATTTCAAAGCCACCAGACAGACATTTCATGTCTGGCTTTCCGACATCTGTGCGACTTCATGCACAGATGACTATGCAAGTCACATGTGAAATCGCCAAAAATAGTGCAGGAATCTTTTTCAAAATGGTGCAAGTCAGAGTTGCACTAATTTGAACAGTTCCATAGGCACAAATAGGGTGTGACTTGTCATGTGACTTTAAATTTGTCAAATTGCGGATCACGGTGTGAACCGGGGGGGGGGGGCGGGGGGGATATATATGTTTGTATTCCACAGCTGACTCTGATCTGTCCCTTCCCCAGGTGGATGTGCAGTTTGTACGGATGCTGAAACGTTACATCCCATTGGCAGAGCTGAAGCAGCTGCATCAGAAGCACAAGACATCGGACGGCCCTCTGCGAAACATGGCGCTCTTTACCAGAGCACGGCTGTCCGTACAACCCCTCATACAAGGTGCAATGTGCTGCTCAGAGCATGGCTGTCTGTAAAGCCCCTCATACAAGGTGCAATGTGCTGCTCAGAGCATGGCTGTCTGTAAAGCCCCTCATACAAGGTGCAATGTGCTGCTCAGAGCATGGCTGTCTGTAAAGCCCCTCATACAAGGTGCAATGTGCTGCTCAGTGCATGGCTGTGGATCCGTTGTATAAATCTGTACAGGCACTGAGCCTCATATAATCAGAGGCAATCAAAGTTAGTGAACTTGTGCTTGGCTCATGCAGGGTGCACTAGCAGCTTCACTTTAAAGCGGCAATAAACCGCAGCTTGTTAAAAAAAAAAAATACCTGTAAGGCAATTACATAATGTGCTAGTATGCATCGGTTCCGGCACAAAGCTCTGAAGGTCAAGCAAGGTATGCCGGACCTTCAGAACGCATGCGCCAGCCATGCAGGGTGAATATCTCCTAAACGGTGCACATTTAGGAGATATTTATTTTACCTACAGGTAAGCCTTATTCTAGGCTTAATTGTAGGTAAAAATCACAAAGCCGGCTTTACTACCGTTTAATGTCCGTTCCAGCAACTGCCTATACTTGGCCAGCTATTACTTATATCATGGAAGCGAGGGGAGGATCCCTGTGTAAGCTTACATAAGGCTAAGGACTCTCTTCTTGCCCATGTGACAGCAATGGTTGTAATTGGTAATGTACACTGAGCCATGCGTATGCGCAGGGCAGCCATCAAAAACTTTTGGGCCCCTTACACAGCTTTAGGCCTGGGTCCCCCAGAGCCCGTCCAGCTGCCATCCCACTGAATCTGCCCACTGGCCATCCTACCGAATTCTTCAGTGCATCCACTTTTTTTTAACACTCTTACAACCTAATATATGAAAATGAATCCAATCCAGCAAAGAGGCATCCCCATATAATCAGCAAAGTGATGGCCCAATCCAGCAAAGAGACATTCCAATCCAGAAAAGAGAAGGCCCCATATATTCTGCAATGAGACATCCTAATCCAGCACTGAGACATCCCAATCCAGAAAAGAGAAGGCCCCATATATTCTGCAATGAGACATCCCAATCCAGCAAAGAGACAGACCCCTATATTTAGCAAAGAGACATCCCAGTCCAGCAATGAGACCTCCCAATCCAGCAAAGAGACCCATATATTCAGCAAAGAGATATCCCAATCCAGCAATGAGACCTCCCAATCCAGGAAAGAGACAGACCCCTATATTCAGCAAAGAGACATCCCATATATTCTTCAATGAGACATCCCAATCCAGAAAAGAGAAGGCCCCATATATTCTTCAATGAGACATCCCAATCCAGCAAAGATACAGACCCATATATTCAGCAAAGAGACATCCCAATCCAGAAAAGAGAAGGCCCCATACATTCTTCAATGAGACATCCCAATCCAGCAAAGATACAGACCCATATATTCAGCAAAGAGACATCCCAATCCAGCAAAGAGCCAGACCCATATATTCAGCAAAGAGACATCCCAATCCAGGATAAGACATCCCATCAGCTGCATTGGCTCACTCTGTGGCTGCCCTGCTCTAGCAATTGCTAGTTACTACAGCATTAACAACTTGGTCTCATTGGTTGGGGTCTGGGCCCCTTGGTACGTCTGGGCCCCCTACATGTATATGGCCTGTTTCCCCCCCCCCCTCCACACCCCCTGATGGCAGCCCTGTGTATGCGGCTTAGAGTACAGTACGGCACCTGTGCCATGGTGAGGTAACTCCTATGTGCATGCATGGTAGTGACATCATCCTGGCTCTGCCATTAAAGTGGCTGAAAGAAACGAACCTGGAAAGAAGAATGGGTGCAAATGGAAGCGCCAAGCACTTATAGAGAGAGCAGTGCTGGAGGTCTTAATTTGACAGGTAAGTCTGTCATAATTTGCTAGAATGTAATGCATATGAACATAATATGGCCTAAAGCTACAGGAGGCCCTGTTTAAAAAAAAAAAAAAAAAGTTTACTACCACTTTAATTACCAATGGTCAGCCAGCAGTTACTGAGTTTGTGTCATGCTGCCATCTTGTGGATATTGTGTGGAAATACATGAAGAATTCACTTCTTCACTGGGAGCATTGCTCTTACCTAAGCAAAAGGTGACACAGCAAAGGAGATTTTCCTATCCTAGCGTTACAAAAAAGCTGTAATCAAACCCTCTACCTTCTTTTTCTTAACTCCTTCCAAATTCATTTTGGTGGAACTCTACTTTAAGCCCACGTTCACATTGATCCGATTTGACATGTCCTATCGCATGTGTCAAATCAGAGCTAGAGCCAATTACCGGCAATGGAACCGTCCGAATATGTGCGGCGCCGACTTTCCCGCACGCACCGATTCCTAAAAGTAGTTTCTGCACTTCTTTGGCGATTTCAATAGACATCTTCCCCCGAAGTTGGATTTAAAATGCCGGTTTGAAATCGTCCAAGTTCAGCTGATTTCAAATGTGAACCTACACTAAGGGCCAGTTCACACTATGGAAACGCGGTCCAGATGCGTTCCGGATGCTTTTCTGCATGCGTGTTTTTGATGCATTCCAGTGCGTTTTTTGATGGGTTTTTGGTGCGTTTTTGATGCAGTCCGGTGCATTTTTTCCTTCCTTTTTTTTTTTTTTTTAACTCTTTTTATTAAAAAGGATAAAAAACTGACTCTGTAATCAAAACACTCAACATGAGCATAGAAAACAATGAGGTACAATACAGTACAAAAGTATATTTCTATGCTAACAAATATACAGCATTCTACTTCATAACAGTCCTAAAATATAATCTTAGAATTATGAAGGCTGAGAAGAATCGGGTTGAACATATACAGAATATAGAAAACAAGAGGTTGGGAGACCAAGAGAATACAGATGTACCCTGTTACTCTGTATCCCAACAACCAACTAAGGGCACCAAACACGAGTTTGAATAAAAATAGTAGATTTATTTGGCACGTATGCCATAAAAATTGATTTCAAGACAGAAAACAGACACTTGGGTGGTGAACCATGGTGACACTAACTCACAAAAAATGGAATAAAATCAACAATTCCCTGAGCTCGGCGCTCATAATGAATTTGTCGTCGAGCTCCTGGAATTTCTCCTGGGCCACAATTTCTTCCAGTTCATGAACAGATACTATCAGCAGATTAGAGGAACCTCGATGGGGGCGCCGTGGGCCCCGGCCTACGCATGCCTCCATCTTGGCCTTTGGGAGGAGCAGGTTATTTATCCATCCTCAATTTACCTCAGCCACTCACACCTGTGGCTGAGGTACATTGATGATGTCCTGCTTCTCTGGAAGGGTACCCCTGCTGAATTGGATCAATTCATGGACGATCTAAGCCAAAATGACCGCAATATATGGTTAACATATACGGCGAGTACTAATAGTCTCCCTTTCCTCGATCTCCTCATTTCAGTGGATGATGGGGAGATCAAGACTAAAACTTATCGGAAAGACACTGCAGCCAATACACTTTTGGCCGCAGATAGCCACCATCCTAAACATTTGATTAATAGTATCCCAGTGGGGCAGTTTTTACGTCACAAAAGAAACTGTTCGAAAACCAGCAGACTATCAGGAAGAGGCAAAACAACTGCACCAAAGATTCAGGGAGAGGGGATACTCCCATAGTATTATTAAGAAAGCACGGAAAAGAGCAGGACTTAGACCAAGATCCACCCTGCTTGGCGAACAAGAAGCAGGGACCACAGATGTGACGACTGTTGGTGATCGATACCCACGTATTATCACCCAGTACGGCACACAATGGAAGGAGGTTGGGTCAATCCTAACAAAACACTGGCAAGTCCTTACAGTGTCCCCCCTTATTGAAAAACTAGTAGGTCCCAGGCCCCTACTTACAGCCAAAAGGGCTAGAAATCTGAAAGACACACTTTGTCACTCGGAATTTGTCAGGTCACGGAGTAATGAGAATTGGCTAACCTCTTTACCACAACCAAAAGGAATGTTCCCATGTGGCCATTGCCAGATTTGTAAATTGGTAATCAAGTCCAAAACTTTTACTAGTTGTAATGGGCAAAATAGTTTTACTATTAATGATTTCATTAATTGCCAAACAGAAAGAGTCATATATGAAATTATTTGTCCTTGCCAAAAATCATATATTGGCAAAACTAAACGTCAACTTAAAACACGGATTCTTGAACATGTTGCCGATATTAGGAAGAAAATTGACAAAAGGACAGTTCCCCTTCACTTTATAGAGCATCACGATGCCAGTCCCGACGGTCTAAGGGTCAGGGGGATATATGCTCTTAACCGGTTGCCGACCGCCGCACGACTATATACTGCGGCGGTCAGCCCCGGCCAGGCAGAGTGACGTATCGGTACGTCACTCGCCTGTCACTGACTTGCGAGCCTATCGCGGGCGGGCGCGCGCCCGCCGAGGCGCGCGCCCGCCGCGGCTCGTTCACAGGCAAGTCAGTGCGTGTGACCGGCGGACTCGATGTCCGCCAGTCACACTGCGATCGCTCCTGTGAAGGGAGAAAGACAGAGCAGCTTGTGTAAACAAGCTGCCTGTCAGTTCTCCCTGTGTAAAAGTAAAGATCTGACCGTTCTACTATGTAGAACGGTTGATCTTTGCTTTTACACCAATAGGAATGTCCCTACACAGTAGAAAGCACGCCCCTAGGACACACTTAACCCCTCCCTGTCCAATAAAGTTAACCCCTTCCCTGCCAGTGTCATTTTTGCAGTAACAGTGCATATGTATAGCAGTGATTACTGCAGTAATGTCACTGGTAACCCCAAAAGTGTCAAAAATGTCAGTCAAGGGTCCGATCTGTCCGCCGCAATGTCGCAGTACCGAAAAAAAAATCGCAGATCGCCGCCATTACGCGTTAAAAAAAAAAACACCAAAAATGACAAAAATCTTTCTCTTTGTTAGTAAACGCGATAACTTTTGCGCAAACCAATCAAAATACGCTTTTTGCGATTTTTTTTTTTTACCAAACATAGGTAGCATAAAACAAATTGGCCGAAAAATGTTAAAAAATTTTGATTTTTACTTTTTTTTTTGGGGAATTTCATATAAAAAAATGTGAAAAATATTGTTATTTTTGCAAAATTTACGCTC
This sequence comes from Pelophylax lessonae, assembly GCF_965119305.1. Taxonomy (NCBI): domain Eukaryota; kingdom Metazoa; phylum Chordata; class Amphibia; order Anura; family Ranidae; genus Pelophylax; species Pelophylax lessonae. The sequence goes on along the minus strand of NC_138779.1, from coordinate 29,678,875 downwards.
TTTTTTTGTTTATAGCGCGTGATCAAAAAAATCGCACAGGTGATCAAATACCACCAAAAGAAAGCTCTGTTTGTGGGAAAAAAAGGACGTCAAATTCGTTTAGGTACAGCGTCGCACGACCGCGCAATTGTCCGTTAAAGTCACGCAGTAAAAAATCGCAAAAAAACCCCTGGTCCTTTAGCAGCCAAATCCTCCGGGGCTTAAGTGGTTAAATTGCCTGCAAGGAGGGGAGACTTTGACCAGATCCTCCTCCAGAAGGAGAAAATGTGGATCTTTAAGATGGGATCTTTAGTACCAATGGGACTCAATGTTGAATTCAGTCTACAGCCCTTCCTGAACCCCTGAATCCTTTGTCCCTTGTGACTGGTATCGTGATGTTACTAACCTTCTTTCTATCAAACTTCAATTATGGTTGACCATCTCCTTAGCCCCAACCTCCTCCTATGTTCAGGAGTATAAATACTAACCCTCCTGTGCGTAGCCTCCCCTCTTCTAAGGTCTTTCACAAATTGGTAAATTCACCTCAGGACTTAGTCCCTGAGGTACATAAAGGGCCCCTATCCTCAACCTATTAATAATCTAATTATGGTTCTCCATATCAAAGAATGTAGAGACTATCAGTCATTTCTATTTTCCTCTTTTCCCTTTTTGCTTTTCTAATTTAGTTTGCTGTGTAATTTTTAAATCACATGTATTTGTCCATTTATTCTTTTGTTAAAAGAATATAGCCCTGTCTCCATAGTGACATACATGGAGTCAGTGCTATCAACTTTGCTGGCAGAATGGCAAGATGCATTGAAGTATTCTATCTGATTAACTTTTAAGGAACGAGGACATCTTGTGGTGGAATATGGTAATTCATTCCCCTTAAGTCCCGCACCTAATTGAATGATCAATTAATTACTGCCAATTAAGGGCGGTATATATCGGTGCATCTTGATTACATTCAATAGCTCTGAGGAAACCAATCCGTTTGGTGAAACGCGTCAGCGTCCGGCATTGTGTACCAAGCTCCCATGCAACAGGCGACAATTGAGTTCCCAGCATAGGATCCACATCTATCGCTCCCCAGGCTGTTCCCCGTGGAGGCGTCCGGCCGTTTGGCTACACAGGAAGTGACGACCGGGAGGAAATCCTCTGACCCGGAAGTCAACCGCCACGGCCGCTGGCTAAGCCGCATGGAGGGGAAGAACGCCGACGGGTAAGAGCGCCAGTTCTACGGGATCTGGGGGACCGTGCCGCCTAATACCTCTACTCATCTTCCTCCCCCGCTACATGACCAGGACATTGGCTTACCTAGAATGAAAAGGTAAACATATGATCTATTGAGTCTGTGAACCAGGACGGTGAAACTTTTCCTATATCAACTACTCATCTCAGGTACATTGACTGTCCACCCAAAATCTATTTTGAAGTCTTTTCCAATATCAAGGACTGTCCTTACCCTGATGATCTAATTGATAAGTCGCCACTTGTTCACAATATTTAATACCTCCTTAATTTTGGAGAATCATTCACTGCAACCAACGACTTAATTTTGGACAAGCATGTTAAAAATCTATTGAAAGTCATCGGACTGACAACTATTTATATCATCAATACCTTTTCAAGATTATTTACATCATATTTTAGTTCACCAATTGGTGAATTTCAGCCAGGTCTTGTTTAACCCTAGTGTCCATAGGGGTATTATTGAGGTCCTCACATTATACCCTGCGCATTATCCAGCCTACTAGGTATGCTGGCTTACGCAGGGGTATAATGTTCTTGAGTATATGGTATATTCTCACATGCATGGGTGCCTAATTGTTGATTTTATTCCATTTTTTGTGAGTTAGTGTCACCATGGTTCACCACCCAAGTGTCTGTTTTCTGTCTTGAAATCAATTTTTATGGCATACGTGCCAAATAAATCTACTATTTTTATTCAAACTCGTGTTTGGTGCCCTTAGTTGGTTGTTGGGATACAGAGTAACAGGGTACATCTGTATTCTCTTGGTCTCCCAACCTCTTGTTTTCTGTTTTGACAATTTATGCTTGTGCCAACGGTCACCAAACAAACTAATGCAATTCAGTAAATATTTGTTACTCAATATTGGTGAGGTGTTCATTACAATATAGTGAACTTCTCTGAGCCCCTTATAGAACACTATATTTTGTTTTTTCATTTATATACAGAATATAGTCAGTTAAACATGAACAGTTTAGTGTCACTGTTACCCTCTTTTTTCTTAACCTTAAGAGCCAGTTCACACCACATGCAGTCCAGTGCGTTTTTTTTTTTCTGCATCAAAAATGCATGAATAGCAGGTTATATGGTTTTCAAAGCCATAGTTCACACCAATGTGGTCAGTTCCAGTAGAACATGCTGCATTTTTTCTGCACTGGACTGTACTGGAACGCGGTAAAACGCACAAAAAAACACATCTAAACGCACACAAAAAAACTCACTGGAACACACGTCCTTATTTAACCTCCCTGGCGGTATGATTCTTTTGGATTTTAGGTGCTGAAAGCGGTACCATTATTCTGCATGTAATTCTTGTGAATGAGCAGCCCAAACCAACTGTATACATTTATTATATAATGTATGTGTGTGTGTGTGTGTGTGTGTGTATATATATATATATATATATAATGTATACAGTTGGTTTGGGCTGCTCATTCACAAGAATTACGTGTATATATATGTGTGTATATATGTATGTGTGTGTGTATATGTGTATATATATATATATTATATAAAAAGTACAGTAAAATTGCAGGAAAGGGCACTGGGGGGCAATGTAATGTGATTTTTTTTTTATTTTGAATGGTATCAGTGTGTTTGGGTGTTTTTACATTTGAATTTGCCGCCGGTTCCACCCCCCTGTGAACGTCACGTCGCCGGAGACGGAAGCCGGGGCTCGCAGACGATCGGGAGGAAGCTCCACCGCCGCATACCGCCCGCATTCTTCGCTGGATCCCGGAGAAAAGGTAAGTAAAACCTCTACCAGGATCCAGCGATCTTCCTAGCGGTGTGGCTCGTGGTTACCGCTTTTGGCTCTAAAATCTAACCCCGAGTCACGCTTGGGAATACCGCTAGGAAGGTTAAGAAAAAAGAGGGGGAAAAATGCACTAGACTGCATCAAAAATACGCATGCAGAAAAGCATCCAGAACGCATCTGGACGGCGTTTCTATGGTGTGAACTGGCCCTAAATAAGGACTGTTTTTGGTGCATTCCATTTTGATGCGTTTTACAGCGTTCCAGTACAGTCCAGTGCTGAAAAATGCAGCGTGTTCTACTTTTTTTTTTTTTTTCTGGAACAGGAACCACACTGCTTTGAACTATGCCATTGAAAAACCCTATAAGCTACTATCCATGCATTTTTATGCAGAAAAATAAACTGCACTGGACTGCATGTGGTGCAATCTGTCTTTCAGGGCTCATTCACACCACATGCAGTCCAGTGCATTTTTTTCTGCATCAAAAACGCATAGAAAGTAGGTTATATGGTTTCCAATGACATAGTTCACACCAGTGCGTTCCATTTCCAGAAAAAAAAGTAGAGCATGCTGCATTTTTCCTGCACTGGACTGTACTGGAACACACATGTCCTTATTTGGGGTCAGTGGCGGCTGGTGCTCCATCAGTTGGGGGCGGTGGGTGGCAGATGGACCCCTTCCTCCCCGGACCCCCCTCCAATCACTATAGTGGCAGACGGACCCCCCTCCAATCTCTCCAGCGGCAGACGGATCCAGACCCCCCCACTCCAGTTTACTTACCTTGCTCCATGGGACTGGCAAGGCAGCGGCATCCCCCTCAGTCCCCATGTTCCCTCTCGGTGGCTGTCTCCTCACTCCTTGGCCAATAGGCCAAACGGGAAACAGGCCTCAGGACCCGCTTCCTGATTGGCCGAGAGGAGAATAAGTGTGGCAATAGAGAATATTCATTAGCTATTGTCACACAACTGGGTGGTCTCAGGGTGCAGTGCTCTGCGCCCCCAGCCCACCCTTTTTTGAAGCCTTTTAGAGCCTCTGGCTCTAATCACATGCTTCAAAAAAAAAAAAAATCCCCCATTGGAATCCATGCGTCCGGCGCCCTGCATGTAGATTAGGGGGCCGGACACATGGATAGGGGGGTGGCGCCCCTGCGCCCCCAATGGACGGGCCGGCACTGTTTGAGGTAATAAAAAATAGGAGGAAAAAATGCACTGGACTGTACCAAAAACAAGCATGCAGAAAAGCATCTGAAACGCATCTTGACTGCATTTCTATGGTGTAAACTGGCCCTCAAGCCTAACTTTGGGCTAATTTCGTTCTAAAAGGTCACCCGAAAAAAAAAAAAAAGGCTTTCACCCTATAGCTGCCCCTCTTCACCAGAAAATGAATTAGGGCTCTTTCACACAGTGGTGTCCGTCGGACGGACTCCGTTTCTCTCAGCGGGGGATCGATCCGCCGATCCCCCTCTGAGCAGGAGGATGACAGCTGTGTCTCCGTGCTGTGTGCGGAGACACAACTGTCAGGTCCCCATGCATCGGATGAATCGGATGGGAACGGACCGTCGGTCTGTTTTTTCATCTGATCCGCTGGACGGATGTAAAATAGGGTTTCCATCCGTCCAGATTTGACGGATCGGATCGGATGTAAGTGGAAATGTCTCCGCTGACATCTGATGCCCCATAGGGATGCATGGGGGACCGTTCAGATCCGCCAAAAAAAACGGACAGGTGGATCTGAGCGGTCGGCCTGTGTGAAGGGGCCTTAGTGGGGATTCTTTGAACTCGCCTACTTAAAAAGCTGGAAAACAGCTTCTGAAATGACATCAAAAGATAAACGCTCTATAAAACACCAACAATGCATTGAAGTCTTACATTACCTTTGATTCCTTTCATGCCTGCAGCTTTCTATGGATAATGACTCATACATGTTTTTTTTTTTATATTGCAGAAGAGTTTGACTTTGTCTTGAGCCTGGAAGACAAAAATCTCTAGCAGAGAAAACGCAAATTCCTGTCCTGTTTACAGAGAAGAATTATTAGCACTTGTTTCTTTTTTTTTGTACTTTTTAATACATTTGTTATATTTCAATGTGTTTGTCTGCAATGATTCAAAAGTTGTTCTCCTGACACACCTCATTCCTTTAACCATTTGATCTTGAGAACATTTTACCCCCACATTCATGACCAGGGCATCTTTTGCTTTTCAGCACTTCCCTACTTTAATTGGTAATTGTGCAGTAATGCGACACTGTATGCAAATTAAATGTATATCATTTTTTTTTTTTTTTTACACACGGAGCTTTTGCTGGTTTGTGATCACCGCTGGGTTTTTTACCTTTTGCTCTACAAAGGAAAAAAAGAACAAAAATTTTGAAAAAAAAAAACAAAAACCCCCACAACATTTTCTACTTGTTATAAAACCTATTTAATAAAATCGAATTTCCTCAAAAATGTAAGCCAAAATGTATTCTGCTACATGTCTTTGTTTAAATAAAAAAAAAAAATGTCCCAATTAGTGTATATTGATTGGCCTGTGTGAAAGTTATAGCATCTACAAACTATGGTGTGTGTATCGCTATAATATATATATATATATATATATATATATATATATACAGTGTGTGTGTATCTCTATATAATATATATATATATGTGTGTGTATCTATCTCTATAATGTATGTGTGTGTATATATATATATATATATATATATATATATATATATATACACAGTATCTCTCAAAAGTGAGTACACCCCTCACATTTTTGTAAATATTTTATTCTATCTTTTCATGTGACAGCACTGAAGAAATGACACTTTGCTACAATGTAAAGTAGTGAGTGTACAGATTGTATAACAGTGTAAATTTGCTGTCCCCTCAAAAGAACTCAACACACAGCCATTAATGCCTAAACCACTGGCAACAAAAGTGAGTACACCCCTAAGTGGAAATGTCCAAATTGGGCCCAATTAGCCATTTTCCCTCCCCGGTGTCATGTGACTTGTTAGTGTTAGAAGATCTCAGGTGTCAACGGGGGGAGCAGATGTGTTAAATTTGGTGTTATCGCTCTCACTCTTTCAAACTGGTCACTGGAAGTTCAACATGGCACCTCATGGCAAAGAACTCTCCGAGGATCTGAATAAAAAAAGAATTGTTGCTCTACATAAAGATGGCCTAGGCTATAAGAAGATTGCCAAGACCCTGAAACTGAGCTGCAGCACGGTGGCCAAGACCATACAGTGGTTTACCAGGACAGGTTCCACTCAGAACAGGCCTCACCATGGTGGACCGAAGAGGATGAGTACACGTGCTCAGCGTCCTATCCAGAGGTTGTCTTTGGGAAATAGACATATGAGTGCTGACGGAATTGCTGCAGAGGTTGAAGGGGTGGGGGGTCAGCCTGTCAGTGCTCAGGCCATACATCGCACACTGCATCAGATTGCTCTGCATGGCTGTCGTCCCAGAAGGAAGCCTCTTCTAAAGATGATGCACAAGAAAGCCTGCAAACAGTTTGCTGAAGACAAGCAGACTAAGGACATGGATTACTGGAACCATGTCCCGTGGTCTGATGAGACCAACGTCCCACATAGCCTACATTGTTGATGAGACCAAGATAAACGTATTTGGTTCAGATGGTGTCAAGCGTGTGTCGCGGCAACCAGGCGAGGAGTACAAAGACAAGTGTGTCTTGCCTACAGTCAAGCATGGTGGTGGGAGTGTCATGGTCTTGGGATGCATGAGTGCTGCCGGCACTGGGGAGCTACAGATCATTGTGGGAACTATGAATGCCAACATGTACTGTGACATACGGAAGCAGAGCATGATCCCCTCCCTTCAGAGACTGGGCCGCAGGGCAGTATTCCAACATAACGACCCCAAACACACCTCCAAGATCACCTTGTAAAGCAACCCATTTGGTTTAAAATAGATGTAAAATAAAATAAAGTAGAGCAGTGGACGATGTCAGTAGAGCAGTGGACGGTGTCGGTAGGGCAGTGGACGGTGTCGGTAGGGCAGTGGATGGTGTCAGTAGGGCAGTGGATGGTGTCAGTAGGGCAGTGGATGTGTCAGTAGGGCAGTGGATGTGTCAGTAGGGCAGTGGACGGTGTCGGTAGCGCAGTGGACGGTATCGGTAGGGCAGTGGACGGTGTCGGTAGAGCAGTGGACGGTGTCGGTAGAGCAGTGGACGGTGTCGGTAGGGCAGTGGACGGTGTCGGTAGAGCAGTGGACGGTGTCGGTAGAGCAGTGGACGGTGTCGGTAGGGCAGTGGACGGTGTCGGTAGGGCAGTGGACGGTGTCGGTAGAGCAGTGGACGGTGTCGGTAGAGCAGTGGACGGTGTCGGTAGGGCAGTGGACGGTGTCGGTAGGGCAGTGGACGGTGTCGGTAGAGCAGTGGACGGTGTCGGTAGAGCAGTTGGCAATATCGGTAGGGCAGTGGACGGTGTCGGTAGAGCAGTGGACGGTGTCGGTAGGGCAGTGGACGGTGTCGGTAGGGCAGTGGACGGTATCGGTAGAGCAGTGGACGGTATCGGTAGGGCAGTGGACGGTGTCGGTAGAGCAGTGGATGTGTCAGTAGAGCAGTGGACGGTGTCGGTAGAGCAGTGGACGGTGTCGGTAGAGCAGTGGATGTGTCAGTAGAGCAGTGGACGGTATCGGTAGAGCAGTGGACGGTGTCGGTAGGGCAGTGGACGGTATCGGTAGAGCAGTGGACGGTGTCGGTAGAGCAGTGGATGTGTCAGTAGAGCAGTGGACGGTATCGGTAGAGCAGTGGACGGTGTCGGTAGGGCAGTGGACGGTATCGGTAGAGCAGTGGACGGTGTCGGTAGAGCAGTGGATGTGTCAGTAGAGCAGTGGACGGTATCGGTAGAGCAGTGGACGGTGTCGGTAGGGCAGTGGACGGTGTCGGTAGAGCAGTGGATGTGTCAGTAGAGCAGTGGACGGTATCGGTAGAGCAGTGGACGGTGTCGGTAGGGCAGTGGACGGTATCGGTAGAGCAGTGGACGGTGTCGGTAGAGCAGTGGATGTGTCAGTAGAGCAGTGGACGGTATCGGTAGAGCAGTGGACGGTGTCGGTAGGGCAGTGGACGGTATCGGTAGAGCAGTGGACGGTGTCGGTAGAGCAGTGGATGTGTCAGTAGAGCAGTGGACGGTATCGGTAGAGCAGTGGACGGTGTCGGTAGGGCAGTGGACGGTGTCGGTAGAGCAGTGGATGTGTCAGTAGAGCAGTGGACGGTATCGGTAGAGCAGTGGACGGTGTCGGTAGGGCAGTGGACGGTGTCGGTAGAGCAGTGGACGGTGTCGGTAGAGCAGTGGATGTGTCAGTAGAGCAGTGGACGGTGTCGGTAGGGCAGTGGACGGTATCGGTAGAGCAGTGGACGGTGTCGGTAGAGCAGTGGATGTGTCAGTAGAGCAGTGGACGGTATCGGTAGAGCAGTGGACGGTGTCGGTAGGGCAGTGGACGGTGTCGGTAGAGCAGTGGACGGTGTCGGTAGAGCAGTGGATGTGTCAGTAGAGCAGTGGACGGTATCGGTAGGGCAGTGGACGGTGTCGGTAGGGCAGTGGACGGTATCGGTAGAGCAGTGGACGGTGTCGGTAGGGCAGTGGACGGTGTCGGTAGCGCAGTGGACGGTGTCGGTAGAGCAGTGGCCCTCACGTTTGCCCTGGGCTCTAGGTGACTTTGCCCCAGCACTGCTTCAGCTTGTTTAATTAAGCTTTGACAATGAAACCTGGAAGCTGATTGGTCTCTATGCAGAGCTGCACCAGATTTTTAGACCCTCCAGTTTTATTAAATCCCCCCCATTGTATCGTTTACTGTATATTATTACACCCAAAAGCTCACACACACACATGCCTTTCTCTGCAGCCTCAGCTTCACAGGACAGGGAATGAATGGGAAGTGCTCTGTGCTGAGTGGCTTCATGTTCATTCACTAAAATGAAGCGTAGTAGACAGAGTTTACTATGCTTCCGTTATGAATGAACACAAATGACATATTTACTAGCCCCTTCCCCCGCTCTCCATCCTGAAACATCCCTGTAGAAGATGGGGGGAGAGGAGGAAGGGGGGGGGGAGATACCCTGGCAGTAGGAGGAATGGGCACTGCCCATAGTAATCATGGGGCGCCCAGGCACACCCCCTCTGATTATCCTAGTTTTGTACACATTATAGCAGTACATTGCAGTTTTAGTTGTATATGTGAATAGCGCTGCACCTTTATTTTATATTTGTATGAAAGGTTATCCTGTGACCTTCTATGGAACTATTCGTGTTTATGGGTAAATATCGCCTCTAAAAAACGCTATTTGAGAACAATGAGGGGCGAACCATGCTATACAATCTGCGCATGCGCGCCGCCAGCCGCCTCAGACGTAGACCGTACCACTCAATCCTTTCCCGGAGGGGTGCACCGTTTCGCTTCTACTTTCCCCGCTCCGTGTCGGACAGCACATTGCACATTGCCGCACATCACATTCGGATCAGTATTATATTCTCTCCTGGGCTGGTAACAAAGGAAGTACGCAGCGAAGGAGATGGCGGTAAACGTTTTGGTCATAGTCTGTTCCTCCCCCTCTCTCGCGCGGTGGTAGTTGCTCTCGGCAGATGAGGATTGGAGCTGAGGCTACCGGGCGCCATTTTGTGCGGGAGCTGTGTTCGAAGGAGGTGAGAAGCCGGTTCGGTGTGTGGTTCCCGGGCGTGCGGTGTCGGGCCCTCACTAGGGAATTCTCCATTTTCATCTACGCTGGAGCAGGTGTGTGTGTTCGCGGCGCCGGGCGGGAGCGGAGGCCGCGTGGCTGTGGCCTAGTCGGGGGGAGGAGGGGGATTGGAGGCCTGTGGGAGTCAGGGAAGGGTTGCTTAGGCCGTGCTCACAGCAGAGCGGAGAGCTGCCGGGCGCGGTAAAGACCATTCATCGTTTCATAAGGCCCCTTTCTTTGTTTTTTTTTTTTTGTATTGTACCAACTTTATTTGAAGCGTACAAAAGGTACATTTCATTCACAGCAATGTACAGCTGTACTGCTTTACGTTGCCATGCGTTCGTGGTTGCGGTAGGGGGCAGTGTGGTGATGTATCACATGGCTTCTTCCCTCACACCCCCTTTTTTGTTTTGTACTAACTTTATTTGAAGTGTACAAAAGCTATAATTCATTCACAGCAATGTTCAGCTGTTAAGCTTTACGTTGCCATGCGTTACAGGTTGCAGTAGGGGGGAAGGCAATGTGGTGCATCACATGGCTTCTTCCCTCACACCTTTTTTTTTTTATAGACTAACTTTATTTGAAGTGTACAAAAGGTACATTTAATTCACAGCAATGTACAGCTGTTTTGCTTTACGTTGCCATGCGTTACAGGTTGCAGTAGGGGGCAGTGTG